>NC_072353.1:1294394-1617993 GCF_009556855.1 Talaromyces marneffei | reverse complement strand
ACTGATGTGCTCGTGGATTAATGGGTGGGAGTCTGACGCTGCAGCAGCACCACGGGGAGCACCGGTATCGCCCGCTCCCATTCTAACGGAAGCAACGGAGAATGAGCGGGTAGCGACCAATCGCTGGTTGGCGCGAAGAAGAGGTCTGGCAACGGCGTTACGGAACATTGTGAGAGATGAGGAAGTTGAGGAATGAGATTGAAATAGAAATTGTCTGTGATGGTGGTGAGGAAGAATTAGAGATGAGACTGGCTGGTGAAATGGATGGGTCCAGACAGATGGCATGACGTTACTTTTCCTCGCCTGAGGCACACAACGCCATCAGGTGATTGTTTGTTTGCACTGTTTGTCTGCCTACTCTACAGCAACGCTGGTCACATGACTTTAGCAATACATCAGCATCACTTTCTTATGCATTTAGAATATTCTTTTCGATTCAAAACTATCTGGAAAGCATGCAAGGGACGAAATGTTCAACGGTTGAAAATTCTGACAGTTGGATAATTAATTTAATATTGCGGCCTATTGGTACCACCCTGAAATGTGAGACGAGGGTCGCCCAAGCTAACAATCGCAGCAGACAGAGAACCCTTACAGAATGAGTCTCAGATAAAACGGCTGCCTTTGTTTTCGAAAGATGACTCACAGCAAGTAGATTTTGTTACTACTACGTAGTAAGTCTACGCCTCAGCCATACGATTAGTCTGTTCCAAGACGCGCAAGTCTTGCAGTCTCTTATCTCGAGCAAATTATCAGCGACCAGTCTGGTCACTCTGGCAGTTCCCTGTCGGCTGTTCAGTTTTCGACTGTCACGCGCCGCACATAGCACACAATGTCCGAGTTATATCAGACTCGAAAATAGAAGCCACCACATGGGACAGAACGAGGAGCATGGTAGTGGAATGAGACCGGTAGCCAGAACAACATGCTCCATAGATGAACTATACAAGTACACAACACAACGCATGCTCATGCTCATGCTTATCTGAAAAATAGTAGTTAATAGGAATAATAATAATAATATTCGAAACGTGATGATAATATTGGGAACCGACAGACAGTAGTTAAAGTGACTGGCGACGACGAAGGATCGCTTGCCGCCTAGTAGACGGACCAATGAGGGCCCACAAAAGGGGGTGGGCTTTCCCAAACAAACAAAACAAACGCTTTCCCTTTCTCTCGTCTCCGTTCCCCAAACTCATCCACCTTCTTTGCCCAAAACACAACCAACTCTCTGCTACCACTACGTCTGACCTATCTCCAACATCCAACCAATCCTCCTTTTCTCCCTCACTTCTACTCTTTCCTTCGACTATTTTCGATACCCTCTCTCTCGAACTCTATCTACGCACACACACTCTCCTCCTTCAGTCTTGTTTTTCTTCGGTACGCGTTACCATCCAGGTGAGCCGCCATCCCCCTCTTTCTTGTGCCCCCTGCTCCGCCCCTCCTACGGCCACCTCCATCATCGTCGACCAGCCCTGAGCCATCGTGTCTCCCAAAACTCGCATCGCCTTGATATGTGCTATTATATCGCAAGACAAAATTTCATCAAACGGGTGTTTTTGAGCGATGCAATTTCTTCGCTTGTCCTAGCGGCGGGCCAGGCAGAGAGCGGTGGATTGCGTGTAGGGATCGGCCCGAGTGTGTGACGTAGGACATCAACCAGGTGCCTACATTCTACGCTCTTCCACCCAACAAGCCTCATTCTTTATCCTATCAACAGTCATTGCAGACACTGCAAATTATCGTCAGCTCGAGAGGCGCCTTGGCTTGGGCTGGTGATTAGTCGTCGATGGATAAGAACAAGGCTGCCGCGATATTGAACTGAATATCCATTCATTATCGAGTCGCGATCATTACACTCTTTCAGCCTCATCAACGTGTTACTTTACTCGAGCGATTTGTTTGATACGGGCGACTGACTTGCGTGTTTTTAGAATAAATCAATCACAATGGGTCACGAAGATGCTGTTTACCTCGCTAAGCTCGCCGAGCAGGCTGAGCGCTACGAAGGTTCGTACAATCTCTGCTCATAATTCTATCGGCCGTCGCATTAACTTTTCACCAGAGATGGTTGAGAACATGAAGGTTGTCGCCTCCTCAGACCAAGAATTGTCCGTCGAAGAGCGGAATTTGCTTTCTGTCGCCTACAAGAACGTCATCGGTGCCCGCCGTGCCTCTTGGAGGATCGTTACCTCGATCGAGCAAAAGGAGGAGTCCAAGGGCAATGAGTCTCAGGTCACATTGATCAAGGAGTACCGTCAGAAGATCGAGACCGAGTTGGCCAAGATCTGCGAAGACATCCTCGAAGTTTTGGACAAGCACTTGATTCCTTCTGCTCAAACTGGCGAATCCAAGGTCTTCTACCACAAGATGTAAGCCGTACCCAGCGTGCAGTACTATCACAGATTTTAATAAATGAATAGGAAGGGTGACTACCACCGCTACTTGGCTGAGTTCGCCATTGGCGACCGCCGCAAGGCTTCCGCCGATGCCTCCCTTGAGGCTTACAAGGCTGCCACCGAGGTCGCCCAGACTGACCTTGCTCCTACCCACCCCATCCGTCTCGGACTTGCCCTTAACTTTTCCGTTTTCTACTACGAGATCCTCAACTCTCCCGACCAAGCCTGCCACTTGGCCAAGCTTGCTTTCGACGATGCTATTGCTGGTATGTCGGATAGAACTATTATACATTGGATTTCAGCTAACTTTTGGTGTTAGAACTCGACACCTTGAGCGAGGAGAGCTACAAGGACTCCACTCTCATTATGCAGCTCCTCCGTGACAACTTGGTATGTGCAATGTGAACCCCCTGTTTTTGTGTTAGGGATCATGCTAACGCACGTAGACTCTCTGGACCTCTTCTGAGGCTGAGACCGCCGCTGAGCCCGCTGCCGCTGAGAAGAAGGAGGAAGCCCCCGTCCCTTCAACTGAAGCTCCCGCTGCCGAGTAAATGTCATAAACAACATAAAAAGAAAACATATGAATCATGAACTCGTGCCGTAGAGTGGATTGAGTTTGGGTTTCAGATGGAAAAGGAAGAGGGGTTTGTCCGTGTCAGATTCCTTTCGAGCGGATTGGAGTTTGTTGTTTTTTCTGCTGCTTTTTCCCTTTGCCTACGGGTTCGTTCGGATACACGCGAGAACTTGGGAAATGAGAAAAAGAAAGAAAGAAGAAAGAATTGAAAACAAGGAACCAGACAAAAGAAAATGAAATTCAAAGTTCAATCAATCTATGACAGGAACGCGATTCATGATGTTCATGTTGAGGGAGGAAAAGAGAGCAACAATATGATAAACCGAAGATTACTTATTTTACCCTTTATCTTGTGAACTTCCTTTTCGAAACTCTTGACAACGATGAGTTGATGCACCGCGATCCAGTCCATTATGACATGGTTATCTTTGTCTCTTACTTTTTTCTTGTCCTCCAGTTTTCTGTTCTATCTATTATCTTTTCTTTTTCTCCATGAACCTCGATTTTTACTCGCTCTTTGTCTTTTCTTTGCCCCGATTCCTCAAGTAATGTATGCAAGTCTCACTTTTTCTTATTTTCCATACACAATTACTCCCTCTCTTTATACAATACAATCGATCAATCGATACAATATATTGCAATTGCGATTGCAATATGATACGACCCTTTTTTTTTCCCCCTCTGCTCGATAGTTTAGTGATGTACTCTCATCGTAGGCAGGTAGCTATCTGTTTGCAAATGGAGACGGGCGAGACATCTCCTTGCCTCCTTGTGTACCTTTCTGTCTACCACCTGCCAGACCTACATACCTACATCAATTGCGTAGGAAGCAAAGTCACATCTATCCCCGATTCTTCGCGCATTGACTTGGTGCCTGTTGCTTGCCTTGCTATCTATATATACTGGGCTACCTACCTCGGTCCGCTGCGTTGGTCGATGGATGGATGGAATACAGATGATATGTATACGTAGGTTCGCGTTTGATAAAGAATAATTTTATCTACATGGCCCCCAACCAGTTACGTAGTGAAGGGTACATGTGTACTACAGTAAAGGAACATGACTCAAGAAGTCGGCAGAGATTGGTGTCGACCAGATCAATCCTTGCAGCCAGTCCCATTGATACCTAGGTAGTTCAATGTTATAAACCACGTACCGCGGCAGATAAGTCATGTGTACATATGTGTACGGGCATGAGTAGGTTCAATGTTAGTTATGTTATGTTAGCACCTGAACTACTAACTAGGGCACTGTATCGATGCTCACTCGATCTTTGCACATCCGTCGAAGTCACCCTCGGTACCTAGGTACAACTTCGATCCATCGAGGTCGTCAAGAGGGTATGCTTGTCTCTCGATGTCCCTAGGGCACAGGAACTCCCGTCACAGGAAGGACTTGCCGCGTAAACAGTTGAAGATCTGTTACCGATTATTTTACATATACTGGCTTACGACTACTGGGGGGAAAAGAGATCATTTTCAATGTTTCATTGATGCTATGCGAACTATCAAACAATCCGCTGCGCTATGCATGCACATGCTCAAAGGTATAAACAGTAACAATCGAGAGTAAAGAAAAACAACACCCACCACCCAATGAACTCCCATGGAGAAATATGCTCTTGGAGAAAAAGATATGATATTGTGTACAAGGTAAAAAGAGAAAAGGAGGTTGTTGAAAGGTATGTCGAACAACACTGTCAGGTCACGTGTAGTTGTTCGATGTTCATTGTCCTA
Organism: Talaromyces marneffei; assembly: GCF_009556855.1. Taxonomy (NCBI): domain Eukaryota; kingdom Fungi; phylum Ascomycota; class Eurotiomycetes; order Eurotiales; family Trichocomaceae; genus Talaromyces; species Talaromyces marneffei. The sequence goes on along the minus strand of NC_072353.1, from coordinate 1,613,278 downwards.
GCCTCTTCCAGGGCTGTGGTGGCGTTGCAACGGTGGAAAAGGGAATGGATAAAGAAATACGGGGCAGCTGAAACAGCCGACGTCATTTGGGAATCAAGGTCGTCTTTCAAGGCGAAATAAAGAAAAGAAAAAGAAAAAAAGAGACGCATGCTGAATCCACTGTGACATCAAGCGGCGGGAACAGGAGCAAGGAAGCCTGCGATGCAAGCATAGATAGCATATGATGAGTCAACCGCCAAGGATCACTTGCTTTTTTCGTAGAATGGAATAGAATAGAATAAAATGCATGGCATCGCGTCGAACTCAAGAAAGAGAAAAAAACGCTGCATATTCTTGGTGACAGAAGCCGGCAGTGCGAAGCGGCAAGGCACGAGTCGACCTCGGATATGGTGGAAGCGGCAAACGACAACCGTAGTCTTCCACCTGGGAGAAAACACCAAGCCGCCAAGTCAAATCCCTGATTCAACACACCGATGATGATCAACGCCTAAACGTGCAATGTAATAAACGCCGGAACGAGGACTGTCTAGCAACCAAACCGTGGACGTCTCAAACATAAATTTGAGGTCAAACAGATTGCCACCCAAGCTAGAATAACGAGATAAGAAGCTCTTCATGAGCAAAAGAGTAGAAAATAATATCATCAGCTATGATAGGTGTGATGATGAGGTAGAGTAGTAGAAGAGAGGTTGGTAAATCCGAGACGGGATGACGGTACTGATCGCAGTACTAATGTAATCATCGCGATCGCTGTGACATGTGGAAAAAAAAATCAAAAGACCGAAATTGTGCACATGCTGAATCACCATGGTATCACTGTAAGCCCGACTAATCCTCAAAGGAAAATTCCGTATGCTATGTCGAATCGCTCAAAGTATGTTTCTGGCTGATTTTTCTGTGTGTTCTGTGTTTGGTAATTCTGGCTTTCCCACATACAACGCCGCGGTGGTCGGTGAGCTACTTTCGATTCTTCTTCGATTTCCCCCCTGTGGTTGATGTTATCTCAGATTTCGATATTGTTTGCGTCAAGCTTCCAATGTAGTCTTGCAAATATCGGTTCTCGCTTTCTAGCTTGTCGTGGTCGTTTTTAACCTCTTCGATTCGTTGCGCGAGGGCTTGTAGAGATAGCTGGAGAGTTTTGGCTTGTCTAAAACGAGTCAACGAATGATCATTCAAAATAGTTTCGGGTCACTCACTCTTGTAAGGTTTGACGAGCTTCCTTTCCCAAACGCTCGACATCTGCAGAATCACGACGAGGACTCATCGCACGAGCATCATCTGGAGGGAACTCCTCCTCCTCAATCTCAATCTCGGGATGATCTCGTGGCACGAGAATAGACGCACTGGGTTTTCGGCTGGCCATTCGGGGACGTTCGAGTCTTGACCGACCGCGTTCAGGTTCGCCGTCGGAAATAGAAGAGGACGAGGAAGATATCGACGCAAAGTGCATGCGATTGCTGTCAACAGGATGGGGAACTACAGGCACTGGAGCCGCGCCTTGCATGTCACTCGAGACCGCAGTCATCATCGGATTTCCCACGCCCCTGAAAGTTCTCACACACAAAGAGCGATCAACGCTCGAGGTCCGCACGGCGTCTTTCCAATCGGGTGGGTAATCCAGGATAGTCGATTGGGGTGGTGGTCGCAAAGAATGACGTTGGGAAACCAGCGACGATCAATCTCGATGAGCTTGTAGAGAAGGCGAAAGTGGTATTGATGAGGGGAGAAAAAAAAAGGGACACCTTGGTTGTGGACGGAATGAAGTCGGCCTGAGGTGTCTCGTATTATTTTTGTCTTATTTGCAGAACGGTTGCTGTGATCGAATGGACGGTTGTCAAGTCGGGTCGGGTCACACGTTAGCGAAACTGCACAAATGTCATGTCTTGATTCTCGTTTGATTGATTGAAATGCAACAGTCGAAGTGTGGAATTAAGCGGAAGGTCGATTGTTGGAATTATGATAGATTAGCAGTCAGTCAGTCGAAAGCAAGTGAGTGAGTGAGAAGGTAGTAGTAGTAGTGGTAGTGAGTCAGGTCGGGATCATCGAATGAATTCCAGGGCCGTCCAGTGATTGTGGTAGTTCCAGGTACACTAAATATCGAGCGGTGTAACGGTAGACGATGGGATGGCAAGAGGAAGCTGTGAAACAGGTGAGTATGGTATTCGGCGATATTTGTTGTTTCCAAGGGACGAGAAGTTGGCGAGAAAAAATGGTTCGGGAACGGTAATAATGGACGGACAGAAGAGGAGGCAGGCGCTGGTGTGTGGTCGCCCAGTAAGTGGTGGTTTGGTTAGGATTCGGAACTAGAGAAGGAATAGGGAAAATTGGGAAGGAGCCAACAGGGCAGCACTCTGTCTGTAATGGCCGTTACCGAATTACTAATTAATAACAGGATTGATACTAAGCATTCACTAGGTTAGTTAGCTGCGACTGCGTATGTAATATTGGTACGGTAAGCCTACTGGTACTACATACGTACTCTGTACGTACTACGTACTGTAGTAACTAGTATGTAGTAAGTCACTAGCAGGAAAGAACCCACCAAGCTAAGGTCGGGTTCCTCTTTCCCTGTCCCAAGCGCGCTATGATGGCTTCGCCCTAACCCAATCAGTCCTCGTCCGGACCCAGCACCCCAGCCAGTAGGATCGCTCCCTTTTTGCTGTCTTTGATGAGCGCTTCTTCTCTCGTTTCCCTCTCGGGTGCCGGTACAGCAGCCGAAGCCAAACAAGGAAAAGCACATACCCGATGACATAGCTATTCCTCGCATCCATAACTAACTAGTTACCATAGTAATTACACATGTCATATAGTTACTACGCAGTTGTACTTAGTAGTACTTACAGCTCGCTCCGCTCCTTTTACTCTACTGGTACTCCGTCCAATGGTAAAACCTGCGCAAAAGGTCAAGAGGGGTTACGTTTCACTGCCTTTATTACATCGTGTCCGCAGATCCAATCGACGTGCTGAAATTGCTTGGTGGAGGGGTGGGCGAGTGTAAAACGGGGACTGCCAGACCAGCCAATGATGGCCGGCCGGTGGAGTATCCCTTCACTTTCGAGGTCAGCAGTTCATTACCGTACGTACCGTCATCGTACCACTGCTGTCGATGATTGGTTTGGTGACACCGTCCCGTTGAGTCTTCCCAGGCGTATCTATGACTGGCTACATTCCCAGTCCACGATTAGCTGTAGAAATCAGACGCAGCAATCAATGAAGATCGTGCGAACAGACAATACTGCTACGTAGTATGTACATATCATCGACTGATTGACTATACTCATAGTATGTGATTCAATCCCAAGCTGTCTAGTGTCTAGCAGTAATACAAACTTACAAAGACATAGTGTACTACGTACCATAGTATGGGATTACGGAGACTCCACGAGGGCTGGTTTTCTGGTACGCTATCGTAGCCCCTCCCAAGGTACGTACCCTCACCATGACTACCTACATACTCTGTTAGTATGGGTTTTCCTCGGTACGTACCTGTAACCTCAGTCCTCGTTGCGTGATTATCTTGGGAGCGGTTGGCTGAGTTGTTGAAGATCCTTCTCAACAGGTGCGACGTGGGATCATCACTGCCCTTAGCATGTACTGCACAACATCGCTTGTCATCTATTCATCATTTATCATCTGAATTAAAATATACTAACTAACTTACTACGTAGTACATACAGAGATACAACAAGAAGGTTGTATTAATCTAATAGAGTAACCACTAGTTAAAGCATATCAATATATCCTCTGCTGCGACTGAAGTCATTGTACTGAGTAGGTCATCCGCCGTTTTTAATACCAAGCAAAATCGTTTTCAATTTTCCATACTTGGTAGTTCGTACTCCAAACGTAGTACATATCCATACTAGTCAGAATGACTAAAAGCGCCCACTGCCCACTACAGGCACAGAAATGGGAAAATCCATCGGAAGGATAGTCGATCGACCATCCACACACACCAATGAACGATTTGCTATATGATGATCTCCAGCGGTGTTGTTTTACTTTGCTCCATTAATCTATATTAACATTTCTGCCGCATTCTATGAGGGATTATATCATCATACAGATACCTAAGTTAGTTAAGTTAACAACTAACTTGGTTAACTATCAGTGTAATAATTTTCATACGATATGAATGTATACATTACTCCATCCCAAAGAGGCGAATCAAAGAACGGTACGAACTGCTTCAACTGTTGTTCTCCATCGACGAAAGCCTCCCGCGGGCCAATCAGATCCAACATTGAAAGCTCTTGTCAAACACTCCGCCCGAAGCGGTTAGCCGGAAAGATAAAAATCAGACATCCTGATTGGCTGAACAGCGCGGACTTTTAATCTTACTATCCTAGTGCGTATTACTCCGTAGTACAAGCATGGTAATACAGCATACGGAGTACTTGTCCTGCTCTGTTGAGTGTTGACGATTGCAGATAGTTATGGGTGTGGTTTCATGGGCCTCCTGGAAACCATTTCCATTGTCGGGATGATCTTATCCAAGTCGTACAAGGACCAACTACGTAGTACTTATTATGTATGTACAGCAGCCCTATCGATGAAGTCATTGGAATGTTGCTCGACCTGAATTCCCTGCGCATTCTTTTTACTCAAGAAGCAAAGCCGCCCATTCTGTTGTTACAAGTCCAACAAACGTTCCTATGGAGCAGTTAAAACTTAACATCGAATAGATTGAAAGTTCCTCTTTCATGCAGCCCAATTCAAGGGGAACAAGTCAGTGTGCATCCGCTTCCGTCCCACCGGCGCCGAGCCGCTGGTTCGGTGGCTATTCGGTAATTAAGTAGGGGGACTATTTCGATCAAATCCCTTAAACGTCAGCTGTTTCAGTCGACGCACGCCTTCTGAAAGTAAAAGAGGCAAGTGATATATCATGTGGTAGTTAGTGTTACAGACAGACAGCCATTCAACCTGTTCAGCATATTCTCCGCCCCCGTCTTCTTGGGCAACCTTGAGTTTTGTCACATTTTAGTACATAGTATGGCCACTTGGAAGCCTTCACCGAGAGCGGCGGCAATACGGAGCCCACGGAGCCCGTCTATACACACAACTAACTACTATGTAGAATGAGCACCCAACATGACCGAGATGGGCAGCGTCAAGAGCAGCTGATCTGTCGCTAAGAATTAGCCTCCGGAAGCCAGGAGCAGACTCCGTAAATTAACTATGTGGCATAACTAGTGCGTTGACAGGAAGATGCATCGTGAATAGAGGCAAAAACGTGGTTGGATAGAGTTCAGTCTAAAAGTCCTGAAGAAATCAACTTGGTTGCGCTAGTCCGCTTTCCTTCTGCAGAGGTGGGGATACGTTGTCGAATTTTGAACTATTGTTTCTATTTTACGGAGTTTATTTCACTTGGCTGCGATTTATCACTCATGGTCAGCAGACCTTGAAATATTTATTCAATCTTGAATTTGGATGGCATCAAAAATGTTAATTCCGAGGGAGAATAACAATATTAATACTGGGAAAGTATTATTGTACTACTATCATGGTATCAATATTTCATGTCTACAAGTGTACAAACAAGGGTTCAGAACTCTCTGCTGTACAGAGACTAGTGGGACATCTTCGCCCGACGCCTTCACCGCTGAATGGATGCATCCAATAAGGGATAATGGTGCGATATCGCATGGGAGGCAACAGAACTATGTACTATGGAGTGCCGTGTGGAGAGAAGACATGGGAGATAGTAACTAGTTAGATAGATCTCACCGTTACAATAGTAGAAAATGAGAAATACGTAGTAGACAAAAAAGGAAGGAACGTAGAAGCCAGATATAGCCTTCCATCGCGGCGCCACATCAGCCAAGCTTTTTAGTCTGTCCATCGCTCTCTTGACATGACTCTCAGGAAATAATCTTCTTTTTGTGTATCTCGTATTCATAGTACAAGTTGTAACCAGAATTCTACACCAACCAGCCGGGCAAATAGCATGTCAATGGTGACATCCAACCTCGCTAAATTTCCCGCGTGACTTTCGGTTGCCGCCGCCACTTGGCAGATCGCCGTCTTTTGCTTGAATTCACTGAATCCCTTAGGGATTGACGTGTTCTGACTGGGCTGAAACTGCCACATCGTGATTATTGCAGTCCGTGTGATCGTTCCTCCTGAGCGACGACGAGCGTGTACGCAGGAAAGAGGAAACCAGGGTATACAGGATCGACATATCTGAAACCGACCGATCGACACGAGAACTGCCACTGCCGACAGACTAACCATGACACACCATTTTTGTATAACTGTACGGAGTACAACTAGTACGGATGTATCTTTTGAACAACCGCGATTAGCACGGAAAAGGCACTCCTTTACAAATCCACTCCTGTGGTTTAACCAGTCGGGCTGCAAGCGTATCTCTATCAAGTTATCAGCCAACTCAACTAATTGGACAGCTAGTTAGTTACTAGTAAGTATCCATCATCCACGTGAGTCTGAAAAGATCCAACTCCACGAAGACTTCTCTCTGTCTCTAGTACGGAGGAGTACGAACGTACCTACGGTAGTAGCTACCGGCCATGTCCGATGATATATTAGTATCGAAAACGTGGTATGGTTAACCATTTCTACGGGAGTCCCTAGTCTAACCAAAAGCTGGCATCAGCGGCGTCGTATCAGTTTCAGGGATGACCTCCGGGATAGCTTTCTATCCGTTCTTGGCGGCTAAATGGTCACATCGGCCACCGTCCAAACTAGGGCGGACTCACTCAATATTTCCAAACGAGGTAATAGGCGGTCCTACTACTAGATTTGATCCATTTTAATACCAGGCTAGCTCTTGTAGTCCGAGGGGAAAAAAATTAATCGAATTAAAGAATAGGATCCCTGTCGCAGCGTGGCCGCCTGGTGCAATTTGTCTACTATGTATGCAAGAGTATGGAGCCAAGCAGGTGGAGAGACTTGCTAAGTTAAAGTACCACATGGCACATCGAGTTAACTAAGACTAAGGAATTAATATCTCCGATGGCTGCTTGATACCGATATGGAGTCCACATTTGGATTCATCGGATTGTTCGTGTTGATAAGTACGATACGATGCTTGGGTAGCATCTCGTTGAGTGACTAAGATAGTTAACATAACTAGCTAGCAATAAGTTAGTTAACTACCTAACTATTGAAGCAAGCGCCATTGAACTAGATGGCATAAGAACCGCGAGTGCTACGAAGACATAACTAGCATCCAGTATCCTGCCATGTTGGTCGATTGACGATATGCAGTCAGAGCAACTACTGCACAGTTGCATATAGTTAACTATACATCAACCCTACAGACCCGGCGTCGATAAGGCTACATCAATGGCCCATCCACACTCAGTCCAATAGACTGGACTCGGTTTCATTGATACTAGCACGCCGGAGGTCAGTTGTAACCCGAGTGGAATTTGACCGAGTCCAGTTGCTTTTTCTCGGCTCTATTATCATGACGGCGAGCGACTTCGCCAACTCTATACTCTGTAAGCCGAACTACATCTCAAGCATCATGGCCCACCGTTGCTCTCGTTACCACGCCGTTGTTCTAACTACGTCATGTACCCATGTAGCTGTCATACCTCATGGAACCAAGGATATACATGAGACATTTCACGTGGTAAAATATGGGCCCAGGTTCTGCATTACACGCACTCTATTAGACTATGGTTGACATCCACAGTGTCCATACTCCGTAGATAATAGTCTATGTACTCCGCGGTCACATGTTTACCCGCACAATGGAGTACATACCATCTCGTTCCAAATGAATGAGCACAGCCTCAAGAATGTCGGAACATGTCGTGTGTCTGCTGCTCCAGGTAGTTAGGCTAGTCTCATGCTGAACCATGGAATTACCCCGAAGTTGTTGAATTCGAAACTCTTTATCTACTCATAGTATAGGGTGTAACTTTACCTTCCCGTACTGTAAGATATGTAACCAGTATGTAACAACCGGTATTTATGTACCCAAGTACAGAGTACGTCTATGTCGAGGAAGCATACATCCGCATCCCCATCTACTCTGTAGTCCTCGATACATCCTCTGACGGATACTCTCTGTACGGAGCAGTACTGTGAACAGATCGATACATATCTATCATTCAAACGTTAATACATTAAAACTCACTCAGTGTTAACTACCCTCCTCCGTAGATAGTTGACTATCTAAACCTTAGCATGCCACCGTTAGTACTACTTAGTGTGCAACGCCGATGAGAGTACCCCACCAGAGCCCAACGTCAACAACATTTAATCAATCATGGAGCTCCTTGGGTATGGATAGATGCATATGCTTCAGATAATCCATGTCTCGTCACACACCAAGTTCCAACAACCACATATATCAGGGTCCGTGCGGCTAATTACATACATACACATACATACAGACATACATACACACATATGCATTGAACGCATTAAATGCATGTGAATTCTAAACACCCATGTCTGTCATGTAGATTGTTAATATTGGTTGAACGAAGTACTGCTTATAAATGTAGCGGTTACTAACCTACACAAGTGTGTGTCTAAATACTAAATGGTTAACTTAACAACCAAGTTAAGTTACTGTGTAGATTGCTTACGTACGTAGTAGGGTTGGTTTGCCGAGTACGTCGGCTACATTCAAAATGCATCGACGCCCCCCGGAGAATACATCGACGCCTCCGAGAATGCATCCACACCTCTTGCCTAATTGGGAATCATATCAAAAACCACTTCATACTTTCCCAATAAAGCATATACGGAATTGATAGAGGGGTTTTCATGGGCATTTTCTACTATATTATAGATTATAGGCGAACTTCCCCCCCCCCCCCCCCCTTGTATACCAAGTTAGCGACATATAAATATTCTACTTGAGTTTATCGCTATTTTTCTCCAAAGGGTTAGTTAGGTATTAGGGCTTAGATAATTATATCATCTATAACTAGTTAGTTAACTAACTAACCAAGATCACATCTCAACTTTATAGATGCGTACTATGTGACCCTTCTAAACCCCTTCAATAACCCTTCAGAGACTGAATTCCATACGAAAATATATCTAAATATTACGTTCTCGCAAGTTTTCTGTAGATTTTGTGTGGTGTGCTTCCTCATTGGGGTTCATTAGGCTTTGCTTTAGGGTATAAAAACTTAATTTACATGGATTTGATGGCTCTCGAGAATTCAAAGTCTACACACGTCATTGTGAGGCCGTCACACGTAGAAGCTATCCAGCATGAAATATCAAAGAGTTGCCTGTAAATGTATGCTTTACTAGTCCGAAGCAGAACAGGGCACAGTGACACAGTAAAGGAAAGTCTTGTAGGGCTAACTTAGGGCTAGGGTTGTAGCTTTCACGCTTTCAGTCCACGTTCACGGTGTCCATCGCACCTGCCATGGAGGACCACGACGACAAAACGCTTTCCTTACGGATTAGGCAAGAACACCCCCATCTACGAATATCAAGATGCGCCCCATTACTCTGCAGCAATCATTCACGAAGTGAACCTTCTTGAAACTCATCGAGACAGGAGTCAATACGTTATCTTCACCAACGTCGATCAGGAACAATTCTCGCGCGGCTTCAAAGGCAATACCGATACCATTCCATTTGGGTCATACTATCCTCGACTGCAAATCCTCCTGACGAAAATAGAAACGAAGACCCACGCCAATGCCAGCAGAGATTTTGAGGCGGCTCTCATAAAAAAGCTAGCTGCAATGAAGGATCTGGATAAACAGCTCGTCAAAGTGGGAGGAGCCCACATCGAGACAGTTGATCGTACGAAGAGGGCGGATAACGCATACCAACCACAACGTCTTCCAAAATATCGTGACCAACTATGGCCAACCGTCGTGGTTGAGGTCGGATACTCGGAATCACTGCGAAAGCTAGCGAATGACGCTCGGTGGTGGCTTACAGCGTCCAACGGGGATGTCAAGACCGCAATTACTATTTCGATCAACCAGAAATACCGAGAGATCACATTTGAAAAATGGGGGTTGAATACTGAAGAGGAACCAGTGGTGCTATACAGGGTTCAGATGCAACAAGATGCAGTCTGCCAACACGTCAAAGTCTCCAATAAAAGCCCCCTGGTAATCGGTTTCGAAGAGCTTTTCCTCCGACCTTCACAAGAGGCCTGCGAGGGCGATATCGTCTTTAGTCAGGACGAACTTAAAAAACTCGCATCCATGACGTGGGATGTTCACTTCAAGGCCAACGATCAATAAACCTCTTAATAGAGCCATCACAAAACAACCTCTGTTGCTCCCCCGAAACCGATACACTCTATATTTCCAATTCTGAGTTCTGGGCATGGGTTATCAAAAGGATATGTTGCTCACCTGAGATAGATATGTGCTCCTTCAGAATACTCTGCATTCCATAGTTAGAGAACGTTATATTTAGATACAAATTATCTGAGCTCCAACCGGACAGACATCCATTAATAGAAGTATTTCAGGGTTGATTCAACGGAGTGAGGCCAGAATACAACGGGATTGCTCGTCGATGGAATGAGGAGGCAATGGGATCTCTGAAAAATGGCCTGCATTACAGAGATGGTCCGGTACCTGGGTAAAGGGATTTTAGCTATACCTAAGGTTTATCTTGCGTACCGTGGTTGTAAATTACATTTCATCAGCCATCTGCTACATACGTACTTATGTAGGTACCAGGAAGCCATATACATACATCTTACCTTCAGACCAGACTCAATCATTCATCCAGAATATCATGCGACGCTTGCTTCCTGCATGCGAAACTTGGCGTCCAATGTCACACGGATAGTTACACGGGTTGAGGTACGGTACACGCCCCAACAAAATTGATGCATACACACAGACATGCATATGCATTCGCACTTTGAACCCGACAGGGAGCGTTAAATCGGAATCAGATGCTCTGCTTCCTGTGAGATCAGATCGCCTCGACCTACCTAGGGCCCTAGCATTATGGAGAAATTCGAATTCCAACTGACATCTGATCCCATCGGGCTCGGCGGCGATACAACCACGAGACAAGTGATTGATTACCTAGATGGGTAATCGCTTTCCGCTTTTGGTCAAAGATCTGTTTTGTAATTAAGCAAAGCACAAGGCTGCGATAAGTCGCTGGCTGTACAAAACATGAACCATGACCCATGTACTATGTACTATGTATATGTAGGTAGCATTGAAACAAATCCCCAGAAACTCGGGCTCACGATGTGGAGTTCAAACCATTTCCCAACATGGAAAGCAAGCCGTGGAGTCTTAAAAATGACCATTATGCCTGGGTAAAGAAGCATGGGCATCCATATCATCCTTTCAGCGGCTATGCAATCCCCGCCTTTGAGCTACAGCAAGTTGCATAGAATAGAACGGTCGATTTCAAGCCTGGTGGCATCCCTCTGGTCCGTAGTGGCTACATCTCTAGGTACTACGAAATGCAAGAGGAGGATCCAGCCAAACTCGGGGAACCCTGCCCACAACCCAGCTTACGCGGGCGTTAAACGAAGTGAGGATGTGAAGAAATTCTCGAGTGAGCTGTCCTCTTGGTCTCCAAGCATACTGGTGGTGAACCCTAATTGCTGATTCGAGAAAGCTACTTTGTGGCCGTTGACGGTGATGCTCCTGCATTTGAAGCGTGGCCGCGCAAGACAGAGTAGTATTTTCATGAGTATCTTCTCGGGCTGTCTAATCAGAGAAATGTTTGATCTCGAGGTAAGTTCTGCTGTTCGGCATTCTAGTTGGTTTATCATCGACTGATTTGCATAGTTGTAGACCAGCGTTTGCCTTTTCTGATCCACATTTAGATATTTGATTTACCTACCCTTAATGTCCATGTCCATGCCCAGCTACGAATCGAAAGAGAGAGAGAGAAAGAAAAAAAAAAAAACCAATCCCAAACTGTGCCTTTTGTTTCTTCTTCAAATCGAATGATACAAAATACACAGTTTAACTCCCGTCATGAAGAAACAAAACCAAGCCGGAGTTTATCGGCGGCCCATGTACGACCGATAAAAGTCATCAGCTGCACTTCCCCCAACTCCAATGCTGCCTCCATTCTGTCCATAACCACCCAGTCGCGAGCCTAATGCTTGTCCTGCCTTTTGTGCTACACTGACCTTGGCTTGGAGCTCGGCCGTGCCTTGGTCGATCATTTGAAGTTGGGAGAGATGTGAGTTTAGGATTCGGACGATTTGAGAGATCTGTCAAGTCAGTATTTCTTCTTTCATGGGAAAGCATGGTAGGACTCACAGGTTCATCAGTCTTGTTGGTCTTGCTCAATGTAGACGACGCATTGTTGATTTCCTCAATCATGCTTCCAAGATCCTTGCCCATTTCGTCCAAGCGCTCCGAAAGCTTCTCCGCGAGTTTGTAACTATACCGTGGTCAGCTGATATCAGACAAATATTATAATCAATACGTACGTTCTCTCGCGCTCCTGGTCAGGTCCCTGCAGAGCCTCGCCCGGTCCAACCTGCTTCGACAGCATCTCGTCAACCTCCCGCTCATATCGATCGAGCCATGCATTCAGCTCCTCTTGCTGCCCCTCCACCGACGCAAGTTGACGTTCAACTTCCTGCGTCGCACGCTCTGCATCAACTGTGTTTCCAAATATTTTCTGCACCTTGCCACTATTGACCACAAGCATGCGATCCCATTCTGCCACCTTCTCAGCTTGTTCCTTGAATTCCTTCTGGTATTTTGTAAGATCGGTTGCCCATCGTGTGATAATTTCATCCATAGTTTTGTTCTTCAGACGTGACTGAGCAGGTGGCGTGGGTCCAAATGTCGAAGCTCCAAGATTCGGTGCCGCTGCTTTGGGAGCGCCGCTAGGAGCAGCTATTGGAGCAGTTACTGAGGGGGCAGCAGCAGCAGTAGTAGTGGCTGCGCCAGTTGTTGTTGTAGTGGTCGGTGTCGCCGTGGTTGTAGTTGCAGTTGTCGCTGCTGGTTTGACTCCAAAAAGTCCACCACTTGGCGCTGTCGTTGCCGGTGCCGTTGCTGCCGGTGTGCTAGTTGCAGTAGTCGCTGCCGGCTTTGCAGCAAAAAGTGACGGAGCAGCCGCGGGTGTTGAAGAGGGAGTAGTAGAAGTTGTACCACCTAAATTGAATAGACTTTTCTGAGGAGTGGCTTCAGAGGCGGCCGTTGTTGAGGGTTGTAATGGTGACGCGGATGCAACAGGAGCACCAAACGGAGAAGCAGATGCATTGCCTCCAGCATTGGCAGTAGGGAGCTTAAAGAAACTGGGTGGTGCTTGTGTGGTAGTAGTAGGAGATGCCGTCGCAGTGCCGAATAGAGACTTGGCCCCGCCCTCTGATGTCGCTGGTGTCTTAGCAGCACTAAAAAGAGCGCTTCCACCTGTAGTAGAAGGCGCAGCACCGAAAAGTGGCTTGTCGGTAGCGGCAGTAGTTTGTCCAAATAAACCACCGGCGGATGGCTGAGATGTCGTAGTAGGTGAAGTAGTTGCAGTAGTTGCTGCTTGTGAAGTTAATCCACCACCAGGCAGTTGTTTTTGAGCGGGTTGAGCACCGAAGAGAGATGGCGCCGAACCCGTAGTACCACCACCGGGAGGTGGATTTGCTGGTGTTGTGCTGAACATATTTGAGCCGGTTTTTGCCTGAGCTGGAGTATTGCTGCCGAAGAGCCCGCCACCTCCACTGGGCTTCGCACCGAACAAACTACCAGCTGTCTGTGTCTGAGCAGGAGCGGCTGCCTCTGTGGTTTTATTATTTGGAGTTTGATTTAATCCACCGAACGGAGAGCCCGTGCCACCGAAACTGAAAGCAGGAGTACTGGCACCACTTCCAGCACCCGTTGTCTTTGCACCGAATGGATTGTTCTGTCCAGAGCTAGGGTTGGCTGTGCCGAATAGTGACGGAGATGAAGCACCTCCTAGACCCCCAAACAAGCTGCCACCGGTTGTTGTCGTCGTCGGTGTTTTCGATCCGAAAAGCCCACCACTGGAAGCTCCAGTGGACGATGGCGGGTTGAAGGAAAATCCGCCCGACATGTTTGTTATGCTCCGAAGAATCGATACTAAGTAACAAAGAAAGTCAGCTTTGTTGTAAGATTTTGAAGCTGGAAGCTTTAGGGTGCAGCTCACAAGGGCGCAATCGGTGCGCGAAAACAACAAGAGTGCCCTACGAGGCAGGAAATAGATATTTTTGCAAGCCTTCAATCACAGGTATTTTTTTTGGAAAGTCGAGCGCGCTGTAGTAATCGAAAAATGATGATTATTGACGGTGATTTGCGTGGAAGTTCTGCTCTGGCCGACGCGCCGCAATTCCATGGCTGGCCCGAGCTTGCTGTGGAAGCCTGAGTTTTCAGGCAGTAAGGCGGCAAGGCAGCAAAGCAGCCATGGCATGGCCTGGCCCGCAATCGACCAGATTAACAACTACTAACCCAGCTCTTCCTCTTACTTTCTGTCCCTTCTATTGGCATCCGGACGGCATCCGATACTCCTTCACACGTTAAATGCACCATATTGCTAGCATCAATGTCGGATAGTCCACACAGCTCGTCCGGCTCACATCTCGAGCCGCCGCAGAAAGGTCCTGAGCTCTTGGACCCCGGTGCTCAGGAGTCTGGTACGTCATTACCCCAGTCGACGTGCCGTTGTCGTTCGTGACTCACAATTTCTGCTACTATAGCCAGCGAAGAGGATCATTTTTCTGATGCCAGCGAAGGCCAGCCCGAATCCCGTTCAAGAAAATCGTCCAGAGCAGCTTCGCCCGTGCCTCTAACTCGCGTGGAAAGAGTGGACGATGAGCCTCGTCACGGAGAAGTGCCGGGCACAGCAGCATATGACAAGAGGACACAAGATGCAGTCCCCGATGAAGTAGAGATCGTCCCAGGAGGTTCACGGAGCCGAAGCTCGTCGAGAGTAGCTGAACCAACTAGTCCTGGCGGAACCCCCATACCACGGACTATGGTTGTCAGAGTGGACGAATCACCAAGCTACGGCGAAGTTCCAGGGACAGAGGCATACACCAAACGAAAAGCAGATGCCGTTCCTGATCTTGTATTGAAAACACCCGGAGACGAACAAACACCAAGTGAATTACACGAAGAGGGCTCCGACCAGCCGGTCCCTGAAACTCGACTGTTCAGGGTGGATTCACTTCCCAAGGAGCCAGGATCGCCGGGACTTCACGCCCACCGTAGAAGCCCAAGTGATGCATTGCCAGACGTTATTGAGACAGTGCATGATACGACCGGTAAGCCTGACATCTACTAGACACGCCGGATTGCCGAGTAGCCTGTGGTGATCTCAAGCTCTTCTCTTGGACCTGGATTGCCCAACACCCGCTCTCTAGACAATTTCGCCGCGTGTTTCCTTTCCTGAGACTACTACTATGGCTTCTTGCGTACAATATGACCCGTGCTAACGGCTCAATGAAGGAGAAAATGAAGATGAAGATGAAGACGATGACGAATTTGGTGATGAGTTTGATGATTTTGAAGAAGGCGCCAATGCAACAGTAGATGATGATTTTGGTGATTTTGACGAAGGCTTTGGTGAACCAGCAGAGGGTGCCGTTGGAGATGAATCGGGAGAGAGTGAAATACTACAGCAGCCTACTACGCCGCTGCCTCTCGTAAGTTCAAGCTTCTAGTCTGTTCGACGTACATTGTTGACATATTTGCAACAGCCGCCGCTATTAGATTTCACCTTAACAGCATCCTTGTCCGATCTTTTATCCACAACTAATAACTCCCTTGATACCCTATTCCCCGAAACAAAAACAGTCCCCTCCTTACCATCATTGGATCCCATACCAGATTCTACAGCCATTTTCAGCAGCGAACGTTCACTCTCCCTATGGTCACAATTAGTCGCGCCTCCACCATTACAGCCTCCGAATTGGGTAAAGTCTCGAATTCGACGTCTGTTTCTTGTTTCCCTCGGTGTTCCGGTTGACCTGGACGAGATATTACCAGCATCAAAACAGAAAAAGCTTATCTTGCCATCCATCAACCCGGAAGACTCAAGTACATCTGTTCGCACAAAAGCAGTTAGCAAAGCGAAACAAGGCGATGCAACAAGCCCACAGAATGACTCCACGACATCAGTCAACTCTACAATCTCGCGGCAAAAGTCAAGTCGACGTCGGGGCCAGCCAGCACCTCCGGAGCTTGATCTTTTCGCAGTGAGGAGATTGTGCGCAACCACAGATGCAGCATTGGATGGATTCACGGACTCAGAACTTGAGCAGCATGTGGTAACACTCAAGACGGCATCTACAAAAGCACAGGACGTGCTCGACTATTGGGTCAAGAGGACAGATGGACTCATAGGCGAGAAAGAAGCCTTTGAGGGGGTGATTGAGAACCTAGTCAATCACGCGCGACGAGCACGAAAGTAAAAGACTTGCACTATCTGTTTTCGTTCTGCTGATTACTGTATAATTATAATGTTGGTGATGGTTGTTAGGCGATCTGGTATCCAACCTTTCAAAGTGGGATGGGAAGTATGGTGTTGGGAATAGGTGACGAGTTTCTTTCTGTTCTTGTATATACCATATAATTAACAAATTATCTTCAAAACTTTTTCTATTGCAAGTGTCGTATGTGTCCAGGTCTGCACTTTGGTGGAGTGCATCAACTACATCATCGATGCGGGGTTACATAGATGCTCTCTCTATCTTCCAAGTTTATCAACTAGATAAGTCATCGTTAATGCGAAATAATCGACATCTCGTGATACCTATAATCTCGGGCCGTCTTAAGAAGTCGCTAAAACCTCGAAAAGAGACATAAATCCCGAGGATAAGCAGAAGATTAGAAAAATGGCCACATCCGCCATCCAAGACGACATAACAATCATCCACCTCACCCCCCACGAACTCACCAGACACTAACATCCCACAATCTGCAAGCCGCAATAACAGCCCTTCACAACGACGGGATCGTCGTCCTCAACAACGCCATCGACACCACCCACCTCGACAAACTCAACGCTCGCATGGTCCCCGAAGCCCGAACCCTGTACAACAAATCAACTACGCACCGCAACTTCGGCCCTTCAACCGGCAACATCCAGCAAGAACCAGTCCTCCAAGAAGGGTACATCTTCTATGATGTGATTGCAAACACCTTCGCAACTCAAGTCGTCGAATGCATGCTCGGCCCTAATCTGGCACTCAGATTCTACAGCGCGAATACCGCGTTCAAAGCCACAGGTCGCCAACCGCCGCATATCGATGTTCATTTCGATTTTCCGTGTGGTGTCCCCTTTGGGTATTGCGTGAATATAAATCTTGTCGATACGTCGCCGCTAAACGGGGCGACGGAGGTGTGGCCGGGGACGCACCTGGGGACTTCTATAAACGACATGTCCGACACAGAACCGGGGATACGCAAGGAGCTTGTCGAAGAGCGTAGGAAGATTCGCCCTCCCGTTCAACCATCACTGCCCAAGGGGTCATTGATCATTCGAGATTTCAGGTTATGGCATGCTGGGAGACCGAATCAGACAGATGAGCCGAGGGTGATGATTGTCACAGTACTTTTTCCGAAGTGGTATAGAAGTGATTTGGAGATTGTGTTGCCGGAGACCGTTAGAGGGAAAATCGATTGGGGAACGATTGATTCCAAGGTGAAGTGGGTGCCGGATGGCTATGATTATTTGCAGGGTGCGCATGATCATGATTTTGTCTTGTTGCCTTGATGCTGTCTCTTTTGATTGGATTAGTATAGAGTAAGTCGGCAGCTCGTAAGAGATCTTTGATAATGATGTGAATATAATAAACAGCCCTTCTATAAGCAAGAATCAAAAATGAATGGAAATGTCATCTCAAAATATAAGCTCTGTCAATTGATTGCTAAACAATAGAATGCTCGAACGCCAAGAATGAAATAGCCTGCAAACTCCAAAGATAATCGCTTGGGTATCATATTGACAGTGACAAATGAAGGAACTCCTGTAGTAGCCGGATAAACAACTCTGATTATAGACAATTAATGATTTGAAATATGTAAAATATGTACCAAACCTAATCAAGCTCAATGACTTCAGGCTCCGTAGTCGCCCGTGGAGTAGAAGCGGGACGGCTCTCATCCTTCACAAGATCTGCCTCAAAGGAGGATCGGTCTCGTTTCCGGCTTGTAGCAGTGCGATTGTCACTTTCTACTTCCAAGACAGCAAGCCATGAACCATCACTTTTGACGTGAATGGCCTTTGCGGTCTGCAACTTGTCCCCCTTGGAGAGTGTGGCTCTCACTTCGTCGAGAAATTCATCAATCACCAATAGGTCAGGTCGCGCATCCTTTCTGCAAATAGGACACCTAACGTATATCGTATGTTTCTCTCCCATAGCCTTGGCTGCGAGCGTTTGCAAGAAAGTAGAGAGATCAAAGCATTCCCGATGAGTGCACAACGAACTCCGAACAGGAATCTCAAAGATTCGTGTGGTGAAGGGATCGCGCAGATCAATGGAGATAAAATCATCCATGATCATTAACTCATCATCATTGGTGTTGCTTGACGACAATCGCGCCTGGATTTGTTCGCGCGTCTCCTGAGCTGGCAATCTTTTGACCAGTTTCCGAAAGTTGTCCGGGCTCTTGACTAGTAGAACCTCGACTGCAACAGCGTACCAAATGTCTGCCGTGCGTTGCTCTTTGCTGTGCAAAACATTCACTCGGATCTCATTGGTACCATCTACCAAGAAACTGTTTATACTTATTGGCGAGCCTTTTGTATTTAGTGAGCGATGGACTTCCTTGTTGTTGACGTGTATGTATACGACATCAGGCCAATTACTTTCAGCGCGTGACCATGCCGCGACCGACTCGACGTCTAAGCGCCCCTGATACTTGATGCAGCGGAGGCGATACGATATATTCCCATCAGACAGCACTGGCACGAATCCAGTACCATTGGGTCGTTTGATGAGGTTCGGCCTTAACCGCAGTGCTTCCCGTGGCACAGTGAAATTCCAGCTGAACGAGGACCTATTGGGAGGTAGTCTCTGTGGAGGAACGGAGAAGCCTGAGAAATACTGGATAACGTCTGGAAGTGTCTTTGGATTCGGGTTATGTTGGGCGGGTTGTTGTGTCGCAAGAAAAGGAGGCATGGGTCGATTGGGTGTCTGAGGATATATGGTGAATGGAGTGCCACTAGGCTGCATTAATAATGGTGAAGAGGCACCTGGGACTGGCTGAGAACCTCTTTGAGAGTGTTGTGGACGTTGATTCTGTCTTGTAGCATTAGGTGGGGGGTGTGTCGGCGAAAACATTTGTTGGGTCGGTGGGCTGAGACTAGGGCTCATGTTGGGGTTGATGAGAGGAGAGAAGTATTGAGGAGGATAGAGAGCAGTTGACGACCGGTAGCCACTAGAGTTCTGTCTGGAATGTGGAAAAGATGGTTGAATCTGGAGACCGGGTGGTGGCATCTGATTTGGCGCCGCAGTACTGACTGGTATATGACTCTGCGAGACAACCGTATACTGAGGTGGAGGAAAGAAACCGGGCCCTTGCGATGTAAGTAAAGGTGGCTGCGGTTCCTGAGCAAGCCGAAGGGTGCCGGCATTCGGCGCATTATTTTGACGAGAAACCCTTTCTTGTTGTCGCTGTTGACCGGCTGGCGATACGTGATGATGAGATATTGGGCTTACAGGTAAAGGATGAGGCCGGCCATAAGATGTATCAGGATGGGGATTTGAAGACGGTCGATGAGGGATACTCATAGACACGTGATTTTGTATACTGTTTCGCTGAAGTGACGTATTTGGACTCGTCATCGTCATTGACGTTGGAGGCTGAATAGAAGATGGTGTTGGGCGTGGTGATGCAAATGCCCTTTGATCGCCTGATGCGCCTGATGCCACCAACAGTCCATGAGAGGCACAAATTTGTCTATATCTCTCAAAATAATCGAATATAGCCTTCCTTCTAGCATCAGTAGGAAGCGTAGAGCGGTGCTTATAGGTTCTCTGATCTTCATCAAAAAGAGATGTGCAAGCCTTGAACAGTTCCTCCCGCGCTCCAAACAAACGTCGAGAAATCGCTGTAAAAATGATTGTTTGGAATACGGGCGATTCGACGCCCAAGCTGTTAACCAATTCATCTACCTGTGGGGGATGACCACGTGATCGAATCTCTCTCTCGAAGCGCGGCCAATTATGGGAAATCGTAGCTAAACAATGCAAGACCTGCTTGAGAGCACTCTTATACTCTTCAAATTGCAATAGTACATGAAGAGGAAAAGGGTACTCAATGGACCACCGTAAGAATTCGGAAGACAACCTCTTATTGTCGACCAGCAGCTGTGCAATCACATCAAAGCCAAGACCAGGGAGTATTCCCTGGTCAGCAACTTGAGATAGCTGGCTCGGATCTGCAGAGTTAAGACAGAAGGTCTGGTGGAGAGCCAGGTAGAACATGTCTTCCGCGCTACAGGCATCCTGCAGTATACGCACTCGAGGCAACTCCACAGTCTCGGACAAATGATTTGTTCTGGTCGATTGCTCTAGATATGATTTGAGCTTTCCCCTCGCATGCTGCCAGATCTGCCCCCTAGGGGAAGGAGATAGATGCTGATGCTGCTGTTGATGATGATGTGACGATTGTGATTGTGAGGGTGGCAGGAGTTGATGTTGTGGCTGAGACGGTGGTTGAGAGTGCCGGGAAGAATTCTGATTCGTACTTCGTCGTAGTGCTTGTTGCTGCTGAGCTGGATTGGGGTGGTAAGTCGCGGCGGGGAGTGTTGGAGTCGCACCTTCCCATTTGACAGGTCGCGGGGGCGATACACTCGCACCTGCCGTTTGTGGCACATCTCTGCCGGAGGAATCTGCTACTTCCGTGACGGCAACAACTGGACTGGCTAAAGAGGCGTTACTGGGCTCGGGGGTCGGGAAGGATGCGGTGGACACTGTGTAGTCGGGTCTGGCCACCTTGGCCGAGGGTGGTTGTATGTCGTTTTCTGAGTATCCGGGAGTCACTGGCGATACTGGAGCATTCTGCATAGAACGAGTAGTTGTCGGGTTCGATGAATAAGTTGCCGTGGATCGATGATCACTGGTCTCGATATGTGCGGGGGACTTTGTTGTTGATTGTCGTTGTTGTCCGGAAGAAGCGGTAGAGTGCTTTGCTTGGGTATTTCCGGCAACAGGATGTTTCGGATAAGAACGCCCGGACAGTAGTGACGAAGTACCATTATGTGTCATCCAAGGTCTTTGGGTTGAACCAAGAAATCGATTGGCGGTCGAGTTGGACGATGCGAATTGACTTCCCAGTAGAGACGAGGGCGGTCGCCCTGATTGATTTTGCGCCGGGCTCATGATGGAGCAAGGACATGGTACTGGCATTCACCAAAAGAGGAGGAATGTTGTGGTTATCCTGCTGTAAGACAACTCCCAAGTTAAATAACACCGGTGGTCATCTAGGTCGATATAAATGTCGAGTTAGTAAGACGGGAGAAGTTTGTTGGTGAGCGAGAAGGCGTTGAAGGGGTCAACTAGCCAACCTTATGACTAAGTCCGCAGGCGATGCAGAATCGAAGTCACCATCCTCTATGATGCTGCTCAGAGATAGAGAGAGCCCGCACGTATCAGCGAATCGACTGGGAGTCCCCGGGGTAAGGTTGTTTGAAACGTGCTGGAAGAAGCACTGAACAGAAGTTTGGAGGTGGGTGCGCGATAGAAGATCTAAAATGGAGTGGAGCGAGCCAGCGAGCGGGTCCTCAACGGGTACGGGAAGATATCTTGGCAGGCAAACACAAAGGTACAAACGGCCCTCTTCTCTGGATCAACCATCCGTACTCGGAAAACAATCAATGAAAAAATATTGTGATGGTGACAGCCTCAATCTAAAGTTCCAGTCAGTCAAACAACCATCAATGGCGCCGAGAACTACTGAGCATTTTGGCCCTTGTCAGTCCCGGCTCTTTAGTCTCACAAAGTGGGTAACTAGTTACGATCTGACCTGTCATCGGATGCCTCAGAAGCAGTCTACAGAAGTCGTAGCGCTACTGCCATGAACAATACCAAAAATCGAAAAGGACTGCCTGATATGAATGCGCGGCTTATTGATGCTGTACTCAGGAATCGGTCTGTTTCCTTGATCGACTTCCCTCGTCGGTGCCTTCGCGACCAGGCGTTCATTATTCTAGATTGTGTCTGCTCTGTAGTTGATACCTACTTATGCAGGCACTTCCTAAAGTCGCAAAGACCATTGATTGTTCGATTATTATCTACCAAGAGTTAGTCAAGTGCTAGTTAACTAACTACTGCGTAGTAATTATAATAATGCAGCGCCGACGATGATTCGTCGTCCGAGTTTCGGGCACATACTACGAGTAGAACGAACACATCATGGCCTTGTTGGCAGCTCCTCACAGGCCGATACCTAACTATATATAATTGGTCGACTATTCTTTACAATCGGCCAACGCCCAACAATGGTGTCGCTTACCCTGGCTCGTATCACGTATGAACACACCCAGGAGACCGAGACGAATCAAGATGTGTATGAACACCGAAAAAGGAGAATACAACCTGAAATATAAATGGATTGTCCAATTAGAGAGAATAAGAAGGGGCCGGCCAAGGTGCGGCGGTAATGCAAAATATCGAAGTATCATGCCGTAGTTGTTTATACATGATGGAATTAAGACCAGGGTACCATACTAAAAATCAATAGTATCCAGCCTCCTGTATGCACGGCACGTGGATCCGTCTCGTTTTCCCAAAGTGTACAAATACAAAATTCATGCGGAAAAATCCTCCTCGTAGAAGCGACGATGTAGCTACTCGGTAAGATAACCCGAGTAACCACGATGGCGACGGCCAAACATCCTCTCTCTGAATAGTTACGAATCAGAAATATACACGATCCTCGAGAGAATTGAAGTTGTATCCGTTGCAAAAGCCATCCATCACATGTAAAAGAGATCTCGTCAAGTCCGTACTACGACGGTTACGGTACGTGCAACTCCATAATCCTCAAAGCTAGACGTTAGTGCCGGCGGAAAGAAAAGCCTGACAGCAACGAGTCCAACGACTCTAACTGAGTCGGGCGAGACGTCCAGGCACCGAATTGGGTTAAGTTGTTAATTCGTTAACTGAACTCGCCCATGTGGATTGTGGAATCATCGTTTCCTCTTTTTCCTTGTCCTCCCCTTCCCGTTGCCCGAATATTAATTCACGCTGATACTTAACCCTACCGACTCTCTCTCCTCCCTAAAGTCTGTCTGGTTTAGTTAAGCTTCATCTCATTGTCATCTCTCATACCAGATATCCTGGTTCCCCCCCTATTGCTCGCTTGCATACAGATCGTCTGGAGACATACCTGTTGGGTGCATCAGCAGCCCCGCGTTCCTGTGTGCAGCTTGACTGCTTCTGTCCTCCAGACTCCCGCGCCACCGCCTTCGGAACCGTCCCAAAGTGTCGCCCAGTCTAACCTTTTCTTCTACCACTTCCAGCACACCACAATCACATCTTCCATCGTCCCTCTGTCCGAATCCGGCTGTTTCTTTCTGCCTTTGCTCCATGTCGCTCCTCATTCCTTCCACTCGAATTGTGGCTGCTGTGCGACTCATCAATCATTGATCAGATTCACCGTGGTATCCTCGCCTCGTCCTCGATTGGGACAAGGTTTCCGCCATGGCCCAGACGCCTCTATCTCGCCAGGCGCAGCCCGGCGACTTACTACTTGTGATTCGTACGTATAATGGCATTTTGAATCATTGAATATTCTGGAAATGTTAACAAACGTGTTTCTCTGTTTATAGATAATTTTGATGCTCGTGGAGAAGACGAGCTCACCTTGCGACGAGGCGAGAAGGTCGAATTGGTCGAATTGGATGAGGGCTTCGGCGATGGATGGTATTTAGGAAAGCATACAGCGACAGGCAAGACCGGCCTATTCCCAGGAGGTATGTATGAATCATCTCAATTCAAAGCTACATTACGCAACACTTTTGAACTGACATTCTGCCCAGTTTACACTACTCTTCCCCCGAGACTGAACGTACGACGGCCTGCGACCGCCTCATCCAGTGCTTCCGAGACCGCCAGCACCACTGATAGTGCTGGAGGCATCAGTGCGGAGGGAATAACTGCCTCGCAGATCGAATCTGATGGTAAAGGTGAAACAACCCCGCAAGCTTCGAGGCGTGTTAGCGCTGCAGAAGCTCCGGACCCGAATTTGGGCAACATGGAAGAAGTCGCGTCCCCAGTACTGAAACAACCTCAACGCTCAACTTCGGGCCCTCTTCCATCATCACCTTCTCTTGCGACCACCATTCAGCGCACAATCAGCGAGACCTTTGGCAATCATCTGAACGGCGGCGACTCTCCTGTGATGAACGAAACACTTAGCGTCATTGACGAACACATCACCGACCTCAACACTCCTCGTCACAGTGTAACACAGGAATCAAAGGCTGTCACTGATTCAGGGAGCGAATATAGCAGCCATGTAGGCCACCGTCTATCATACATCAATGGTCACGAAACCGACGAGGAAGAAGGAGGCCACCTCACAGAAGAGGAGGTTCGCAGATGGGACCACATCGAGACATCTCGCTATCTACACGGCTTGGGCGTTGATTCACGTCACTGCGATATATTTCAAGAACAAGAGATCACTGGTGATGTGCTATTGGAGATGGGCCAGGAATTTCTGCTGATGAAAGAGTTTGATTTCGGCGTCATGGGACGAAGATTGAAAACCTGGCATAAAATCAAAGCTCTCCAAGAACAAGTCAAAGGCGTTCAGCCATCGCAACCAGGCTCAATATCTAGCTATTACCCAGTCGAGGAACCCGAACGATCTTCCAGCCGTGCGGCGCAAAATTCGACTTTTCTGCCCCGAATTCCAAGTCTTTCTGGTGATAAGCGACCCAATACCGCCATAGTACCACCTCGGCGCATATCAACGTTACTTCAAGGTAGTCCTGGTCCACCCTCGACTGCTACAATGGGTCGAGAACTATCAGGTCGCCCTTCAGCAGCTTCTATCCGTGAATTTAACCATACTCGCCGTCACTCATCAATGGATTCATCTCCCAATCTTAGCCAAGTTGGCCTTGGTCATATTAAGAAAGGATCATTTGATCATTCATGGACCATGACAGGCGGAAATCCACCCTTTGCCAGTCGACCCGGGACCGCCGCTGAGGCAACGGACGAGGACATCATGCTTCAGCAGAACTTCTTGGACAGGACCGACACATCGCAGGAGGACTCTCCGCGTATTGGGATGCCGTACGAAAGCCTTGACCGTGGTTATTTCTCTGGTGGAGAAGTAGAAACGCGTCGAACTCGTAAATTGTTACGGAAGCGCGAATCAACTGCAGGAAGCGTTAGCCATTCAAGAAAGTCCAGTTACGTGGATGAACAGTCTGCTCTTCGCCGACATTCCCGCTTTGGAAGTATCGGAAGCACCGACTCCATTCAAAATTCGATGTCTCGGGTGTCTGCAGCGTCAAAAGCTTATCACGGCAGTTCCTTGAAAGGCCGAGTTCGAAGCGCCGGAAGTCAAGTTACAGGCATCGCTCCTGGACATCCTGCTGTGACATCGCTGGATGGGAAAATCGGCGGCACACCTCCGTCATTTTCACCATTTGCTGGAAGAAATGACATGGAAACAACCGGCCGTTCCTCACCATTACCATTCTCTAGCATTCGTAACGTCGCCCCTAAATTCCGCCGTGCTGTTGGACTTCGAACAACGTCAGACAGTGCCAGCGGAGTCCCGACTGCCCAAGAAGCAACGCCGCCGATATCGCCCATCAAAGATTTCACTCCGTTCGGGATTGGCAGGACTGGTTCTACGACACCGTCGGCAACCTCCAAGAGCTCTGAGCGCCACAGCACAGACGGTTCTGGGAAGGCCGTCGATGGCATCATGCCCTTCCCTGTTCCACGAGCCGTATTGAAGACTGGCAGCAAGACCAAGAAGCACACTAGCGCCTACATGCGTGGCCTGGAGAAGAAGAGCCCGCAGGAACAAATGGTGGACTGTGAGTATAGTGGTTGGATGAAGAAGCGTTCGGCAAACCTGATGACAACCTGGAAGCCACGTCTGTTTGTCCTGCGTGGCCGACGTTTGTCATACTACTACTCAGAAAATGATACAGAGGAACGTGGACTCATCGACATAACTGCGCACCGTGTCTTGCGTGCCGACAATGATCCTCTGACTGCCCTTCACGCGACAATCACAGGAGCCAAGTCTTCGCCTACCTCGCCTGAAGGCTCAACCAAGTCTCCCATGGACAAAGCATTTGATGCCGCCGGTTCTCCGAAGTCATCTGATGGCCCTTTCATCTTCAAGCTAGTGCCTCCAAAGAGCGGCGCATCGCGAACGGTACAGTTTACAAGACCCACAATTCATTATTTCCAGGTCGATAGTGTCAAAGAAGGACGCCTTTGGATGGCCGCTCTGATGAAAGCCACCATTGATCGCGATTTGAGTCGCCCTGTTGAAACGACCAACAAGCAAAAGACAATCAGCTTGAAACAGGCCCGGATGATGAATCAGCGACCTCCCGCTTTGATGGAATCAGAACTGCCCATTCTTCAGAACAACGAGGCGGAAGAAGTGTCTAGTGAACAAGACGTTGACGATGGCGGGTTGAAGATCCAAGGACTCAACTTAGACAAAACGGATAGCATTGAGTCTCCTCATGATGGTAATGCCGCCAAGGACGGTGGCATCGAGTCGGGCCAAGCAGAAGATATATTGGCAATACCTATAGATGATATCTTATCACGACCTTCAGAATCCTTCATTTCATGAGCTGGACCCTTATTCTCGAATCCCACGGTTCTAATCAACTTCTCGAAATTTTTCTTCACGGTTTTCCGTTTCGGCCGCTCCTTCTTGACCACATATGTTTATTTTCTTCCACTTTCCAATCACCGCTACCCAGCATGCCGTTACATACAACTATAACAAGACACATATGGCGCAGTATTCTATCTTGTTCTCGTTTTCTTTCTTCGGCGTTTTGTTTGATTCTTTTCCTGGACCTTTCACATATACCCCCCTTCCGCTCGAAATATCACCCTTTCTACCTGACCATACATCTATTGTTTAATTACTTTCCACGAGCATACGAGGAAATATGAGGAAATCAACGTTTGCGATTTTTTATGTGAGATTAAGATAGTGATGATGGTTAAGATAACTTATTTGAAATTTGTGTTTACTGTTTAGCAACGATCTCCGATAACTACATCTGTTCTAGAGTTCCTTTACAATATTGTTCAGCTGTCTGTTGGAAGCGGCTAAATATTAGTATATTACTACACTGGGACTCCTGACTCTAACACACTTAGCTATCGGATATTGAAGCCCATTAATGACTTGCGATACATAATCCATTAGCAATCGTTTTCGTTGCCTATCGGCCGTGTATACTTTTTCGCTTCTACTGAGTCGTAATACAAATTGAGACTATCAACCCGTTAGGGTTAGGGCCAACACGGAGAAGCTGGATTTATCTGTGGAGAATGATCGAGTTCGGAACTGAGCCTTTTAAAACATTCATAATATCGAACAAGAGCGCAGCAATGCAAGCTTCTTGTTTCGCATCATCAATTTCCTTTCATTTTCGTTCTTCAAATTTTCTTTTATATATATTACAGCATTGAACATAATACAACGAATCAATTCATGACGTTCGCATCCCAAACCTCGACTCAATGTCCCTCCGCGCCGTTCTCCAGAAAATCCTCTTCACCGTCCTGATACCTCTATCCATCTCCTCGGCGCTTTGGCTATATTTGTATCCTGTGCTCCAAGGATGCGCATTTCCACTACCGGTCGTCACCAAAGTCAATGATGGCACACGCGAAGGATCTTGGTTGTCGAATAGCGTTATAAACACCCTATATCAGCATGCGGCCGATTGGAACTTGACCTCTAACGGAGGCGAGGGGATATCGATAGAACCTGCTATATTCCGTCTCCTTGTTCTAGCCGATCCACAGATTGAAGGCGATAGCTCCCTTCCCTCACCAGAGGATGAATTCATCCCGCGATTACGTCGACATTGGGCGAATGTTCAATCTGCCCTGTCTACACCAGACGCTACTGCGATTCTCAAAGATGCGGTTCGAACAATTCTTGTGGAGGATATACCATCTGCTTTCCGCGCGGCTCGGAAACGTCTCGACCTACTAGGAAACGATTATTACTTGGCGCATATCTATAGGACGCTATCACGGTGGAGTCGACCGACACACGTCACTGTGCTAGGAGACTTGATTGGGAGTCAATGGGTAACGGATGAAGAGTTTGAGAATCGCGGATGGCGGTTTTGGAACCGCGTGTTTCGGGGTGGGCAGAGGGTTGATGATGATATAAGGGCTACTGGGGGGAAGCCTCATGGAGAGGGTAGTCAGCAGGAAGAACTGGAGATTTTGCAACGATATAATTCTTCCTGGGCCAATAGGATCATCAACGTTGCTGGAAACCATGATATCGGATACGCAGGCGACGTTTCAGAAGCACGACTAGAGCGATTCGAGCGAGTATTTGGTCCCGCGAACTGGGACGTCAGATTTGCGCATCCCCCTCTGGAAGATGAGAGTGATGCGCGACCTACTCTCCACATCATTAACTTGAATGACCTGACTCTCGACGGACCCCCATTGGACCCATCGATCCAATCCGACAGCTACACATACGTCAACGACCTTCTGACTCATCGCTCTTACCCCGTCGAAGACCAGACTTCTTTTACCCTGCTACTGACACATGTCCCCCTCCACAAGCGGGATGGTATCTGCGTTGATGGACCATATTTCACCTTCTTCGACGAAGATGATACGCCCGATAATGATGATCCGGTGCGATGGAGGAAAGACGGACTTCGGGAGCAGAACCATTTGAGTGAACATGTCAGCTCAAATGCGATTTTGCAGGGGATATTTGGAATGAGTGGAGAGACATCTGCGCCGGTCGCAGGTATGGGCAGACGGGGATTGATTTTGACGGGACATGATCATGAGGGTTGTGATGTTGTGCATTTCGTTAGGCGGGATCAGCACGACACCCAGTCATCAGAATCAGAAGAAGAAAATGAAGAAAGAAAACCGTGGCAATGGGATGCTAGACGGTACTCTCCATCTTCTTCGGCTACCGAGTCTAACGATCCCTCGATTCGAGAAGTAACCCTCCGCTCAATGATGGGCGAATACGCCGGCAACGCAGCCCTGCTATCGCTCTGGTTCGACGCGAATCCAGAGGTGAACCAGTGGCGGTATGAGATACAGATGTGTCCTGCTGGAGTGCAGCATATCTGGTGGGTTGTTCATGGATTGGCGGTTGTGTGTGTGATTGGGTTGGGTGTTGTGGTTGGGCTGAAGGGGTTGGAGGGACTTGGGATTATGGCTAAGCCTGTGAAGAGACATGGTGCCAGTACAGATGCGAAGAGACGTTAAGTTGGCTTGAATATAGATAGGATTATGTATATATTATGTATGGATAAATGTGTATATTATGAACATACGATGATTGAAATGCAAGTTCATACTTCTGAAGAATGGTAGTTATATATTATTAAAGCCACTAGCAGAACGTTCTTGAATAGAACGATGGTATCAATGAAAAATTATCAATCTCAACAATGCAAATGCAAATAATGCAGGAAAAATATGAATATCCGTGGTATTCCCCGACTGAACGCCTTCCTTGCATGTATATCCGTAATGATCCCCTCAGTAATCGAAAGTTGAAAGAAATGAAATGAAATGCATGCTTTGTCAAATTTAACCTTGCCCTGCCCTTTTATGCTATGACTGAATGCAATGATTAGAAGAGATATGGAGATGGAGAACCTGGTTCTTGGGTCATTTCAAGTAAGCACTCAGTCCGCAATAGGGGTAATAGCCTCGTCATTGATCATATCCTCATCTGAATTATTCTGATCGAATGGGAATTGACCATGCTCAGCATCGCCTCCGTCGTGTGTCTGCAACATTCCTGTTTGTGGTAGCTGCCGTTGTAGCTGTGAAAGAGGATGGTGATGTGCGGCCGACGGACCATGTCTCAGATCCCCTTGCGTCAGGGCAGACATTTGTTCCAATGAACGGTGAAAATCACTCAATAGATTCGAGCGCATGCCATCAGAGATGAGATCTAAGAATTCACCAGCAAACTCGGCAACTTCGTTGGCAATTTTTCTTTCTAGGATGTCTTCAAGCATTTCCATGTCTCGCTTCCATTTTTCCTCCTTTCTCGCTTTCTCTTCCTCTACACGTCGGCATGTACCATCCTCCTCTCTGATTTTCAGACAGTTTGGACACAGGTAGTTGACCTCGCAGTAAGAGCAAGAACAAGGTGGGTTGCTGTTCACACAGTCTTGACACACATTGATTGAGCAATTGGTGCACTCACGTAATACACTAGGGCAGCGCTGACGTTGGTCTCCCAGAGGCCTGTATTGCGGGCAAAAGTACGACCGACATCCTTGCCACTTGGTGATCTCAGCAGCAGCATCGTAGTAGACAGAGGAGCGCGATGATGAGCGGGACAGGCTAGAATAGGTAGGTGATCGGCTGCGTCCTGCGCGGCGTCCTGTTGCCATACCTTCTTCTGCATGCCCACGTGCTCGAATGAAATCTTGTAGAACTGCCGGATGCATTTCGCCAACTCCTTGAACAACATTATCCCCAGCAACACTGCTTGAGGTGGAAGGCGAATCCCGGTCCATATTCGGCGTCGGTCCTTGTGATTGTAATTGTGAAATAAAAGCAGCGGCCGTGTTGATGCGAGGTCTGAACAACGACGGTCCGGTTTGAGATGGCAGATTGGAACTGTTTGTTCTGAGAGTAGAAGGCGGTTGAGATTGCAAAGCGGCTTTCTCAACAGCAAGCTCTTTATACCCACATATACGGAGACGTAATCCTCGAAGGTCGTGTTCTTTGCAGAGTGGTTTCGAACAGCTCTTGCAGTGTACCTTCCATTGAGGTGAATTATAGCAATCATCGCATAGATTGCGGGGGCATGATGATATCTGGCGGCCTGGCGGTCCTATTAATTGGTGTAGTCCCTCGGAGGTGCTTGTTTCTAACAAATTCTCGGTGCTCTGACTGTTGGATGCACATCCCACAAATTCTGGGTCTTCCCAGCCACGGCTCTTCGGTAGGGGTGCTGCTCGAACAACATCAACATCGCGTGTTGTCGTTCCAATACTGATACCTCCACCACCTGAAAAGATCGGTTCGGTGCAACACCAGTGGAAGTTCAAATTCGGGTATTGAACAGTAGCGGCAGGGTTCGGAAGGTTATCGACATTTGCGTCTGGTGCTGGATCATGCATGTTACAAGGAGAAATCGTAGCATTCGGCGCCCACCACAAGGGGTTAGTCATGGGTGCTAGTGGTGACTGTGCCCAGGTAACCTGGTTTTGGACATAAGGGTAGCTATAGGCACAGCTTGCACACAATGTTTTCCGACAACCGACGCAATGCATGATGACGCTGCATTGCTCGCATCGCTCACCTATTGGCTCCAAGCAATTATCGCACTTGGTATCCTCGACGAAGAACCTGTGACTATGTCGTAGATGAGCGGGAATGAATTTTCCATCTCCAAAACCAGACCGATCTCCCGTGCCTAGGGCTTCGCCGTGGTATCCTGTTTCTTCTTGCTCCCAAAGTCTTCCATCCTTTCTCTTATCTTGTTCAGCTCTCGCATTCATCGGACCAAGCCAGTTCTTCGACCTCCATAGACGATCGAATACAACCCAGACCTCAGGAGCGCCATGTGGAACCCTCATAGAGACATATCCGCGTCGTCGAAAACATCGGCCCGCAGGACTAGTACACCAGGCGGTATCGGTCCAGATCCCCAATTTATGACAGAGGTTGACGAGTTCATGTGTGGGCTCTGCATCTGAGTCACGACGGGCTAGTGAGGAACCGAGATACGGACGACGTCGATGATGTCGGCAACGATATGTGTAGAGACTCTTCAAGGCTAGTTTCTGCTTAGTCACTGAACTGCCACTGATATTGCCCATGTCAACATCGAACTGTAAGCCGTACATCGTGAGATACGGAATGATGTGGTATTTGAGAGACACATTTTTGCAACCGCGCACGGAGAGATGTTCTAGTGTCTCTCGTCGGGAGTGAAGGACGGTGGATATGAGTATTTGCCCAGATACGGCGGTATTGTCAAGCTCCAGGCTTTTCAAACAAGGACTGATCGGGATGACAACCAACATCAACAACTGATCCAAGGCGTAAGGTCGTGATTGGCGTGAGGCAGCAGGATCTGGACTGCCCATCAGCAAAGGTCGGTTCTGGGAGCCGGATGGGAAGAGTAAGCGGAAGGATAAGAATTTCCATGCTGTCGGGTATGATTGTAAGAAGTTTCGAAGGTAGGAGGAGGTATGGTATAGTTGGAAGATGGTTTCTGTAGGGATCTGTAGTAAGAGTGATTCAAATATGGGAGCATGTGTCGAGAGTACTCGTTCAAATGTCGATAGCTGTATGTCGGATGAGGCTGAGATGGAACTCTCATCGTCGTCTACTTCAATATGCGAGTCCATGGAGAGAGATTTCTCCATGACCGCGTTCTCAAAGTGTGGATGCTTGATATCGTTGCTCTCGACTTCAAGAGTCATGCTGCTGAGCGAACGGAGGTGATCGATGCTCGAAGAAAGAGATGATGGGTGCGTCGGCCAGCATTATCGGGGGAAACGGAATGAGATGAGCGTGGTTTTTAGAAGGGACTCTTGACGGAGAGCAGCGAAACACAGACAGCCATCTGGCAGGGAGGAATTGTTGTCGAAAATGATACGAGGGGCGGTGGTCAAGGAGGAGTAGCAGTGGTCACAGGCTGTCCACGACCTTTTGCAGTCAGTGTCAGTGAGAGACTAAGAGTTAGGATAGCCTGCGGGCCCGTGGCTGCCGATGTGGAGCCCGCCTGGAATCATTGGATCCTGATTCGGTATGGAGTCATGTGACGTCCGTTCTGTTTGTTTGCAGCCATCTGATCTCAGCTCTACGTCGGTCATCTAACTACAGTCTCTTACATGGCATGACTGGCATTTTCTGCATTGCACGACGCACTATGTACTATGTACGTTCGACATGCATTGATATCTACATCATGTGCCAATGTCCAACTGCAATGCGGCAATGCCATCGATGGATCAGTGTCGGTCTGTAACGTCGCCGACCGCATACCCCCTTGCGATGCCCCTACGCCCTTCGACAACAGCGGAACCACCGACCTCGTCGTCCTCCTCATATTTAATCTCAAAATCGCTTCCAAGCCCTTTCCATGTCCTTTGCGAACGCAAGAATTCCGCCCCTGGGGATATCGAGTTCCCGATCATAGCTAAGTCACCCTTGGCTCGTTTCGCCAAAGCTGTACTATTACCCCCCGCACGTCCATTGCTGCCATTGCTTGTGTATTGCATAGGCCGGGAGGTGGTTACAAATTGACCGGTCCTAAAGTCAAATTCTGGAGGTGCGGATTCGGATTCTGAGCCGTCATCGCCGTCAACATCTTCACTTGTCTCTCCCGTCGCATTCGGTACCTCCGTAGAAGCATCAAGGACAGCCTGGTAATCGCTTCTCCACGCGCCCGTCCATACACGGGTATCATCGCTTTGTAGAGCAAGCTCAAGCTCGTAGGGCGTGATGACCGGTTTCCAGAAATCCTTACTGTCCACTAAGGAACTCTCCCAGCATCCAATCACAACCCACCCTTCGATCTCACTAAAGTTTGCTACCTTTGCAGCATTGAGCTTGCCGACGACAAACATATAGCTCTTTTTACCGGCAGCTGCGATTTGTTTCCTCACGTGGTCGACAATATGAAGGTAATTCTTGACGCTTAACGTATTGACAAGAATGCCGAATATAGGTGCAGTGCTCAAAGAGACTAAAACACCATATCGACGACGTAACGCTGCTGTGGTAGACGCTTGAAGTGGTTTGATCTCTTCTTCGGACTCAACATTCTCCGTCGGATAGATATGTATAGCCGCAACTCTCGATGAAAGGGTAAGCAAGAGCGCCGTAGGCGGATCCGAGATGTGAAACAATTCCCATTCGCTCAATGTGTCTGCGTTTTCCTCGACCGATTCTGGGACTGTACGATTCGGAATGGCAGATGCAGGGTTGTGTACTACCTCTGCTGCGAAAAGATTGGTATATCCTCCCTGCACAAGTCGATCGTGAACTTCTTGGACATGATCCGTGTATGTCACATCGGCAGCTATGATAATTTTCGCGGTAAGGTCAGTGTATGTATTTTTGAACGCTTTGACAAGCGGTTCAATTGGTAAAGGTCTGTGTGTAAAAACGTATATCACGGGCAATCGCGACGTCGGGGATAGACAGGCTCGTCCGTAGTGTACAACAGCATCAGCATCAACATGTTCCGCAGCAACCTCGTCAACGCAGCAAGTGCCATAGGAAGTGTCGGCCAGAATATAGAATCTGCGTTCTAGTTCGTCGAGCGACTTGCTGTCCTCCAACCCTAACTGAGACGTCTTTTCGGTAAGCGTCGTCTCCGGATCCGCATTCGTAGTTTCCGCGACTGCCGGTTCAATGTCAGATTTCGCATTCTTCGTCTGTAGCCCCCGTGTCAAAAGCTGAAAGACTCGCGGAGCATCCGGGAGCATATCATCCGGAAATTGGAGTGCGATGCGCTTCCACCGAGATTGGCGTATCTCAGCCAAGGTTCGTTCGATATCATAGATGATAGAGAGTTCATCGTCAGAACGGACGATCCCTGAATCGTTCGGTCTGGCGACGGGTTCTGTGGCTTCTAGCAGATGCGTATCTGGCGTAGAGAGAATCGGAGCTGACGCCATATTGCAGGCAAGATATACTAGATTCCTGCTTTGTTTTCTCGTTCTATGCAGATTGTTTGCTCTGGTTGAGATGGCGGGGTAGAGTTAACTCATCTGGAAATTTTTTGACGGACAAAATGTACTGCGGGTCCAGCCCCACCTCGACTTTTACATACAATTTGACAGGCATAGATGATCTTCGATTTCGTCGTTATCCAAGTATGATTTCGTATCGTATATTTCATTGAATCAATAATCATTGATTTACAAATCAGCCTTCGCCGGCTCTCCAGCCCACACTCTACGAATCAACTCGCGGATAGGCTCTCTCTCAATCTCCCTCGGGTTCCAGTAAGGGTTACTAACCGCGATATCAGCGGCCTTATCAATATCCTCCTCCTTCATGCCAAAGTCCTTTAGGCCCCTTTTCACTTTCAGCTTGGACAAAAGCACGTTGAGACCATGGATAGCATCTCCATTACTCTCTGGCAGGGCCTCGGCCAATTTCTTCATTGCCTCCGGAATGCGAGGCGCATTGTATGAGATGGCGTGCGGAAGCACGGCGGTATGTGTTTCGGCGTGTGGGAGATTGAAGCTGCCTCCTAGCGTGTGGCAGAGTTTGTGGTGAATGGACATTCCGACGCTGCCTAGACAGGTACCGCATAGCCATGCTCCATACAAAGCCTGAGAGCGTGCTGAGGGTGAAGAGGGGTTCTCCACTATTTCCGGGAGGGAGGATGCCAGGGCTTTCGTGCCTTCTAGGGCAAGGAGGTTGATGATAGGGTTCGTATTGCGTGCATAGAGTGCTTCCACTGTATCTTTTGTCAGTAAATAGTCTTACATGAAACTGCCACGAAAAGAAACACTGACCAGCATGAGCAATGGCATTGACTCCACTAGTAGCACTCATCGCTGCGGGGAGGGTCATGGTCAAATCAACGTCGTAAATCACCGTCCCGGGGAGAATCTTCGGATCGGATCTCGTCTTCTTCACCCCATCCGCCGTCTCCCCCAGAATAGGCGTCATCTCACTGCCCGCATACGTCGTAGGAATACAAATATGCGGCAGTCCAGTACGAATACTAATCGCCTTACCCAGACCGATAGTACTTCCACCACCGATGGAGACGACTGCGTCTGCTTTTGTTTCTTTGGCGTACTGTAAAGCTTTTTCCGTGATGTCGGTGGGGGTGTGCATGGTGGCTTCGGTGAAGATGCCTGCGATCTTGCCATTGAGGATTTCTTTCAGCTGCTCGGCTTGACTGATTTGTTGAGGGGTGGATAGGAGGAGAGGAGCAGTGAGATTGAGTCGCGAGACTTCCTCTGGGAGTTGTTTCAAGGTCCCTGAGCCGAAGACAACTCGCCCAGGGTTGGCGTTGTATACGAAGGAATCCATGATGTTGGTTCTGGTGTGATAGTTTCTGATGCCCTGGAATAGTCGACTGGATATGCCTGGACGCATTGATCAGGTATAATTAAGGAGAGAGAAATGGAAAATCATCGATTGCAGAAAAGATGGGAACACTGCAAGTATTTTATTGAAGCTTCACCCCACATGTCGCTTTTCCCCCCACAACCCCCGTCGGGGAGGTTTTGTAATCTTTTGTCATCTCCAAATGCCCCAAGCAATTCCCAAGAGCGTCGGCTAAGATGTTTACCGGATTGATGCTTACCGGTGCATTTTCCGATGCTTGGGCAATGCTTTCCGGATGGCTTCAATGGTCTTTCTTCAGACTATTATATTTTCCGGACTCGACTACGATCAATCTTGATATGTCCATTCATGCCCATGATAATCCTATCAACTGCCGAGTACAATACAGGAAAAGGGAAACTATTTGCCTGTCGGGATTATACAGTGACTGATTGCATATTTCAAATGGATCCTTTGAACGCCACGCCATGCTGTGCAAAATCATCTTCGCTTTCAAGGAAGATCAATCCAAATCTGCAAAACCCATGACTTCTCGGTCGCGGTTCTTCCCTTTGTCTCGCTTTCTCTTCTTGCGTTTGGCTTTCTCTCGGCGAGTATCGCTATCATCACTGCCATAGCTCTCATCACTATCAAGATCATCGCTCGGCCCTTCAAATTTCCTCACAGTGCCGGCAAAAGAGTATCCCTCATTGTATATACTCGGGCTCCAGACCTTGATCACTTGACCACCGCCACTGACCATGCGTCCTTCGACGTCGAATCCGAGAGAGGTAACACCTTCAACCTCGTCGTGCTGCACTCTGGACAACACTTTGTTCCGGCCAATTGCCACCAAGGAAATCTGACCATCGGACTGACCAACAGCAACCATCTTGCCATACCCAGCATCCGATGGGACAACAGCCAGCGATTCCAGAGCTTCACCTTCTCCGTTCTGGCGCGCAACGTAAATTCGATCGTCCTGATCGTCCCAGACTCCCTTCTCCCACAACGTCAGGACACCTGTCCCGCTGCCAACAAGAACTTTTTCTCCGACACTGGTACCGGTTGTAGGTAGACCGCCAATGTAAGCGGACGAGATCAATTCTTCATCTTGATCTTCACTCTTGCGGAGAATACCTTTGCGCAAATCTGTAGCAACTAACGTCGTACCTCCAGTCGTAACCCATTGTTTACTGTAGCCAGAAGTACTGGTGTCTGAGGGCGGAAGCGCTGTGAGTGAGGAAATGTAGTCGTCGTGAGGGCGATATGTCTGTTCGGGGCGAGCGGTGACTCGAGAGTAAGGGATGCGCAAGTCGTATACATGCAAAGCACCTGAATCGGTCGCTAGTAACAAGTTCTGAGGAGAGAGTGCGTGTATCAAGGAGGGAGAGTCGATTTCATCATTTACGACTTTCTTCCTAATCAATCGTTAGACGTTTTTTCTTGTAACAGATCATGCTTCTTCCGCACGAGGCCACTCACTTCGATTTGGCCTGGGGTATGAGAATCTTATTCACAACAATCCCTGTCTCAACCTTTGCGGCCTTGACAATCCCATCCGTTCCAGCAGAATAAAGCGTCTCTCCATCAGTGCTAAAGGCCAAACATCTACAACTCCCCTTGTGCCTCCGCGTCGACCATATGGTATCTATATGACCAGTCCCATTACCACTCGTCGCGGATAATCGTGATGAGCCTTCGACATCCTCATCGTCATCATCGTTTTCCTCGTCGCTATGCTCGGTCGACGGCAAGCGGAATGTCTCGACATGGCCTGAAGTCAGACCGACGGATAGAATTGGTTCGGAGGGATGAACGGCCTGGGCGAATAAGTCTGCTTTGAGTGGCAGGGTGCACACAGTTTCGTAGGTGTGGTACAGCATTTTCTTCACTTTACTGCATAATCTGCTGTAGCATAAAGTTGAGGTCTAGTGAGATTGTACCACGATATTTTTTTCTCCAGGGTGGAGCTAAGCCCGAGCAAAGCTTCTCCGCTCCGTAAAAGGATTCACCGTTGGAAAACGTGCACAACCAAAATACAAAAAGTATTTTAAATGGAAGAGATTGTGACAATGAGACAATTAAGGTTGAATTGCATGTCAAAACAATGCTTATCTGTTCACCAGGTGATTGGCAAAAACGGAAGATTTTCGAGTCATTCTCAGCCGCCCAGCCACGCTTTGTTAAATATTTACCTACCCCATGGACTAGCCTAAAATAGTTATATAGGGTTAGGGTTATAAAGCATATATGCGCAAGGTTGGGAATCCGTACATGACATGGAAACTTATGATATATACTTTGGGGAATCCATGGAATGTACTACACTTCTCAACTTAACTCACCGCATGAAACTATTCATACCGTTTTCGCATTTCACAGCTGTGCGACAGTCAAGCCCCGGCTTCTCAGTTCAAGCACCTGGAGCCATGCAAACAAATCAAAGAATCCACTCAATTCATTCCATTTTCGCCATGGATCTACATGAAGTCTTTCCCCCATTTTAGATTCATTCATCTTTGTCTATTGAAAGATACACAATTGACAGCGTTCCACTCAGATGTTGCCGTTTCCGCTCCTCAAACATGCCATACAATTCTCGGTCAGCGCTTCGTGGAGCCGAGGCGCCTGATTAGCCCAATTTGTCGCTAGCGCGAATGCATTTGTGTCAGACCTCCTGACAAGTGCCTCAGGCTGCTCCGTTTCTGCTTGTCTCTCAACCAACTGTTCAATTCCAGCCTTTTTGAAGGAGGGCAACGCTGGAGTGTGCTGAAATGGCGCTGGCTTTCGTCAAGCAAACCGCCGACTTCGTGACCGACTCCCTTACAAATCTTCAAAATCAACGACCTTTTTTGGCTGTTGCAGGAGTTTCAGTCACGCTAGGACTGGCCCTCGGCGCAATATGGGTGTCTGAACGATCACCACCTAAAATCATTCCATCGCCTTTGAAGGCCGTGCAGTCTGCAACATCAAGTAAAAATGGAGAATTGCCTGTTCTTCCTTTAGATGTTCTGCCTGGTGCGCGCGATGTCTCGACACCATATGGCTCAATCCGAGTTTACGAGTGGGGTCCAGAAGATGGACACAAGGTCCTGCTTGTTCATGGCATTTCTACTCCAAGTGTTTCGCTAGGAGGTCTGGCTCATTCTTTGGTTGACAGAGGATGTCGCGTTATGCTTTTCGATCTGTAGGCATTCACATCCTGCCTAAACATCTGAAACAGACAACATTGACTGACAGCAATCAGTTTCGGAAGAGGATTCTCCGACACGCCAGGCGATATTCCTCAAGATGATCGACTTTTTGCCACCCAAATTTTGCTTGTTCTGACTTCATCGCCGCTGTCTTGGACTGGCTCTTCATCTGGCAAATTCTCTCTTATCGGCTATTCCTTGGGCGGCGGTATCACTGCCGCATTTGCTTCGCATTTTCACGATTTGCTTTCGTCTCTGATTCTCCTTGCACCAGCAGGATTGATGCGCGACTCTCACGTTGGCTGGCAAACTCGTCTACTAAATGCCAAGGGCTTGCTCCCGGAGAGCGTCATTAGCCGTCTCGTCAAAGGCCGACTTAGAGCTGGTCCACTAGTCAAGCCGAAAAAGGGCAATGGCTCGCAGAATACGACCGTCGGCGTTGAAGATGCTCTTACTCAAGAACTTACTGCTTCTTCTCAGCAAGTGCTCTCACGAACGTACCCATCGTTGAAGACTGCGGAAGCAGTGGCTTGGCAGGTAGAGAATCACGACGGCTTTATTCCAGCATTTATTTCCAGTATGAGGCATGGCCCCATCTTGCAGAAGTCGCAACTGGAGAACTGGAAGAGACTAGGAAGCTTCCTTTCTCAACGCAAACGAGAGGGTAGTGGCACCGGTCTTGCCCACGACAAGGTTCTGGTTGTATTAGGAGAAATTGACAACGTCATTTTCAAAGACGACACTGTTGAGGATGTGACACATGCGCTAGAAGGAAATGCACAGATTACGTATTTCAGCATCGGACACGAGTTCCCAAGTGTTAAATACGAAGAGCTGGCTGACCAGCTCATTGAGTTCTGGAAATAGATACCATATAGATTTTTTGGATATTTTGGCTGACCCGGCTTTATATATGCTTTTCGATAAATACCAATGATACAAATATTTTGTGCATCATGGCCTATGTACAATTCTTCATCGCAAGACCCTTCTCAACCTTGAAAGATTGTAGGGCTTTAGACTCACCCCTTTCAACTTTACCGCCTCATCAACTCCTCGATACTCGCTATCCGTTCGTCCATCTGTTTTTCGTAAGCGTCACGGTCTGAGATCCGCGCGGCAAGATAATATGACTCTTCATGAGGAGGATTGAGGATGTATTTTCGCAGACCAATCTGGCTTTTGCTTACTGGCGGTACTTGGGCCAGGTTTTCGGCGTTCAGGGGTTGCCCGCTCGAAGATCTATGTACTATGAGAACTTGCTACAGGTCAGACATAAGGGAAGGAAACATACCGGGAGGCGTTGCCAGTGGCTTGGCCGTTGATTCGAGACATGTTTGAAGTTCGATTGGACAAAGGGAATAAAACTGAGTTGGTGTATGGCCAAGTCAC
The DNA here is from genome assembly GCF_009556855.1 of Talaromyces marneffei. Lineage (NCBI taxonomy): Eukaryota > Fungi > Ascomycota > Eurotiomycetes > Eurotiales > Trichocomaceae > Talaromyces > Talaromyces marneffei. The sequence continues at coordinate 1,572,544 of NC_072353.1, read as the reverse complement.
GCAAGATAAGCTCAGCAACGTCAGTTGAAATCTGGAAGGTGTGCTTTGTTGGTCATCAATGGGAGATTTAGTGGAGGGGGGTTGAGACGAATTTATAGGCGAAAGTCAAGTGTTACGACAATTCATGATACGGCGGCATCTGCTCGACTGATTTACTTGGTTGAGTGCTTGGATGAAGAGGAGAATGTGCACACAGTCAGGATCTTGGAAGCTCAGACTATTGGCAGATCTAAGCCTGGACTTGGGAACGATGGGTCAGGGAAGAGCGAGCACTGCATTAAACATAGCTATTCCAAACACAGCCAATGTTCCAGGCTGACTTAAGGCGCCCAACGTCAAATCTCAGATGATCTAGGCCCTACGTTGGATGGGCTGTTCATACTAGATTCATTTCGGGGTCCAGTGGACTAATAAGTTCCCACGGCCTTTGTGTTACGCCACAAGGATGGCCTTGTTATTTTTGATTACCGGACCCGTTGTTAATTAAAAATCCCAACGATCATCATGAGCATAAGAGCTAGTCTGAACGTCGGATTGAGAAGTCTGAAGTCTAGGCCGGCCTACATATGTCAAGTACGCCCCATTTCATCTTAATGCCGAGGCGCAGCTGAAGTGGCGTATCTCAAAATTTCGGCACGTCGATAAGAAATAGAGAATGCGGTGGATTATATGAGTCGAAAATCCTACAATTTTTTCTTTTTTTTCCCCCGAAAATAAGTCTTGAGTGATTTCTTCGATAAGCGAGCCATAAGGCACACCAATCGACATGTGTATTGTGGCCTGACAGGTCTGTAGTTCACGCAATCTAGGCAACAACCAATTTCCGGAGATTGGATCTAGAACTGATGTGGTGGCTTGATTCTTCAATCTTTTCTTTGCCCTGGCTATCTGTCCAATTTCACATTGTGTATAGTTACTGTAGGTCGTCTGACTGTTGCAATTTCAACTATTTTTCCAGCCACTTAGATCCATCGCCCAATCCCTAAATCGAACTCCAAGCGGGCCGTACCGAGCCCACCAGCGGGCTACCTAGCAAATCTTTATGTACCCCCACGTTGACACTTGACAGTGCAAGCGCTACAAAGTGATTCCGCCTCAGATCCCGACTGCAGAACATGATAGCAATTCTAGTGATCCATCTATTCTTGGAAAATGGAGATTTTCGATATGACTGACTGGCACATCCACCAGGTCCAGAGCCAATACCTGCGCAGATTTACGAATTGTACCACTACATAGTCATGTATATATCTATGGATGACTTTCCGAAAGAACAGACGAGTCTGGTCGCGGTAATGTAATGTGCTACGAATCATACATCCCAAAAAAGCAGAGGACGAAAAAAAAGCAAACATAACTGTTTGCATAGCTTGAACCCTCATACTACGTACGTAGTTCGTATGTATACTCACTATGATCACCAGGGACCTTTAGCTTTGGCACTATCTTTCAGCTGACGGGTTTGACGGAATTTTACACAAAGGTCTAGACCTTTGCTTTTGAATCTGCAATTTGAGATCCAATCACATAGCCGTATCTGCTATATCTATGAGGTTTGCGGTGTTGACATGGGTGTCCTAGGTTGCCTTGCAGCAGATTGTCATCGCTCGTATGGGTTTTTTGTAAGCTATAACTGCTGTGCTACAGGGGATCCTCGGCCTCGGTTTAAGTTATTGAAATTGGGAACTAACTAAGGGCGAAATTACCCTTAGAACCATTATTAATGGTCAACGGATGACTTCTGGTACGTTTCTGTGGTTACCCATCGGCTAATTTTCGTAGCCACCGTTAAGCAAACAAGAATTTGAGTTGGTGCGTCAAGGCTTGGTTGCAAGCGATAATCGATGAAGCAAAGTCTAAAGCCTAGACCGTCATAGAAGTAAGCTTAAAGCCTCCTTTGCGGTTTGTTGGTCCAGACCAGAGTCTTTCAATTTTCAATTCAACCAAGTGTATATACTAGCCAAGCTGATCCCCAACTAGGATATTTCTGAACCAATAAGTCGCTTGTTCCCAAGAGGACATTGTTTACGCAAGGCTATGCTTTCCTCATCTCGTTTGTACCACACAGATAGCACTAGTTGAATACCCTAAGGCCTGGCTCGCGCGGACTCCTCGACTATACTGGCCTATTTTCGTTCCACTCGTTTTCAAATTTCTGTTTTGTCTCTTTCGGGGTACGGATCGACCTCGGACGAGAATCCCTCCGCCTCGCTAACCGGTCAAGTGGATACGGAATCTGATATATACGGACAACGGCGTCCAATACGTACGGAAAAATCCTATTGTCGTTTCTGTTAAGCCAGACTAAGCCATGGAAAGAAGCTATCGAAACATCCTAGCACAAGTATAACCGGTGAGATGAACTAAAAACGGAAGCTCGAGAAATTTCTCGGGATTCTAGCTTTGATAACAAACCAAAAAGTTAAGATCAAGTTTTGATTGGCTCGACTACATATTAACAACGCTGCTTTGTCCTGCATAAATAAGGCGTATACCTGGGTGACCTTGTAGAGACCCAAGGGAATGACGCCTATCGAGGCGGGCATAATCATCATGCCACCACCCCGAGCTTGCGGTTGGGTCGGCAGTGCGTGAGCTAGGGTCCCCCGGTGATAGATGTGTTGCTTTTATTCTCGGAAGTTTCCCTTCGACCTATTAGTCAAGAATAACCCACTATGTGTTTCGACCTTCGTGCAACCAACAGTCCCTGGTGTTTTCATCACGCAACAAATGACAGCAAGCTAGAAGGATAGACTTCAATAGCCAGTATGCCGTGTAACTATGTCTTCCCCAGATGCATAATCACATTGAAAAGTTCCGGTGTTTGTTGGTTTCAAATGTTCGAGAGACCATGTATCAAAAGCCGGCCAGAACAATTGATAAGGCATCCCATCCCCACCCCGCGCCACGTGCCGATTGGGCCGTCGAAGTTCCGTGTTTGACGTCGACTCTCTCTCTCTCTCAATTTCAACCACCCTCCCCGAAAGGCTTCAGAGTCTAGATGACTGTAACTTCCGACCAAAAGCCACTAAAGACTGGATTTTGATAGGGTCGCGATGATCTGGACCGAGATTTTCATCGCTTCTTTGTCTGTTTGTTCTCCCTGGAACCCCCGCCGACCGTAGTACAACTCGTAGCCTGTGAGTTCTCCTCCCTGAAATTAGCATGAATCAACGAGACTCTACTCTTCATCTACGCTATTCTGGTAGCCGCTCGATCCGAATGTAGTACTAATTTGGAGTTCAGGTACCTAAGCCGATCCAAGAACCTTCCTGGTGCAGAGCCATGTCAGGCACCAATGAAATACATATCAACTCTATTCAAGAGAAGGTCTGGGCAGGCAAACTTCCCTTGGAAATTGTTCTAGCCCCTTCAGAATGCCGGACCTATGACCAGTCCGATCCTTACCTGGTATGAAAAATCAAATCTGCCATCTCAGATGTCCAAATGTGCGAGCTAACTATGACAAGATCCTGTACCCTCGAGTGTCATATTTACCTTTTCTACTACCAAAGCTTCATTCATTTTTCCAGCCTTCACTTATTCACCCGGAATGTGAACCCCATTTTGGTTGGTTCTCATTCGAAGGTGTCCCATTGAAATGGCACTATCCCCTAGGATTACTCTATGATCTCTATGCTGGGGCTGAACCCATCTCACAAGCCTCCGCAAGCGACTACAACGACCTAACACAATCAGTAATCCTCGCCGGCGGCAAAAATATTCAACCTATTGGTGAAGATGAGGGTGATGCCTCTAATTCGAACCGATTACCGTGGAGACTTACGTTACATTTTGATCACTGGCCCGATGAGGATCTCGTACGACTCGATGCGGGTGGACTCGTCATGCATGATGCTTTTATAAACAGTGTCAAAGAAGCAGATTCGCTTCGTATTCGGGAGGCAAAGGGAATCATGACCTTGTCTAAAGAGGACACAGCTGGCTTTTGGGCAGCTATTCAGAATCGTATGTTTAGTCGCCCTTCCTTATGTCTATATACCTCCATCTTAGTTATCTGATGCGTGAATTCTTCTCAGATGACCTTTCCTCTTATCGAAGAATCACCAATCTCCTTCTCCCATCATTACCCCAACCGTTCCGTCAAATCCCTCTCCGAGTTTTCCTCCCCTTACCGCCTGATTCGGATAGACCAGCTCTTAAAGTCGTCCAATCACCCGTTTCCACTTCAATCCAATCATCCTCCGGTACAGGCTCCTCTGCAGGGCGAATGCAACCCCAAACAGTCGGGTCAGCTCTGCATTCTTTGCTACCAAATCTTTTCCCCAGCCGGCGAATACCGGTTTTGGCAAAGCCAGTATTACATGGAGTCGTGTTGCCGATGTCCGCCCCTCTGGAGGAAGTTGCGCGGAGTGCCGCATATGGAGATGGATGGATAGCTATTGTTATTAGCATGGTAGGGTGAAATGAAGTCGGGGTCGTGCAACAAAAGATCTAGAAGGACAATATACAACTTATATGAATATTCTAGTTGCATACCCATAGACGTGCATATGCCTATCGAGAAGTCCTTCTAGTAATACTATCGAGCTTATCATGATGTTGATGACTATGTGAGTCAAATTATCAAATCGATCCGAACTTCCATTTATCATGTAAGTAATAACCTAGATATAACGGCCACAACGCTAAAAACCAATCGCTAACCCACCACAACCATGACTCAATCTCCAGGCGCCGACGCTGATGATATCCAATCACAAGGCTTTTCTGGACGATCTTTCGTTCCAGATGACGAAGCACAAGAAACCATACCCAAAGAAAGAGAAAAGGAAACAAACAAAACTAGGTATCATCCATCAGAAAGGGAAAGCAAACGCTATGATATATGCATGTCTTTTGCAGGCGGTATGCAGGAATCAACACTAAGTACTATCCAAGAGGAAGGAGTGTTCAGGAATCACCATAAGATAGAGTTACTACTCATCATTAACAACACTGGATCCACCAGTAACAGTGGTTGCACCTGTTGCAGTCTCAGAGTCATCATCATCATCATCATCATCATCATCTTCTTCTTCTTCTTCTTCTTCTTCTCCATTATCACTTTCAATAAGTGTTGCGGTACTCGTCCGACGGCTCTGAGGAGTCATTGGGTGCAGTTCTCCTTTTTCATCGAACCATAGAGCACCAACAGGATTCTTCCTGGCAAGGTCAAATGCAGTTATTCCGGCTTCTTCTACTATAGAGAGACTGGTGTCAATGGATTGGGTGCCAGGCTGGGCTTCTTCCTGAATATCAGATGCCTTGATTGAAGGATCGGCTCTGTGGTCTAGTAGGATCCGGAACACAGACTCTCGACCACGGGCAGCAGCGAGATGAAGCGCCGTTTTTCCTTCTCCACTTTTGGCGTTCACATCCGCTCCAAGACTGAGAAGAAGCAGAATGTACGATGGCCGAGGAATCGAGGCCCGCGTTGCAAGATGAAGCGGAGTCTCTTGTTCAGCTGCTTGTGTCACAGAATTAATATCTGCTCCATGAGAAACTAACAACTTCAGATGCTCGCAACTTTTGTCAAGGGTGACATCAGGGGATCCAGTGCCTCTGAAAGCAGCCTGATGTATCGGTTTCCATCCTTCACTCGACAGGGCGTCCACGCTTAAACCTCTCTCAAGAAGAGCTTGATAGATCTCCAAGTAGTCTTGATTGTTCGGAGGTGTGATGTGAAGTAGACTTTCGCCGCGGGGAGTTTCGACCGCGATATTTGCTCCACGATCTAGGAGCAGAAAAAACATCTCTTTATTTCCATTCAAGGAGGCTGCTTGTAATGGAGTGTAGCCTTTGGAGTTGCGTGCTTCGATATTAGCTCCCTGATCAATCAATTTCGAAATGATTGCGGTATCGCGTCTCTTGCTCGCCCTTGTATGAAGAAGAGTGTCTCCATTAGCGTCCCATGCATTGATATCGGCACCAGCAGCAAGCAAAAGATCGAACGCGATCCAGTTATCTGCCTGCGCCGCGACATGCAAGGCCGTCACTCCGTCTTGTGACCGGCTTTCCACTGCTGCACCGCGTTCAAGTAAGAGTGGAAGCGCCTCGCAGTTATTTAGCTTGGCAGCAAGGTGAAGTGGCGTCAGACCCCTTTTGTTGAAGGAATCAACTGTAGCCTTCTTATTTAGGAGGTAAAGAAGGATTCGAGGACGTTTAGACTGAACCGCTAGATGTAATCCGGTATCCCCGGTCACGGAGTTCACAGCGTTCACATCAATATTGGACTTGACCAGTAAGGGAACTGTCGCCTCGTCGTCCATTGTTCCCACTGCTGCATGAAGAATCATACTTCCTGTCTCATTTGTTTTTCCTGTATCAGTCCCTTTGGCGAGAAGCACCTTCATGATTTTCCGATGACCCTTGATCGTGGCAAGATGTAACGCAGTATCACCACTGTTGGTTTGTGCATTGATGTCAGCACCATTTTCCAGTAAAAGCTGAACCATGGCCTCATTGCCTCGGTAAGCAGCACAATGTAAAGGCGTGATCGCCAAGAAGTTGTCACTGGAGTTCACGTTGGTATTTTGCTCAAGTAGACGTTTGCTGCGACAGACAATGTCAAAGTAGGCAAGATAGTGTAATGGCGTCCAGTCAGTCGGATACTGACCAATAATGAGATCTTCGGGAAAGGTGTAAGGGGCGACTGGACCAACATTAATAGAAGGTCGTCTCCAAGATATTTTGTTGAGAAAGGTTGTGATCAGCACCTGTATCGTCTGCTCCTCCTCAGCGGCATAACGAGCATGATAACCCCAATTTGAAGCAGCATAATCCAGTAGAAGGAGATCGCACCAACGACGAGACGTTTCTTCTCGTTTCCTATAACAGTCATCAACGATCTCATCTGTTGAGATCAACGTAAGACATCTTTCAGCAATCTCTTTGTGAGCAGTAGCGAAAACGGTGCTAGCTGCTGACATTCTTTCAAGTGCGTCCTTCGCTGTCTTGTGAACGAGGTTAACAGTTCCAGTAACAGCATCAATGGTGAACAGACCACAGGTCTCATTTAGTAATTGAGTCTCGAAAGAACCGAGATCAACATCGCTTTCTTCCCCTTGTTTCTCTTCCATGGTAGCATATTTTAGCTCGGCTACCGTGAGAGGTTTGCAACAAAATAGTGCCCAATATATGATTTTCCTAGAATTCGGATGCTTGCTCAAAATACGTTTCATGAGTTCCGCATAAGATTCGACTAGGCTCTCTGGTAGATGGGTGAGGGCACTGTGAATGAGAGCCTTTTCTTCGTAGCTTGCTAGCAAGTCCAAGTGTAATTGCGCCAGTAGAAAACTAGAGTCAAAGTATATTAGTTAAGTCTTCAAAAATGTGTAGGAATACTTATAACTTACATGCCATGAGACCTTTCCACAACATATCTGATGATATCGTTTTGCAATTCCGGGTCACGTCCGTCTTTCAACTCGAGATGAGAAAGTTTAACATCTTTGTGTAGTCGAGTAGTAACGTATTCTCTGATATCCTTTTCAGGATTGGTGAAGTTGATGTAGTTGATATTATCTTTCTCAGGTCTATCGCGCAGCGTAATGAACAGCTGAGCGTGTTCTGGAAGCTTTTGCATGCGGTTCAGAAACCGATCTCTATCGGAAATTGTATCCAAGCCATCAATTATCAAGAGTACTTTGGAAAAGTGATTCACTTCAGCCCTTATAGCATTCTGGTAGGTCTTTGACGATGCCCTAGTTTCCGACATTGCCTCGAAATCGTAGAGACTCTCTGTAGATTGTGACATTGCACGTCGTCGATAGATCAATTGTGCCAATACGCTTTGTAAAAGTGCCGGACATCCATGTTCGTTGTTCTTTTCTCTGTGACAGAAGAGGAAGATTATCGCAACATCTGGAGACGTGAAGGTTCTTTGAAGAGAATCGATCACGGTTGATCTATACATAAATTAGCCAGCTGCGGAAGGAAAAAAGACATAATGCACTTACGACAGAAAAGTCTTCCCAATTCCAGCTATGAGTTATAAACGTAAGCCACTCTGTGTACTAGAATAAGTAAGGGTATAAACCTACCAGATCCAAGGCAGTACAATGTGCGAAAAGAACCATGTAACCACTGACGGTATCTCTGATGACGCAGAATCCACTGACAAGATCCATGTTGGCGTCTGTTGCATAAGTCGGCGAGGGCGATAAAATTTTCGGCGGAGGATCGATCTGTCGATTTAAAAATCTCGTCTTCACCTCTGAATTGTTGATGTTCTGCTAAAGAGAAAGTCAGTTGGTATATCAAAATATGGAGATTACAGTGACATACTAGACTCCATTTCGTGGAACTGACGAAGTTGGTGTAATATATCATTTTCGGCGAGCACTTGTTCCCTAGATATTCTTAAAGAGTCAATTAACAAAGCCATAATATGTATAAAGGCTTTGAAGTCCTACGGAGATTCCGTCTGTGCCGCGAGAACAAATGCCAGTTTATATTGTTCCAATCTCGGTATCAGGGTTCGCTCCAGAAGATATGTCCTGAACTCTCGTACTCCCACGCCTCCGGGATGAAGATATACCTCCATATACTGCAGTGTAGCCTCGAAAAGAAGCAATAGGTTGTGCAAGCCGTCCAGTCGTGCTGTATCAAAAAAGCATATTCCGTCCGGCCCGTTGAATTGATCCTTAGCAGAATATATCAGATCAAGAATATCGCAAAGTATCAGAATTGCTTTCTCTGACGTCTCCGGAGTGTCACGCACACCCCCGAGACATCTCCGCACCACCCGCACGTATCTACAGACCCGAAGCAGCACCTCCTTTACTTCCGCAATGTCTGCCATCTTGCAGGCAGGAGGCCACCACGAAAGCCGTGAGGTAAAAGTGAAAGGAGGCCTAGCTTCATGCCCGAGAACTGGGAAACTAAATCGAACCAAAGTTGAAGAAACGTTGAATTGAGTATTGAATCTAAACAGACTAAGGAACTCCAGGGGAAACGGTCTCCTAGCCTTCCTTTCTTGTTAGCAGGCGGGGTTGGCGCTGTTTTGTCACGCAAGCGCTTTGGCGGGACGTTGACAATGAGGTTAGACCGAGAGCACCCCATGATATTCATTCGTGTTGATAGCAGATCTGTGGATATAAGTGGCTAGTCAGGAGAACCAGATCAAAGCAATAAAACAGAGCATCCACTGAGAAGGCAGGATAAACCTCCTGAAACGAACTTGTTACTCGTAGATACTTTGATGGCGCGTTCAGCCGCGTGACGCTATCCAGCGCTTGCCTGCTGTTAGCCAATAGTAGTTGTCAATTTAGCGCCAGGTTGTATGATCAAAGGTATGGATGGGGGTTGATTCGTTGGTGCTGTCTCATATTCTTTTCATAGAATTTGATTTTATCTAGTCTCTGCCAACTCGCATGTAGGACAGCGTGGATTATCTCCCACTTGAAGTTAAAAGCGGTCAATTTTATTGTTGACCTCATTGGGGAGGCATCACGTGTACTATGAAGTATGTTTTTTCATTGATTGAATGAGCGCTAAACTAAATGGGTATTCGAGAAGCGAATCTATCAAAGGATGTGCCTGAACAATACTTATATACAAGATGCTGGTGGATGAGATATAGCCTGATAACACCATCCGTAGCTGAAAAATGTCGACTTGTCAAAAGTAAAGAATATAAAGGAACTGTTGTCTGGGTCGTCAATTGTAAAGGGGCAGGTAAAGCTCGTAGATAGATTAAAAAGAATTGTAATCGGCGATGCGTAAAAGCGTGATATGTAGACGTGCTTTTCGAGCTGCACGACGGGCGGAAAATTGGGAAAGAGGAGCGACAACTTAGAAAAGTTGTCCATTGACGTGGACCGAGTCACCGCTCTCTTTCCCCCTTTTCAGAGCCTTCGCCAACATCAACTCGCGCATCCAGTCGATGCGTTCGTCTCGGGTCTTGACAGCAAAGTGGTGAGATTTACCATTGCTAAGGAAGAAGTTTTTCCTTTCCACAGCAGAAGCGTTGCCGTTTGTTGAGGGAATCAAGGAGAAAGCAAAAGCAGCCTCATTCTGAGCGGAATCCCTTCGTTTCAGGACGGTCTTCTTGAAAGCTGCAGTCAATTTTGAGCTGGAAGCAAGCGAAGAGCAGGCAACAGCATAATCGTCGACGTCAATGCACTCAAGTGCTCTGGAGTCACGACGGGAGGCTTCTTCATCTCCAAACATAGCAAGCCGGGTACCCTTCAGCGTGAAATGGTGATCTTCCCATTCGTGCTTAAGCATTCGAGTTGTCTTGCGTTTCTTCATCCATCCACTATGGGTGGCATCTGGAATATGTCCGGGAGTTACTCTAGAAGTGGCATTGAGGTCATCTAGTGTATCAATTGGTCCGACTACCTCAGCCACAGGGTACAATGTTTGAGCACTTGCAGCCACGATGGAAGGACGTCTTCGGTAGTGCTCGTGTCTTGTAGAAGCTGGTCGAGCAATTGGATCAACTGCGATGAGGTGTTCACGCCCAAACCGCATATCTGGGGGGACGGATTGGGAGATTTCCCGTTCAATAGGACCATCAGGAATTGCGGTGATTGGTACATCCACCTCCGAGAAAGGAGTGGACTGCCGATAAAGTTCGTGAGTGCGGTAGAAGTCCGATGGCGAGCCGACGTAATCTGCAGGCGTCATACCCTGCTCGTACATGTACGACTCCTCTTGCGCATTATATAGAGTAGCATCAATGCTACCAGTAACGAAATTTGGTTGCTTGCGCAGTATAGAAGGTGTAACCGTTCGCTGAGCTGAAAGATTAGCGGAGTATGCGCCATTCCCATTGTGATGGCTTGTTGGAATAGTCAATTTGGGTAAAGTGCGAAGATTGTCTGCTAGCGAGGCAGTCGTTCTTGTTGAATCTGGGGAGTCTACGTCTGGTGAAGCACAAGGACCAGGCCTAGATCCATTTGAATCTCGCACTGGCTGTAGTCTGCTGAGATGTTGAAGATTTAGATACTGACGAACATTCTCTTGTGGGTCACGCTGGCGCAGTTCGTTGAGTTTTGCCTCCGAAAGATGAAATTGAGGCATCTGCTCAGGCCCAAGTATATCCGAGGATGCAACAATGGACGGGGTTGGCATTGGTTCCATGTTAGGTAAGCTCTTTGCCGTGTGCGGTGGCCGATGTTCATTGTCCGGCTCGTGGATAAATCGAGTGGTAGCAGCAATGTCAAGTGGAAGGTCCTTGGCAAGGCGGGAAATCTTTCGTTGTTGCTTTTGCCACTTACGACAGTCCTCGCCTTTGGAGCAGTGATGTGGCTTAGGCAAAACCTGTTCAATAGCTACTATGGATGCCGAGTCATCGGGAATGAGATCCTTTGGCAGGCCTGATTCTTTCTTGTGAGATCGGTGATGACGCCGTCGGTTTTTCTTATGCTTGTCACTATCTTGCGTTGGTGTTGTTCCTGAGTCACTCGAAGACAGACAGTCTGAAGAGACGTTCTGTGATAATGTGCTCGCCAAAGGCACTCCGGGAGTGGAAAACCTGACACTCTCCCGCAGATGTTGTATGGAGTTCATTAAATGGCGACGCTTTCCGAAAGATTTAATCTCAAGCTCTTTCAAGTCTTCAGATTGCAAATCGAGAAGGATGGCTCCTGAGATGTCATTGACGAAGAATTTCTCGATGATTGAGTCATCGAATCCGACGTCTTGCATCCACCGAACCACATCTGGTGGAGACCAAGATCTGACATTGGCCTCGTTCGGGGCAGAAACAGGGAGACTGATAGACTTGAGCTGTGCATGTGGAACATATGTTGGAGCGTTGTCATCAACAAAGCCTGGCAAAGGCGTATCCTTTCTTGTCTCAGGATTTATCGTTGCTCTATCAAAAGCGGCTTTCGTGGGTGTCTTTGCAAGGACGAAATCGACCTCGTAGCTAGCATCGAACTCATCTGAGCTCATCGATGACCGGAACAGATGAGGTCCTTGGGGACCTCTCACTGTTTTGCCGTCAATTTCGAACTGATAGGATGCCATTGCTGCCGAATCCGGAGTTGGGACATCCCTTGTGGATACAGTGGTCACACTCTCAGCAACCAACTACCATGCGTTAACCGTGTGATACGCGATCATTCAGCGGTTTAAACTTACAGATCCAACACTCCTCCTGGGTGAATCCAAAATATCATCATAGTCAGACTCAAAGTCGGTATCGAATATTTCTGTTGCCTCCGATCGGGGACGAGCTATTGTGGTTCTTCGGAACATGGGTTCTTTGGCTACATTGTGTAGCATTTCGAATGTAGGAGGCATAGAGCCAGCATTTTCTGTTGCCGCCTGTAATTTTATTGTCAGCCCTGAACTGTGAGGCACGAGTATGCTAAGCAAGTCGTAAATTATCACGTACCATTTTCGCTACCACTTCAACGACAGTAATGACAGGCTCGGCCAGCGAGTGTGTGTTCGAATATGTCGATGGATGTTGCTTATAGACGTTAAGAGTGCGTTAATAAGCCATACGAATAAGTGGTATTGGTATGTTATGTTATGGTTTCATAAAGCATAAACGCTGGGCATATATGGAGATGAAGTCCCATAAAATTTCAGCGGGCCGAAGGGGTGTTTATATGATGCCTATCCAGAATCCCCAGGTGGCTGGCCCCTCGTGTGAAACACGGCCTGGTATACGACGGATCCACAGGGTAGGATGTGATTGAGAGAGACGTCTGGCACAAACGGCTTGCATTGGCTCGCATGGGCCATTTGGCCTGCTCACCGTACAAACATGTGTATTTTCAAGGCACTCGCTTGCCTGTACATGCGTCGTCCTGCATGACTACCACGACCTCGTTGGATGAGCCGGATCCATCAGCAGTTGCGGTAGCGGCACTCATCACAGAGGCATGAAAGAACAAAGGCGTGACTTCTGCAGGAGATATGTGCTAACGATGTTGAGTGGCTGGAACGGCACCACGCTACTGCGGGCACATCGGGTTCGGCACGCATTGACAGGCTACGGATGACCAACACACATGCTTTAGGCGCCCGCTAATTTGCATTAAGAAGTAGCGCGAGATAAAAACCCAGCTACGGCAAACGATAGGCCAATCCCCGCGGGACGCTAATGCAATCTAGAAAGGCTAGCCCAGAGCGGAAGAATTATGTTCTTCAGGACCATGGCCAAATTTTGCTAACATGCTGATAATTTTAGCAGTTTTGGAAGAGTCATGCGAGTTTGGGTTATTTTTATCCATGAAAAGTCTCACGAGTTGACAGACACTTACTCAATCCGCCTGAAAAGATCATTAATTGAGCTTCAGACGGGAAGTCATGCAAGAGTAATTGTTTTGCTAAATTAAGGTACATATGCACTGTGAAAAGTGTATGTGATCGAGTCAGTGACGTATCCAATGTCACAATGTGAGTTATAATCGAATCTGGAGATTTACCGTCATTTGATGCCTTGGTTTCTAGAGTAGCAATGTAAACGAATTGCCTTTAATCAAGTTTCAGTATATGCACTCCAGCGGTGAACAATTACTATTAATTGTCATTCAAGGTTTAGTCAGTAACTTTTCAGACCGCTGAAATAGTAATTCAAAAGGTGTAACTCACTTAGCCCAAGTAAAGTCGGTCAATTAGCTCAGATGGAGGATAGGCACGTTGATAATCATGTTAACAGATGTTTCACCTAGACCGATAGCTGCTGGCCAGCAAGGTTTTGCCGAGGACGACGAGTCATGGGAATTTACTAACAAATGAACGACGAACGGTGAAGATATGAATGTGAGGTAAATGGCGATCATACGGGGGAATAAACGAAATGGAAAGTGGTCGGTAATGACTTTGAGGTTTGCAACCTCGATTTGCAGAGAAAGTCTATGCTTTATATGTTCATATTTTCAATGGAAATTTAATTATAGACAGATTTGATCTTATCACACAATCTAATTTAAAAACACAGAGAAGGATATTCAAGAACATCATTGATAGTCGAGAAGTGGCTTTACGGTCTAGACGGAATTAGGGAAGTGCCTCTTCGTTCCATATCGCCGTAAACGTGATCTAAATCCTATGTACAGTGTTGGGGATAGAACTAAGCAAATGCTACATTGAAAGCCCAGTTTTAGTGTGAGCCATAAATCGTATTTTAGGTAATGATGCTCAGAAATGTCACATCAAGTGTATATTTGAATGTCGAGTACAATACTAATTGGGAACTATTTGCAGAATATACGAATTTGCTACTAATTATAAGTATTTGGAATAGTTTAAAAATAAATATTGACTAAATGGTACGTTTAGGTACATGAAGGTTGCGTTATGCATGTTAATTTATTTTTCCAAGATGCAAGTAATACTTCTATTTTCGGATATTAGTAGGGCGACCATTTGTAGTAATTTCTATAAAAAGGTAATTACAGCATAGACAATACGCTAATTAATCTGGTGGTGTGCTGCTAATTATATCGCATCGAGAATTATTCCAAAACTCAAAACTTAAGAGACATAAACTTCTGCAGCTGTGGGAGACTTGGTTGGCTGGGACGAGAAGTTATTAATAGTTTGAAGCGATATTAGTATGAGCTAATTAGCAGTCCGGTTTGTACTCTGTAGTAAGGTTTTGTGCCCAAAAAGGTGTACGGAATGCATATGCAAGTCTGCTCCGGTCTAATTTAAGTCGAAAATAAGACGGTGGTGTGGTGCAAATGTTACTAATTAAGGGACATTGAGTAACGTATATGCAGCTCTGATCACATCGGCACGGTTTCCCCTCCCCCACATGCATCGATGGGCCGGGCCTTGTGATCTGTCGAGTGGATCCCTGTAATCGTGGTGGGTCTTCCGCTCCGCTACGACGTAACTAGGAAATCTCAGATGGATTCGCTTGTGTCATTGGCTGACCTTGATATTATATGTCTGTGGCTCTAGACTTATCGACCAATCGCATTGTGCAAGATTCAAGCTTGGCAGGAACTTAAGCTTATTTTCACTGCTGATTGGACATTCGTCAGCAAAGCTCTTTCTTCTTCCTTACAATGCTTCTCGCTGTTGGTCCAGTGAGGAAATTAGACGAACTAGCAATTGGTCCAATCTTGTGCCCCTTCCCATACCATGTGAAATCCCTGCCACGGCCAATATTTAGCCCTTTGGCTAGCTAGCCCATCCGTGATTGCAGTATGTCTCTTTTCAAATGAGTCTAATAACTGTATGTATCATTTTGGCGCGCTTAATGGATTTGAAATCTCTTCGACTTGAAGGGCTTGCGGCGTCATCGTACACAATTCGTCCAGATCAACGCCGTGCAGATAGGTATTGTCGGGCACGGATATGCACTAATTATGCAGAGTAGCGAGGATTAGCGTTGTCTATTGTACAGTCTAGTCAGTTTTTGCCCAACGTATCAACAACCAGCATTGGCAGCCCGATGTCCGCGCCTACGGTCTTCTGCAGACTGATAGGTCGGCCATTTCGAGCGCTAAATTAGCAAATATCGACTAAGGAACGCACCGACCATGGGAAGCAGGTGCAATCCTAGGCCTAGCGTGCATTAGTGGATGCTCTTTCCCGACAAGACTAAGTATTCCAAGCTAACTTCCTTAGGCAGCCCACCTGCATTGCATCGTGTGCACTCTGAAAGTTTAGCCCTGGTCGACTTTGAACGGATCCTAGCACTCTTCGGATTTCATTCGCTGTCGTTGCTTCTCTTGTTTTCCTGCAGCGAACTCCCTAGTCGCTAATCCTCTCTAGTCTCTACCTCTCGTCGGTGGACCCCACAGACCATCGCCAATCCCTCCATGTCTGGCTGCTTACTGACTACGATGTTTCTATTTTGGACTGAACCCTTCGGTCTAGCTCAAAAATGCACACCATGCTGAACATATTAAGATGGACTTACCTCCTTCAATTCAACTTCACGGGTCAAGCTCGAACTTCATGAGAAAACTCAGGCTATCCTCTACTTATATATTGCCCAGGCATACAGCACAGCTTCCATAGCTCAGCTCCACGAGACTACAATAACGCAATTGGACTCATAACTTACCCTATTGTCTTACCGGCTACCTACGGTACCGTCTGTTCCGAACCGATCAGCGTTCTGTCTTCTGAGTTCGCTTTGCACTATTCAGCCTGACAAAGACGTGTCAAGATGTCGGATATTAGAATTGCAAACTCTCAAGCGTCGAGAGTGAAAGTCCCCCAAAAAAGAAGGGCAGTTATCGATGATGGCATGTCTGGCCGACACCATAAGAGATCCCGCTCAGGTGAGTCGCATAACTGCATAACACAAAGTCACATTTTTTTAACCAAGCTATTCCTGTGACAGGATGTTATACTTGCCGTCTTCGACGAAAGAAATGCGATGAAGCACACCCTTCCTGCAGAGCTTGCAACCACCTCTACGTCAAATGCGAATATGATCGCCCGGACTGGTGGTCAAGCCCGGAACAGCGCAAGATCCACAAGGAAAGAATGAAGAACAAGATTAAACAAACAAAGTTGAACGAGAAGAATCAAAATGCTCTCACTGGTAAATTTTATTCCCACCCTTTTATTTTTTGTCTACAACTAGTCTAACCTATGGGTCGTCTTGTCTCTAGGCGGTCGAGCACGCCCAACACCCTTAACTACTCCAGTCGTCTCCGAGTTCAGCTTCAATCGTCCCTATCATCCGGAAGCATATGATCCCTTTGCCTCTCATTTACCTACGCCAGCTTTCGCACCAGCTAATTATGGACAATATCCCCCATACGAAGTCGACGTTAGAACAGAGCGCCAGTTGTTCGTAAATGACGTACAAACTCGAGTCGATACGTCTTTTTCCACTTTCAGTACTTTTGCGCCTCCGCAATTACATGCGACTCTGCCGAGCTTTCCTGAGAACGAGTGGATTCCCCAACTCTCTACAGTTCCGCCGAGCACCACGTTCGGCAATGACTTCGGGCCTGTCTATGCACCCACCAGAACGCAGGCGCATCTGGTCATGCAAACGAATATTCCAGTTGACGATTGCGACCGCCCACTGCTCAATCACTTCGTTGATAATGTACTACGACTTATTTTTCCGATTGCTGAGGTTCACCAGGGAGGACACGAACGCGCCAGAGCTGTCCTCCATTCTCTAGAAAACAACAAGTCGTACCTGCATTGCTGTCTCAGTGTGGCTGCTATCCACTTGAAAAGCACAATCGGAATTGAAGGAGAGGCCATCGACCATGATATTCTCCGACACCGATTTGAGGCCGTTTCACAGTTGTGTCAATCATTAAATGAAGATACCGAACATAGCAAGATTCTAGAGGCTACTCTTGCTATGATTTTCTTTCATTGCTCCGTGGGTGGTCCTGACGACAACCTGCCTGATATCGCGTGGCACGATCACTTCCATGCGGCAACTAGTCTGATCAATAAGTTGGACCTACACAACATTCTACTACAATCGAGCGCTGCGCCTTATAGCCACCCGCCGTTCAATATGACTCTGGCATCTTGGATTGATATTCTGGGTTCAACTATGATTGGCAAGACGCCACAATTCGCTCACACATACAGATCTAAACATTTGAGCGGCACTCCTTCAGGCCTCCGTGAGCTAATGGGATGCGACGACCGCGTGATGTACCTAATTTCCGAGATCGCATGTCTTGATTCTCTCAGGGCAGAGGGCGTTGTTGACGACATGGCCGTTTGCTCTCATGTTCAGGCTCTAGGACAACAGCTTGAATTTACCGAACCCCTGGACAAAACATTCGAAACGCCTTACAACCCACTTAACGGGGCAATTCGACCAGAACAATTGACTAAGAACATAACAGCGTGTTTCCGTATTGCAGCTCGCATCTATCTTTGCAGTCTCGTTCCCGGATTTGATCGCAATCAGACCAGTATTCTGAATCTGGTCGAGGCCGTCACACAGGTTCTCCAGGTTATCCCTGGTGGCCCAGAGGGTTACGATCGACCACTGGTTTGGCCGCTACTGATTACTGGCGCCTTTGCTGTCTCAACAAGCACATTCCGTCAAGTGCTACACCAGCGCGTGATCGAAATGGGCGACTACGCAGACTTTGGCAGCTTTGGACGTGCATATCGCCTTTTACAGGAAGTTTGGCGAGTCACCGACGACCCTATAACCCCGGTATCTGCGGGGTTCCCATCTGATTCCGAATCGAGATCGAATTCATCTACATCTCCTCCCCTCAAGTCGCCTACTTTGAGGGAGATCAAAAAGCAAAATGTACATTGGCGGGATGTTATGCAACGAAAAGGCTGGAAATACTTACTGATTTGAAGTTTATTGGTTTATTGGTTTATATCTGCTACTTTGTTTCTATCTTGTTGGTCTTCTCTGCGTTTGTTGAAAGATTTTGATTCGCACGAAATTTGCACTTTGGAATTTTTCACACTGGCATGGAGTTTGTTTGGCGCTTTGCTAGTTTTCAATTGACAATTGACTGCGTATTGGAGTTATGTGATATGATACCTCATGGGGATTGACGCGGCAAAGATTGTTCTGTTGGCTATATTTCCTGTTTTTTGTAGCAAATCAATGACTCGTTTATGTTACACCCACAGCCTCTTCGATTGGAAAACGGTGTCTCATATCTGATAGCTAACTTAGTTAAGCGGCTAATAAAACTAGAGATTCCCAGGTGACCTGTAGACCAATGAAATTATATTGCACCAAGCCCCCTTATGCACCACCTAGGTATCAAGGTCTGATATAAGCGCCTGCCTTGCGCTGTATTAGCAGGTTTTGGCGCTTGGCTACCTTCCTAGGGGCCTGAAGGCCGAAGCGGAGTACGTAAGTCGCCATTCATGGGTGTTGTCGCTCATGTACCCATGCATGTCTGTATATACGTACTTGTACCTAGTTAGTAGTACCTTTTCTTTCCTTTTGATTCTTTTCCAGGAAGAATATTCTACGAGTCAGGGGCGTGCTTGCATTGCATCAGTCCCAAACTTCGAGACCCAGGCTGGCGGGTCAAGAGCATTGACACCTTCATATCGTATTCGACTAGGTAATGAGCAGCCGCCTCGATGATATAGAGCACGTTGCTAGATCTGTATACATAACCGCCAACCCGCCCAGGTGACGGGTTATGGCCGCTGGGGCGGTTGACATACTTACTGTGAAATAGAGATGTGTAAGCCTATCAATTCAGCCTTTTTGGACGGTTGAAAAAGGATTCTGTGCCGTCTACTATAGTACAGCGATTCGCTTCCTTCCAAGATGGTACGTACGTATATTACTATGCATGAGGCTGGCGGCTGTGTGTTGATTGATCCATCCGCGCGGTTATGCATTGAAGCTGCTTGATAGAAGAAAAGATGAAGAAGTGCAGATAACAATAATGTATACCCCTCACGTTTCTACGTAGTCTCTATTTGTACACAATTAACCAAATTCAAAAAAAAACCCCCCATAAGCAACATAATTATGCCGATTTATCAATCAAGCAAATTACTTTTCCATCACAATATATCAAATATAAAATACCCAAACTCGGGCCAGGTCATAAGAAAGAAAATGATGATAGACAGTCATTTAATCAACCTCACTCACTGCCTCTTCTTGCTGCCTTGCCGACTTGTTCCTCGAGTAGCGACAGGGGACTCGGGGCGTTCCTTCTTGGACGAGCTCTCTGAGCTCTTCTGGTTGAGTTTTTCAAACTCTTGCTGGTCTTTCTTCTCCGCATACCACTGACCAGCTTGGAGAATTAGGACACCAACTAGGATGAGGGCAAGGATGGTGTTGCTGGCCGCCAGTACTTTGAGACTGTCCTCGCGGCCGAGGACTTGCTCGGCGTCCTCTTCATTTCCAGCCAGTTCCGCACCATAGATACCGCCGCTCACGAGGCGGAGACCCTTGACAATGTTGGCAATGTAGACAGTAACACCGCAGACGTATAGGACCAAGCTGGCGCCGTCAAAGAGCATGTTGGACTCAGAGGGCTTGTACAATTTGGCAAGCATTCCCGCGAATCCGACGAAGATGACGATGTGCAGAATGCGCGGGATCAGAGGTGGCGATGCGTGTAGAAAGCGGAGGTGCGCTTCAAGATAATCATAGTGCGACGGGGGAGTAGGTTCACCGGCCCATAGCAATGGGTAATCGTAGGGGAACAGAGAGAAGACTATTCCGAGAAAGAAACATACCGCTATGGAACATCAGATTGAGTTAGTCGACGATTGTTATAGTGGATTGAAAATAAGAGAAAGGAGTTCACGATGTTTGGATGATAGAACACTTACGGCCGACGATGAGGAAGGTCGCGAATGACCCACTCTTGAAAGCCATGATGAGGCGGATGGAGATGTAGATCACTGAGGGTTGTGGGAAGAACGTTTCCGAATAGTAATCCTTGGTGTCAGAAGAGAACAAGGAAAACAATCGTGCAATGTGTTTCGAAGATATGGTCGGGGGATGTGCTCCTGTGGAGCTGTAGCGAGCTGGAAGAGCCAAGAGTTAGATAAGGCACCAGAGATATCACCAGCCAATCACGTGTTGCGGCTTTTATCTGACAATTCGGCACTAAGCCGCTTTCACTGTTGTTGCCTGAGGCCACGAGATAGAGTGGCAGTATTCGCTTAGTTTAAATTGCACATGTCGCAAACAACGAGTGTCCTTTTCCCCCGAAGCTACATGTATCGCGTGCTACAGAGTTTCGCTAGAAGCTACGTAGCTGCTGACAGTCCATTGATCTGTGGCTATTGCTGCCATGCAGACAGGCATCAGCGATCGAGATTCGTGTAATAAAGCACCTGCTTTTTGCAACTTGTGAGCTTTGGTACACGAACCACAAGCACCCAAAACAGAGGCTTGCAAGGGTACTGAGCTTCTGGTTTCAACGGAGGCTAGTACACGCCCATTGTCCATGAGTTTTTCAAGATGTCTGCTATTATTTGAGTTTCGAGAGTGCGGTCTCAGTATCAGCCTCACGTTGTCTTTTTCGATGCGGCCAACGCAGATGTCATTGTTGCGGCCATTTTCTACTCAAAATGTATAGGTTGAAAGGAGACTGAGAAATGCAGTCTCTAATACTTGAATGATTGATAGACTTGCAGTGACATGTCGGGACACAATAGCAACCATCACGAAGCGGACACAGAAAGAGGTCATCCGAGAGAACGGACTTCGTAGGCAAGTCGTTACTATATCGGTCGCGGATGGCAGTATCTCTTCTGCCCATCAAAGACGTTCGTTGGTGGAGCAGATGACGCGGCATCACGCTAATCACGCCCTTGGACGGCACCAAGCAGACCTTGAGAGGTTGTAAACGTATGGAGAGGCGTTGGCACCTGCCTAATTCCAACTGTGCACGTATCTCACATGCATCTGCCATCTGCGAATTTTATGCCGCAAAGCACGACAGGTTGCCGAACGGGTGATTCGAGACGAATGTGGCTTGATTTGCCTAGCTCGGAACACACCTTGAATGGAAGACCTCGGTTTTGCGCATTGAGAACTGGTGGGGGTAAAGATTTGTTGACCGAGCGGCGACTTGCCGTCTGAAATATCGTCCTCGAATCAGCTGAGTCATTACAAGTGAGATCAAAGTGAATCCGGCATGTTTGATCTCTTCTTAAGCATGTAGATAAGAAGGAGACTTGTCGGATTATGATCGGTCTGACAAGGAATCCCGAATCGTAGTTATGAATATCTGACTACATAAATGCTTAGGACGTCTCGACTCTGTCACCGCACCGGGCCTTCAAAGGGTCTCATCCGATACTTGCTCACGCACTTGAATCGGAGTAACTAATTGCCAGCTAGTAGCCCCGTAATTAACATAGCCAACGAAGTGTGCGGCGGCCAAGACGGACATCCCAGGAGGAAGTGAGAGATCATTGGGGAGTCCAAGGCCCGCCAAAAAGCTTGATCTGCCACTCTCCCGGGCGGTCGGTGCTTGCCGCTTTGTTCACCTGCCCGATCCATCTCTCCAGCATCTCTCTTCCCTTCCGAAATACACTCATTCTGTCTCCCTGTTCACCTCTTGAATCCTCTCCAAGTTTTTCTTTCTTCTTGGAAGCAAGCCAACATAGAACTATATGACCATATCTTCAACTCCCATCGTTCCTTCGTTGGGTTGGTGACTCCAACAGGACCCTGCCGCGTGTACCTCTCAACATTCCCCGCCCCATTCACAGCTTGGGTCTTGGCTATTCACGAGGCAACTTCATTCAGTCCTACGTCCTGCAGACACGGTATACATACACAGAGTTCTATTTAGCCTCTTCGCACGCGCATCCGCCTCGTACCAGCCGTTCCTCTCACCCGATCGTCGTCGCGTCCAAGATCATGAAACTCCAAAGACAACTCTAAAAATCCCTCGTCCTTCGTTTCGCGTCGCTGCCCGACTCAGTTCCGTTGTATGCTGCCCCTCTTGTCGTGTCTTTTCGTCTCATATCAAGATCCGCTAGCGAACATTGGATGAAGTCTAAAATCGTTTGAACGGAAGTTCGACTCAAAAGCCTACAAGTCTTGCGACCACTCCCAGCGCTGGATGCCTTCCTGAAGGAAACGGTCACTCCGGCGCGAGTGATATTCTGACACGACACGCGAAAGATATAATCACGTTTATTGTATGGATCACTGTCAAGGGCCATGTCCGCCGAACCCTTGTCGGGTGCAGACCCTTCGTCCCCGCGAAACGGGTGGGTGAATAAATTGGCGACGCGCTTCCATAATCGAAAGAGAAATATCTCAGAATTTTATGTTCAACCAGACGACCCTTGGAGGGCATATTTCCCCGGCGATGTTATTAAGGGCACTGTAGTCCTTACTGTCATTAAGCCGATCCGGATAACCCACCTTGTCGTCTGTCTTCATGGCTATGTGAAAGTGTTCAAAGCGACTGTTACTCCTGGGGAAATCGGTCCAGACATTGGATTTGTGGGTCCTGGTCGTGGAAGAAGACCTGGGGAGTATATGGGAAATGGCCTCGCAACCTTGTTTGAGGATGAGTTGGTGCTTTGTGGGGACGGACGCCTCAAGGAAGGGATATACAAGTTCAAGTTTGAATTGCAACTTCCCCCATACAAGCTGCCAAGCAGCCTTAATGTATGAAAACCTACCCCGTCTTCAGCGGCTGATCTTTCTATCTGACACTTTTTCAAACAGTTTGAGCGCGGGACTATTTCGTACACAATTACCGCGACATTGACTCGCCCAATTACGATCAGTCCTACGATTTCCTGTCATCGTCGCATTACTGTTCTCGAAGACATTGACATTGCAAATTTTCCTGCACCAAAGCCTCGAGTTGTGTCGTTAGAGCCAGTTTCGAAGAAGTCGAAGGGGCGAATCAAGCAAAAGGGCTCTGTTGGCGAGCAGACCCAGGAATTTGCTTCATCGACACTCGGCGTGCAGGATACGATGCCTCCATTAAGCCCAGCACCAAGTGAAATCAGTGGCTCTAGTCGTCGAAGTACGAGTAGTCAGAGCTTTCGGATTGTTCACGACCCTCAAAGAACGGCTAGTATACGAAGTAGCGAAGCGCGAAGTATATCAACATCTCTGGCAGAGAAAACCATAACCGCCACGGCTGAATTGCAAAGGTCGGGAGCGTTACCTGGTGACACTATTCCAGTACGAATTATGATTAATCACAATCGTCAAATCCGAAGTCCTCATGGTATCATCATAACTCTATATCGACAAGGCCGCATTGACATACACCCCGCCATACCACTTGGGCCTTCAGACGCCGAAGGCAAGAAAGTCTATGAGGACTTCATACCAAAGTCAAGAACAGGACTAAGTGGTCTTTCTCTTGGAACGAGCAGGAGTAACAGCGTTTTCCGCAAGGACCTCTTTCAAACGTTTGCCCCTGTGATCATCGACCCTATCACAATGACCGCAACGGTCAAAACTACAATCCGAATTCCTGAGGATGCATTTCCCACTATCACCCGCGTTCCAGGAGCAATGATCAGCTTTAGATATTATGTTGAGGCAGTTATTGACCTTCGTGGAAAGTTGACTGCCCAAGACCGATTTTTACCGTGGTTGAACATGGGGACTTCAGGTGGTAATTTCTCCCCTGGCGGCCATGTCATCACTGTTCCAGGTCAACAGATCGGTGGTCCAGGAACATCAAACTGGTCTACTAATATCTTAGATACTGACTCTATTCGTCGTGAAAAGGGCGTAGTAGCCATGATGTTTGAGGTTGTGGTTGGAACAAGGGATTCTAGTCGGAAGCCACAGCAAAACACAGACGAAACCTTATCAGTCACCGCCGATGCTACCAATACATTACAACCAGCTGGTCAGAACGTCGATCACGATATTGATTATACTGATTTTACTGACGGGAACGTGAATGGGGAAGATCATTACAATGAAGGCGACTATTACGCAGAAGACGGATATTATGACTATGAAGAAGGATCTTATTGGCCTGATCATCCCCCTTCAGAGGATCAGCACTACGGTCCTCCGGAAGAACTCAGAAACGGCCTCGACACGCAAGAACCAGAGGACGAGAAGTCGCGACTACAACGAGCTGAAGCCATGTTACTACCTAGTCGGCCCCCTGGGGAATCAAGCGTTGGATCCCCTAATGCAGGTTCTGCACCCACAGCGCCTGACATTTCTGAGGACAATCATACCTTTGATCATCACGCCTTTTCTGACAGTGGCCCTGTAGATATAGCGCCATCATCTACTATATCTGTTGATACTGTTGTGCCTGGACCTAGTCATAGCCGATTACCTAGCATTCCCGATTATGAGCATACGGACGATAAACATGAGCTTGAAAGGCGCCGATTGATGGAGGAAGCAAGCGCGCCGTCGTCTAGTCAACATATCGACCGCACCATGACTTCAGGACCCAATATGGCCCCTACAGCGCCGATATTAGAAGAAGAAGACGAGCTTAGCAACTTGCATCCAGAGACTGATGAGTCTCTTCCTTCTTATCAGCGCTAATCCGGTGTCCACTGCACATAATGAAATCAATCTCTGTGCTCTTTTGTTTTGACGGTTGAACATATTTTTTTGTATTACGACGATACCACTGCTGTTGACATTTAGCTCGATATTTCAGGTTCTTGGCGTTAAATATTTCAAGGGGTGATCAAAAGATAGCCCTTTTTATATAGACATGGGCATTGGCATTGTGGGTTTTTTTTTGCATCAGAACAGGAGTCGTGTTCATTTACGTTTGTACAGATGCAAATTCGATGTTCATTATCTATTGTCTCTAGTATTTATCAGACATTTATTTTTTTCAAAGCTTTTCAAGATTGACTAGGTGGTTAGTCTGTATTACAGGCCATTCTTTGAAATGCTGAGGCGGTGGGTGTGGCCCATGAACGGAAGCATCCTTATACACTGTTACTTACAGTAACGGATATCGTTCCCAACGCCTCGACTACTCGATCTGAAATTCGTAGTAATTATCGAGAGAGAAAAAAACGTGTAGGTAGCAAATGCCTGTAGAATTTACTGATCATGTGATGTCATATCACCATCATGTCTGATGTCAGGGTACACAGCAAAATGATATAAGGACTACTGTAGCGATGGCGAACAGCTGGAACATATTTTGTTTTCATAATTTTGCCCTTCCACCTCTCTGAAGTTTGTCTTCAACTAGATTACATACAATCGCCAATACCCCGAGCTACGCATCGATTCAAACCAAAAATGTCTGGAAACGATTCTCACCGTGGTGGCACTCTTTCAGAGATGGCTCCGACTGGAACGACTATTCCTAATGATGCCGGTCTCCAGAATACAATTCCATCAAAGGCACGCCCAGATCAGCAAGGTGAAAGCCATCGATTCAGCTACCATGGGCTTGCCCAGCCCAACGTCGCTTCTGCCGCCGATAATGCCACCGATATGCCACGAAGCGCTCGTGATGTAGGCCAGACTGGTGAAGTAATGACTGGGACTGGTGATTCTCTGTCGGCGGAGATCGAGACCGAGAATCTACACTTCCAAGTCAATGATCCTGGTGCCAAGGGTCATGACCGTACCCTCAAGCATGCTGTGAAAAATCGCGGCGCGTTCGATAAGCTAGTTGGCGAGGATCCTGATGGGGCACAGGCTGTTGCAGAGCCCGAGCAGAGAGCTTAAATTTCTGACACTGGAATGGAGGATATCTCGAAGTCGTATATGGCTATAAAATGCCTCTGGTGTATTTATAAATATATGTTGCTATTTCGTGAATGTCAAATGCGATACTCATTTGCACAATCACGATTCATAACCTTGGGTTTACGTAAATGTCACAGATGAGCCAGTGAGACCTTCGTAGATCTCCTCAAGAACATCTCGTTTACGTTTCCTTGTGTCCAGTTCGTCATGGCCTTCTGTGTCTGGCTCGCCCTCGGGTACACGAGACGCCCACGTTCTGATAGTACCATCACCATGAGCAGAGAACAATTCTAGACCTTCTCCAGATCCTCCATTGCCTCGCCAGGCTAAGCCATTAATCCTTCCAGCGCTTAGCGCGCTTGTTTTACCCATCCGTTGTTTGCGTGTAGTTGACATGAGTCCTGGAACTTTCAGTGTCTTGATAAATGTCCCATCCCGTATCTCGAACATCAAGATTTCGCCACGGTCCTCTTGATCGTTGAAATTCGGCCATAGTAGAATCTCGTGCCCAGACTCAACGAGACTACTCGGCAAGATGAGCGGCGCTCTCTCTGTAAGATGTGTGGACGCATCATTTCGAAGCCGAGGACCGAAATGAACGAGTGTATTAGCCCCCGTTGTTGCATCCCACACCCGAAGACGTGAGTCTTGGCCAGCAGTGATTAAATGGCTACCGTTCGAAGTCCACCTGACCCCAGTCAATGCACCGTTATGAGCACGTCCATGGCGAGTGAAAGCGTGGTACTTCGCAACAGAACCTGAAGTCCAGCTTTGTGCAGACACCCCTGCTGTATTATCCATATCTAAGGACCCAATGGCGGAGCTTGTACCTGCTTTGCGAATGTCGAATATAATAGCTCGATTATCTGTTGAGGCTGACGCAAGAATATATGGGCGGTGAGGAGCCCATTCCAAGGATAACACAGCCGAGTCATGGCCGAGAAGTGTATGAGTTGCCAGTCCACTCCGCAAGTCGAGAAGACGAATCGTCCTTTCGGACGTACCAGCTGCAATCAAAAGCGTTGAAGCTGAATGCGATGAAAGTGAATGACAATATGGCGTAGCATGTAGATTGAAGGTATGTGCGGGCGTAATCTCAGCATTTCCGATAGCTGACAACTTCAACGTGTTGTCGCGAGATGTTGTTAGAACAGTCGATGGAGTGGGATCAAACGGGTAAATGGATATTGATGTTAGCGAATGGGTGTGAGCAAGCTCATGGCGGGCTCTTCGAAAAGTTAGCAGACCGGAAAGTGGCTACAGAGAGATTATCTACCTATCAACCCAAGCCTTGGGTTTGTAAAGATACAGAAGCTCTGCGCCCCTGTCGTCAAGGTCCCATAAACGAATGGAAGGGTCAGCACCCCCCGACACCAGACTATTATATAACAAGCCAGTCAGCTAGGCGATACAGCATGCTCCATAAAACTATCGCCTACTATCGTCCATAATTCCTGTCAATTGCAAGAACATTCACGCCCCCTTTATGCGCCAAATTGTCATCGTATGTATTTTGCGATGTAGAGTTCTCGTCTTCATGGGCACCCTTACGGCTTCTAAACTGGATTCCTGGCGATGGCTCAAGGAGCTGTATCAGACGAGATGTTTGAGCTATATGAAATTGCCGGGTTTCTATGGACCCCTGGGCCCTGTTCAGCAGAAAGGAATTCATACATCAGATGTATGTATATTATTCAACATCTGTAATGGTATTTTAACGATGATATATCATCTAAGGCTGTAAGCAACACGGGTTAGTTGCTGATATCGGATGAAAGTAAATCCGAGCCGCTGCTATCGCGTATTCTTATCGGAGTCGCGTCCTGCCGATAAGACATTTATCATCGTGAGAGATGCAATGAGAGAAAAATTGTCACCGTTCGTACAACCAAACTAGTGACCATGTCAGCATGTCAGCATGCCACAGTCGAGCAAAATGAAACCTAGCCAGTCCAGAGACGTTTCAAGAACTCAATCAATCGATGAGAGCACCGATGAAGAACCGAGAGGCTCGCATCGCAAAAGGCGTTTGACTGTGTATGATGCTGTTGCGGGTAGGTGACCATAATGAACATGATGATGGATTTATCGCACTAATGATATCAGGTAGAGTCAATCGACAACGGTTCATCTCCCACTCGACTACGTCTCGATGGAGGCGTAATGTGTCCGCTAGCCGCGCTGTTCGATCATCGAATGATATCTTGTCTCGCTTGGGAGGTGATGATTTTGATGATTGGATTGATGACGAATCCCTGGACCACGTTCATCTTCCTGAATCCGACATCCTTGAATCTGTTCAGTCTTATGCGGGTCATTTCTATGCGAACACTGGTGACAGTCGTCGAACGGAACATTTCTCCAGTATGAATGGGTCTGCTCTCATCGCAATGGGCATATTATTGGAAGAGCTGGGAAACGAATTGCTAGGAGAGACTGGTGATATGGTATTAGTGGAACGTGAGGATGGTGACAACTACGATTCTGGTCACTATGCTAGCGACGCGAGTATCACTAGCAGTGCCTACAGCGGAAAGACGAACAGAAAGCGATCAGCTTCAGTCATGAGCAGAGACACACCCAAACATATGTCTGGGACTGAAGAGGAATCTAGTTCTTCTCGAAAGAGGGGAAAGAATAAAAAGCCACGTCTTGATAAATCAGCTGCAGGGCCGACAGACACCGAGACGGAGCATAGGGTCGATGCAGTGTACATCAGCGATGACTGAGATTCATCATGTTTTTGAAGAGTAGGACGAATAAGATGCCGTTGGTTCAGATATGAGGTTGTCGTCATGTGGTGAGGCAGTTGCCCGCCATGGCTCGTAGGTCGCACCTTCCTATTTTGCTCTTGCCGCAAGCGACCTCAGCAAAGCTCAACCATCAGTCCTTCTTCCTATATCAATCAACTCTTGCTCCATAGTACAACTACATCTTTCAGAAACAACATCTTCCGCACCAGGTCCCACATATTACTCATTCTACGTGGTTTCTTGGAGAAAATGGTTGATCTATCTATCACTTCTTAAGGTTGCATGGCTTACTGATAACCTAGCACAGCCTCCTCGAAGCAAGGCGGTTCCGCCTGAAGTGAAACAAAAAATGATACTCGATCACATACGCTCAACTTCTACTTGTCACACACTCAAAGACTTGGAGAAGATGCTACCATCTGTGGCTAGTATCAACGGTATCCAGGTCAAGGATTTCATCATTGGCTTGTTGAACGAGAACAAAATACGCATGGAAAAGATTGGCAGCAACAACTGGTACTGGAGCTTTCCTAGTGATGAGAAACGTGAGCGTGAAAATGTACACGAGCGATTACTTCGGGATTTGAATCGCCTCACCAAAACTGTTGAACAACTTGAAGACCAAGTACAAAAAAAGCAAGTTAAAGCCAAAGAGGAGGAAGGGACTCGTGACTCTATAGATATTGAGACAGAAAGACGGACTCTAATGGAACAAAAGGCTGAGCTGATTACTGAAATCGAGCGGTTGCAAGCACAGAAGACTGCTTTCGAAGACAATGGCGCCTCTAAAATCAAGCAAAAGACCAAGGAAATCAACATATGGAAGCTGGGAACAGAAACTTGGGAAGACAATATCAGCGTTATGGAGCAGTATCTTCACAAACTTGCCGGTGGGGATCGCGCACTAGTGGAGGCAATCAAGAAGCAATGCTATGGCGATGATTACGAGGATGATCATGACATGTCTGAGTCGCAGTATTGAAAACTTATGTTTCTTTAGATCAGTCCATAATGCTCTGATGTAGACTTTCATACCGTCCGAATATCTCTCGTACCTGCTCCATTGACAGAACGCCGTAGCTTCAAACCATTGTGAGGAACAAACTCATGATATATTGCTAAACGAGAGGATGGTATATAACATGCTAAAACACACACACACACACACCATTATATATGTGTAGATTGCAGATCCCTTACGCATCACTGCCAGAATTATTCTCCTGCGATAACCTGAGTAGCGGAGAAGGAAAAGGGGCTCAGTGGCAGGTCCGGCGTGCGTGGGCTCAAGGCCTTGGCAAATAAATCGTCCGCTGAGTCGGAAGTTGTAGATCGTGTCAAAGGATCCATTAGGCTGATGTTATTGCTATTATTTTGCGCTTCTTGAATGAATGATGGAGGATGATGGGCCACTATGCGCCTAGCATCTGATGTACCTTTTACAGGGACACCGTGAAAGGAGCTGAAAGATGAGACAGCTATATCGGGGGATTGGGGAGACAGAGGGTGAGCTTGATCATCATTCTGTCGATAGGCTTCGTCGTCTAAATCTATTAGCTATTTTTATTCCGTGTGACATGTTTGTATAGATCCCTCACCTTCTGCTCGCTTTCCGGAATCTCTTTCGCTAGTATTCAACTTAAGACCTTTGAGCTTTTCACCCAATCTACTACCCGCTATTGGTGAGAGAGGTGTCAAAGGTAGTAAAGCATTGGATGAGGCGATAGGTGAGGGTGAAGACACGTCAATCGCTGATAGCGGTACTGATACACCAAAATTCGCTTCTATCCATTCTTTTTCTTGTATTGCCATCTGCAAGGCAATCCCCTCAGCATTGATCAGCGACTCCTCTCGAATTTCCTTCTCCAGCGCTTGTAATCTCTTCTTTGCCCAGATTGTATGCAGGACGCCCTTTTTTCCGGCCGTGCGTGCGGTAGCGCCCAGTTCTGGTGGAAATATGGCAGGCAACGGATTTATATTGACTGAATCCGGCTGCTTGATGGTAGATGCAGAATTGGGTGGTGGTACATAGCTTAGACTCACGACAGGAGGGACAGTCACGCCCGGCGGCAGTAAAAAGTAGAAGCGTCGCGTTTTCTCGCTTGTCTGTTCATCGGCAGGTAATACTGATGTTTTACCTTCCCAGGAGACATGCCATGAGCCCTGTGGCGAAGGACTGAAATCGTCGTCTTCCCATTCTACCATTAAAATCTTTGTGCCCTCATTTCCTTTACCCGCCTCGAACTCGAATCGAGCAAACGCTGTGACCGAGAGGCCTGTACTAGCGGAGACGGGAGGGGTGGCCCAGCTATTGTCGTCCGAAAATGGATGATATGTAGATCCGAACATCATAACGACGATATTCTTAGACTAAGAAGTATCAGGCGGTACTAAGCGGGGTGGTCGTTATCGACAGCTCTCACACACTGCACAGACACAGATAGCGTTTGGAAAATGCATCTGGAACTCCATAATCGAGGTGGAGATCACGGGATTCCAAGCTAATTCGCAACCCCTCAATCATGATGACGGCGCCACAAACATTACCTTAAAGAGCACAGAGCCAGTGCTTGACAGTCGGTCGCATCCAGGTCGCTGTTCTTTATCGAATCAGACTGTGTGGTTGCTGTCGGGCCGATCCCAATTGCTATTTATAGAAACCATGAATGCAACTCCATCACACTCTATTCGATCCCCCTTCTCATTGGACAATGAAACACCTGCAGCACAACAAGAGTGTGAAAAGATGATATTCAGTTCATATAAGATGATTTAAATAATACTCGATGTTATGAAGCTCAGTATCACATTAACTGGAAGAGCATTGCTTTGGTCTCTGTTGATGTGAGGCTTCAACAAATCAGGCTCATCCTATCAACGGTGATACGGGCATCTGGAAAATGATCAAAATTCTTAAATTTTCATTTGAATTCATCTGAATGATGCTTCAAAAAGAGTCACCTGCATGGGGGTTCAAACGCGCACCTTCCTAGGCAAGATATCCATGAAATGAATCCCGTGGGGCGGGTCTTGGTTATGGAATAAGATATATCTTCATTCAGGTTGATAGAAATAACGCACATTAATGGATCCTTTCAATGTTCAGTTACGGGTTTGCTTGAGTATTTCTAGAAATAGGGGGAGGATTGGAGCTGGGTAGTTATCAGATATCAAGGTCATTAAGGAGAATAGCATTCACCTTTACAGCTGCATATCCGTGTATTACGACTTGTGAGCACACTTTTCCCGACGGAGTATAAGAGTTGGACTTCTTGAATATAGGTGACCTCCGTACAATATTGGAACGAACCAATCTCTCCTTTGGCTATTAGGTGACTGTGATTAGGCTGCTATGATGACTGCCGAACATCTGGTGGAACATAACGACGAGTTCCGAGGGAGTGCGAATTATAGTAACGAAAGGATCGTCAAACATCCATGGATACATGTCAACACATCTCTCTACTACCGGCAAGTCTATATCAAGGATTATGCGCTTTCGGTGACGACCATTGACACAGGGAGACAACAACGGGGGGATGATTTGAGCAACATAGTGTCTATCTCAAGACGATATCGAAGTGGTTCTGGATGGCCTCATAAACCCGGCGTAAGGTCGATCTGTAACTTCAACTAGGTTATCAGACATCTCCAAGGCTGCTTCATCGGGAAGGTCAAGTGGGAAGAGGAATAAAGATTATCATACCCTCATAAATAGCCCGCCATCACTTGAAGAGAACGGTAGGTTCAAGTGATTTAGGAGAACTGATCAATCCAGTAATTTGATTACAAGTCATCCTATGGAAATAATATAAGTCACTATGAGAAAGGTACTATAAATCATATTCACAGCTCCACTCTCATGAGTTCCTTTAGGCACTCTTGTACACTTGACACGAGGACAAGCTTTGATGCACCTTTCGGTCGGTGATATCGCGGTTCTCGTTGAATAACTGGCTCGGAGTTGTCAACCAAAAACTGATCTCAAACTCTAGCCTGACCCTTATGATTATCTAAACTTAGATATGCGATTTGGTTCCGCGAAACCTGGAACTGACTTTATCTTGTCGCTCTTCATCCCAGCAACAAATTCGTCAAGAGGTTATCCGTGGTCGGAAACAGGCATAGTCTGATGTTCGATAGTCGGGTACTCATTCACCAGTTCAGGGGACTGCAAATAATGAGCTCATTGGTTAGGGGAAATATTGAGCTATTCACGTCAGCGGTTACATCGTACTCCTATCCCGATAAGCAAGGCTATTGGATGCAGTCGATTAGCACAACATGGATGAATATCCGGGGCAGTCGTAACTGGTATAGTTAATGATAGCTCCTTGTCAAGATGGTTTATTCACATCTCTCTAGGATTGATTTGATAGGCTGCTGTTAGAACAAACTTCATTTCTTGCGTCCTTCTGGTCCTAAGCGCTGAGTCATTTCGCGGGTTCTGGGACTAACGCACCTTATTTTCTGCGATCGCAGTAGTAGTGATCATAACTAGGTAGTTCTAATACTGTAGATATGAATACAACCAGACCAAGTTCCTAAAAATGGCATTATCTTGCTTTGAAGCGATGAGAATGTTACGCAGATAAAAAATTTCCTAATTTAGAAGTTTCCGTGTTTGGCAACTATCGATGAAACTGAGTTCTTTCAGAAGCGCGATCGCCAACGGCACGAGATAGAAGTTGGAAGTACCAACTCGATCAAATCTGATTTAAAGTTGTGTGGTGATTTTAAGGAGTTAATATCATTGTTTCTTGAAGAATGGCATTTGGCATATCCAATCAGGAAGCTTATGATCGCCTTGTCAGAGAGCTGGCGCTGGCGCGGCGGATCGCTGAGCCTGTTTGAGCCGCGCGAACCAACCAGAGCAAGCTGGCAGCACACCTCTCAGAGACCCCACCCGCCTGAAACACCAAACCAGAACACACTGCAAAATATTGACGACTCATACACTGAGAATGATTTGGGGCTTGCTTCAGAACGCGCGCAGCAAATTGATGAATGTTTCTGTGGGCGGTTATGAGAGTAGACATCGCAATATATATATGACACATGGATTTTCCTTGATCAAAGATCTGTTTTGTTCTTCTGTGTGAGTACGATTCAAGACGTCCAGTTCGCTTTCCATTCTCTTCTCTCGTTGCTTCTTCCGCGGGTCGGATCTTCTTATAAATCACTGTATCACCCTCTCTTGCGGTAGCATTCGTTCCGCGGTCAAATCATTTTTCGAGTGCAAGCGACTTGTTGGGGACTTTTTGTCTTAGCTCTGGCAGCAAGCAGGTCCTCTTATCCTGGTTTTGTATGTCCACCGGTCTTTGCGCTAGACCTATCTGGTTCCCGTTGGCTGATGGCGTGGGTAGTTTGTAATATTACAGCCCTGTATCTTACAGACGCATTACGAATTTATTACGGTCACCGTCATTACATACAATACGACAGATCTCCCAAACCTTCGAGCGAAACGATCATCCACCTTCAGCCAGTCTTATGTGGTTGGACGACCCCCCTGTGACTGCAATACGCTTCCGCTAATCTTGGGTCTTTCCATTGTCTCGACTTCGCCTTCTCCTGTTTTATACTCGTTCTGCCATCTTTCTTTTTCTCTCCCTTCCACACCACTTCAATCTTTAAAGATTTCTCCAATCACGCCTCGATCGTACCAGTCAGTCGCCTTTCTCAACTGCTGGTTATCACCAAGCTTCACCAATTGCACCACGCTCTACTTACCCTTCGATATATTCATTCATCAAATCAGTATCGCATCTACTCAGAATAGTCGATCAGTGTATAAGATATGGCGCCTTCAAAGCCAGTCTTACATCCGCTCAAGACTCCAAAGACTACCACCTTCCCATCCGAATTACATACTCCGTCTATTTCTTCGCGATCGGATACAAAAACTGAACTTCCACTCTCGACGCCTATAACCCCGCCGCTCGCCTATACTGAATTCTTGAAAGCACTTACACCCGTATTCAACAGTCCTATTAGCCCTTCTATGAGCTTCTCAAAGTTCCCCGTGGAAAAATTACCCACATCAAATTCACAACCATCAACGGCAACGAGTGTTTCATTTCCCAGCAATGTCGAGTTTGCGAAGTCTGCGAAGTCTGCCAGTATTTCTCCCGAATCGCCTTTCCCTCCGTCACTTCCCTCCAAATCTGCAAACAGTGGAAGAAAACGCCTACGAATATCAACAAAGGCATGTGGGAAGGGTTATACGCCGGCGACGGATTCTCCGATGAGTGCTACAACCGCATATTCTCCTTTTTCGCCTTCGGATTGGAAGCTCCGTTATTTGGAAGGACCCCGAAGTGCTACCGGCAAGCATGTCAGTGTCAGGCAGGTCGTTACTCGCACAGTCACATATAAGCGGACGCCTTTAGATCCACCACCAAAGGGCAAGCGAAGAAAAGCCAGCGCATCTCCGCAAGCTTGATATCTTCCTGCAACCTCACGAGTTGACCCCTCGGACAAACGGCGGTCCTTGGTTCTTTCTACTCCTCGAGTTATGTGGGCTTACGACTTTACGATACATATCATTCTTCCTCGGCTTGTCTTATTTTTTTGGTCTTTGATGCGTGGAGTTGTGCAGGAACCTTAACGGTTATGGTAATCATTTGAAAGCGAGCAAGCTTGGGCTCTTTTGGGAAAGACATCAATGTTGGATTTGGTTTTGCTTGGCTATCCTTTCTGTTTTCCTATGTGCATATCTGGGTCGAGAGGTTGGGGTGGGGGCGCAATCTGCTTTGACATGTCCATAATGCTTTGTTGAACTAAAATGATTCATACTAACTAAACTACGACTACTATCACATCATGTACCTACACACCTCATGTACACGGAATACCGTGGTTTCACAGACTTAGCTCTTCGTTGTACGAATATGCAAAGGATGTTTCTATTACTCGTTCCCAGTGAGATAGAAACCAATCAGCGTAGTAACAGCACGACAAACATCGTTGACCATGATTCGTATATGAACAGATGCAACCAATCGCAACAGTGAGAGCTGAATGTTATGTTATATCGACACGTGTTAGAGATGAGCTTGACTTCTTTTGTCAATAGAACGAGGCTCATACTATGCATTTTCCCAACTACCGGGCCTTCGTAAAAGCGCCAAAGACGCCATATACCTTCCAAAGTTAATAGGCATGACTCGATCTGGATGCGCAAAGACTCATAACAATTAATTTTGACTGCCACGTTCTCCCGCGCCTATATCAAAGTGTTGTCAAGTTGGACATTGCGATTCATGATTCAACAACAACCATGAAAGACAACGGGGCGGAATACAATTCCGGTTCGCTCGCCCACTAGATGAGAACAGACCCCAATTGACAGCAAAAACCTTTGTATGTTTGGTACCATTGACCTGCAAAATACTGGAATCAAGTCTTTAGTAGGACTCGCTGCTTTCTCACGCTAAAGCGCCACATAGTAAGTCTCAATTTCAAAGTTTAACCAACTCTACCCTAACCATCTAACCAACGTATGACCGTGATTATGACAATTTAACTTCAGCTAGTCCAACCGTCATGCTGGGTACATACTAGCACAGGAGGCAATGAGAGAAAGGGAAACAAGATTTCGAGAGTCGGTTTGAGCCCACTCGAGAAGGGGCTGTGTACTAACTATCTCAGACTGAGTTTATGGTTATGATGATGTTGTTGAGGGACACAGGTGGACATTGAACCATCGTTGTATTATTTGGTAATTTAAATATACGATACTGTATTGTCTGCCCGGCAATACAGAGTTACATCCCGTCATCATAGAGGCAAAACCTGACATTAGGGAACCACGTTCGTAAAAATGTTGCAACCTATACGGAGTCCAGTCAAGCTGAAAGACAATATTTTCAAAGCTTAAATGATGTACGAAACGACACATGCCACTCTACGTGCACTCCGTACTTCTCTCTAAATCACGCGAAGTCGATCAATAAAACCAATCTTAGGGGAAAGGTTCTGCAGAATTTAAACATCCCCGTCACTTTTTAAGAGTATGCAGCCAAAAGCGATAAAACTGTCAGGCAGGAAGGCAGTCTCCCCTGCTATGCATATGCATGTTCAAACAACGGGGAGGGACGTACCTATGGGTACCCATGCTAGCTACTTCAAAGATTCTTCACAAGAATTCTACATACCTGGGAAAGGTCTACGAGAGAGACACCATTACTGACCGATATTCGGACAACATAACCTGGCCAATTGTACTGATCGAACGATGAGTGGGAGTTAAAGATGTCTTGTATCTCTGGCCGGTGATTGGCCTGTGGTACACGAGACGAAGAGGAAAAACCATGGAAAGGTTACCGGGAGAGGGGTAGCGGACCGCAGCAATGACTCCATTTCAGCCCCACCGCACTAAATGTCAATCCAGTCTTGATCGTAGCTTAAGCGCTGGCGCTTTCCCTTAAGCAGATTAGTGCAATGCGTCTCACAACACTTGTAACCAACCTTGAGTCAATCGGCACCTCATTGGTCAGGTTGCCAACAACCCTACGCGGTATGCTCACTATGCTGGGGTTAAGTGGCTAGTGTGCATTTACATAGTATGACTCTCGGCTTCTAGCTGGTTTCGGAAGGCCTGGCCACATACTACGAGTAGAAGTACTATTAGAAACCATGTCCGACATTTCAATTTTTCCTAACTAATTTGATCGCTAAGCTGATTGTGGTATCGTTTCGATGGACTATTTTTGGCGCATGACCAATAGTATCCTTGCCCCAATGATGAAAAGAGTCGGGTGCAAGCGCCGCGAATGACACCAATGAACCTTGACTCTGCCACTCTGGTCAGGGATCAGGTGATAATAATGAAACTGAGTCGTAGACATGAGCAGATGTACATGACTTATAACCGATGTCCAGAGTCAATGGTACCAACATTGTGATTCGTTTGTAGTCTGTGCAGTGTAGTACGAGGTGATCTGTTCAATGTTACCATTACATATATACATACGCGTTACTAATCCGCAGTGCGTATTGCGCGAGATAAGAAACTTGAAACTTAAAAGGACAAATATCAGCCGCCAAAACGGAACATCCATCAAAATCAGACATCAAAAATGAAGGATGTGATCAACCTCTGTCAGCTTATAGTCTTTCATTGGCCAGTCATGCCATGGATTGGACATGGGGTCATCACCGGTCGCTTCTCACCTAGGCAGGTAGTCTTGCATGGAGCCCCACTGTGCGAGAAAATCGATCGACCAATTTTTCCTGAAGATGCTAATATTGGAAGCAGCCGCCTGCATTGTAACATTGTATATATGCATGTGCTGTATCATTGCCTCGACACCGACCTACATACAGACCTGCTTCAAAATTGATTACGAGAGGCGGGAGTTTCCAAGGTAGCGAGGAATTCATTAAAACATGTTTTTCCCCCCATAGATGCCTGTCAGGTACTTACGAAGCGCGCAGAGTATATTTACCAAACGCATTACAGAAAATAAACATTCAAAGGCCAGAATGCGGACTACACCTATGTAAGTAAAGTACGTCCATTATAACTATCTTATCTTAATAAACCTGAGTAACTAACTACCTGCTAAAAATGTTCCAAACAAGCCATAAAGCGCTTAGCCACTCAATGTCTGAATCTCGTATTCATATTGGCCGAATCGATATGGTCAAGTTGTTGCCCGTTGATATCCGAAGCCTAAGACTCGATCAGCAATTTCTAAGAATAGATCAATCCCAAGAATACAGTTTCAACTTCACTCAACTATTCAAC
The DNA here is from genome assembly GCF_009556855.1 of Talaromyces marneffei. Taxonomy (NCBI): domain Eukaryota; kingdom Fungi; phylum Ascomycota; class Eurotiomycetes; order Eurotiales; family Trichocomaceae; genus Talaromyces; species Talaromyces marneffei. The sequence continues at coordinate 1,533,978 of NC_072353.1, read as the reverse complement.
GTACGTACTTTGTTTGCAATAAATTGCTTTTTGACATTGTTCTGTTCTAAAATTAACAATTCCTTTATGCATCTCTTTTTCTACGCTCTTAAGTTCATCCTGTTTTCTCTCAACTACCCATGCTGGACTCCACTTATCTTACGTCGCACGCGGCTACATCATGACTGGAAATCATGAAGCCATTCTCTACATGGCAATAAAGGCCATGATCCAACGCCCATCTTTTGATTGAGAGCCAATTGTTTACTCCTGATACCTCTGATATACACATATCATATTCTATTTTTATTCATGGCTTGAGCTAACATCGTATCTTAGGATCTCCACTTTGGTACCTGCATGGATAGATTCAGACCTACAAGCTTGATTCTCGTTCAACATTGGTTCAATCCTCCACCCAACCTTCCTACTTTCCCTCGGATTGTCCTTCTACTCACGAACATATCACTTCTTTCGCTTCTTCTATGCTCTAATCCTGTTTTACTCCTTCCTATTCGTCAATGGAGTTCATTCTGAGATATTTATAGAAGATCTCCAAGCTCACTCGCCATGCATGAGGTCCATAACAGCACGAGGTAATCGAACAATATCCCGTTAAAAACGGTAAGTATTGCCTCTTTCTCAATCGAGTCTTATAATACATCACGCTAGCAATGATTTCCAACAAGTCTAACGGCTCTATCCCTTCCCTTCCTTTCCTTTTCTTTCAAGCTCCATTTCTCACCTATCGTTCTATACGACTTGCGCTGATTGATCAATTGATGCTATTTTCAGAAACATTCCAGCCGTTTCTTCTGCGTCCTGACCTTGTCTATACCAAGGTATCATCCCGACACGGCGCCATCTCGCACCGTCGTCCTCCATCTGATGTGCGTTTTGTAAGTACCTGTATGTAAAGCCAGGCATGTTTTATTGGTATCATCTGTTACGGTACGTGATTACAGTGGAATTCGCTTCGTTACCTAGGTATCTTGTATTTATGGTTGATAGCGCTGTATAGTGTCAGTCCATCGTGTTGTCGTTGACCATTCACTCTATTTTAGGATACAATGCATCCTCAAGTGTCTATGGAACGGCGCGTAATACATCGCTTGCCTGCCGAGTCCTCATCTGTGTAATCGATACCAATGATTTGTAATTGTTCAATATCACCTCCATGATAGCGGAGGACTGACTGGATAGCACTTGTTGAGGATCTGGAGAGGACCTCTAAGGTTTGTACACTTGATGTGACGCCAAAGTCACCTGCATGAGATCCCGTGTCACAAATGATCAAAGTGTCCATCTATACTCATGCATGTCAAGACAAGTGAGTCAACAGGTTGTGGATTGTGATGGGCACGGCATCAAGTCGAATCTCGTTCGTTCTTGACTAAAGGTATGTTAGCTCGGTGGGAATAGGGCGCAAGGCTTCGAAACAGGAAACTCTGAACCTATCAGTCCGGCCTATCTACGATCAACACTTAATAATATTTGAAGATGACAAAACATGTATTATATAGCAAAAAATAATAGCGAATACAAAACGTGTATGGGACATGAGTATAATCACGCTCAAGTAGACATTATGTGGTTGGGCAGGTAAACTAATTTTGTTGAACTAGTTGATGAGTGTTTTTGAGGGGAGAAAGGAGTGTGGCCGGTATTCGTCAACAAAATGAAGGACTAGAGTAGGACGCTCTGAATATCGTAGATTTTGGCATAACGAGTGGATAGATGATCAAGTCATCTGCGTGCCGGATCCGGCCCGAAGAAACGATAACAACTGTAGTTGAACAAGCGAATACCCTTGACCCCATCATACTTGGTGGAGACAAACTCACAGAAGGAAAGCCAAAGCACCAACAACGGCCATACCGAAACCGCCAGGAGCAGCGAGAGTGCCAGCACCACCACGGAAGTTCGAAGGAGACATAGCGCTTGGGGCAGTAAGGCTGGGGCCTTCGGTCTTGCGAGCGGTGCTGGTCCATTGACAAGATGTAGTTGTGTGGGCAACATGGGAATGAGAGGAGCCGTGAGAAGCATGATGTGACGAAGATGGAAGATGAGATGACTGGATTCTAACAGATGAAGAGTGGTATGCGGTCACCACAGGATGGGGAACAAATGGTTGGGCAGCAGGCTTGCCGTATTGGTGACTGGGAAGGGAGGGCTTGGATGGATCATACTCGAGCTCAGGCTGACCGGGGCTAGGTTTGTGGTAGGTCTGAGGAGATGATTGATAACCACCAAGAGCAGGGTCTGAGTAGCTACCATGCTCTTGCTTATCACCACCAGCTGCGTAGTGAGGATCTGGAGCAGGGTAGCTTGCGTCATCCCCAGGACCAGTAGGACCGGAATAAGGACCAGGCTTGGCGTAGGTTCCCTGTCCAGGACCAGAAGCACCGGGATAAGGATCTAGAGCAGAGTAGCTTCCGTCATTCCCAGGACCAGTAGGACCAGAATAAGGACCAGGCTTGGCATAGGTTCCCTGTCCAGGACCAGAAGCACCGGGATAAGGATCTGCAGCAGGGTAGCTCCCGACACCCACAGGACCAGGAGCAACGTAGCTTCCCTGCCCAGAACCAGGAGCACCGGGATGAGGATCTGCAGCAGGGTAGCTTGCGTCATCCCCAGGACCAGTAGGACCAGAATAAGGACCAGGCTTGGCATAGGTTCCCTGTCCAGGACCAGAAGCACCGGGATAAGGATCTAGAGCAGAGTAGCTTCCGTCATTCCCAGGACCAGTAGGACCAGAATAAGGACCAGGCTTGGCATAGGTTCCCTGTCCAGGACCAGAAGCACCGGGATAAGGATCTGCAGCAGGGTAGCTTCCGATACCCCCAGGACTAGGAGCAGCGTAGGTTCCCTGCCCAAGGCCAGGAGCACCGGGATAAGGATCTGCAGCAGGGTAGCTTCCGTGCCCCTCAGGACCAGGAGCACCGGCATGAGGATCTGTAGCAGAGTAGCTTCCGTCATTCCCAGGACCAGTAGGACCAGAATAAGGACCAGGCTTGGCGTAGGTTCCCTGCCCAAGGCCAGGAGCACCGGGATAAGGATCTGCAGCAGGGTAGCTTCCGTGCCCCCCAGGACCAGGAGCACCGGCATGAGGATCTGTAGCAGAGTAGCTTCCGTCATTCCCAGGACCAGTAGGACCAGAATAAGGACCAGGCTTGGCGTAGGTTCCCTGTCCAGGACCAGAAGCACCGGGGTGAGGATCTGCAGCAGGGTAGCTGCCGTGTTGATCCTCACCACCAATGCCAGGATGAGGGGCTGACAAATGATAATTGTCATCATCGTCATCATCATCGTCATCATCATCAGCGTGACCGCCGGGGTATGGGAAAGGATAGGCTGCCTGGCCAACTGGTTGCGGTAGGTGTAAGGGGCCGGCTGGAGCTGGATGGCCATCAGGATGGCCGCCGTCGTGACCCAGAGGTGAGGTATAGCTGCCAGGATCATGATGCTCAGGCATGAGGTGCGTGCCATCCGCTCCTTCAGGGCACGGGGGGTCTACCTCAGAAATTGCGGGAGCTGATGGGTGAGGTTTAACGGCAACCCGCGTTGGGGCAGGAGCCAGGGCAGAAGCGTATGGGGTTGACGAATGCCGAGTGGTCACTACTTTAGGATCGGGCCTGGATGAAGGAGCAGAACCGGGCTTGTATGAAGGAGCAGGAGTATCGTGATGTTCATCAGGCGGGCCTTGCTTGGGCTCCGAGTGCTGCTGTGGTGGAAGTTGGTCGGCCGGATGCTCGACAGGACCGGGACCTCCGTATGGAGGGCCGGGAGGAAGCACATTACCATCCGCCTCTTGCTGCAGGTTGCTGACTGAGGTGATGACGATGTTGTCGTCGTTGATGCCACCATCAATGTCGTTATCTCCGGTGAAGACATCTGGGCCATCCTGGTTACCGAAGTCGTGCGGTCCGCCGAATGGAGGGCCATTTGAAGAAGAATCGGATCCAGAAGCTACATCGTCACCATGACCTTCACCTCCGCCATGTCCTTGATGTCCGCCATGATCGTCGTTGAAACCACCACCAAGGAAGTTGTGCTTAGGAGTGTCACCGAGAAAATCTCCCCCTTGAGTACTGTCGCCTAGGAAGTCATGTCCACCGTCATGGCCATGGCCGGCCACATCACGAGACTGTTTGGCACCGAGAGCCTGAGACTCAGCCTGAGCCACGGCAGCCAACAGGGCCAAGGGAATGGCAGTGTAGACGGTCTTCATCTCCGTTGTTATATCGTGGCGGGAACAAGAGGCACGATAAAAATAAAATGAGTGACTGATTCAAATGAAGGACAAATTGAACATCAAAACAAAATCTACGAATGACGACTTACCGGTTGTCGTCGACGCTCTCGCTGACCAAGAAAATCAAAAGAAAGAAGCCTTTCATTGCGAGTACTGGTTGCTTTATCTACTGGCAAAGACATCGTGGATGTTTCATCCGAAGTGAGGAATGTATCCCAGCGCGGAGCATTGTAACAAGAATGAATATGAATTCGGATGGTGCGCGTAAGGTCACAGAGAATGCAAGAAAATGCAATGAAGAATGGCCAACATCCTGTTTAGCCTCATAGAAGTCGAAAGAACTGGTGTTTCTGACTGGAACAAGGACAATACCCAATACCTTGGCGGTTTAACGTCTCGGGTTGTCCATTCACAACTCGGAATGTTGTGTCCATTCCGGTCGAAGCCCTCTCTTAACGCGCTGCAGCACACATGACACTCTCAATCGTTCAAGGGCAATGCCTGATTGGTTGATCAAGAACAAAATTTCCTGACATTGGCATTCAACGACGCGGTGCGATGGCTCCGGCCAGATGCCTCGAAGGGACAGCTACAAACAGTAATGAGCCAGCCCACAACCTATACTACAAAAGGAGCCTACTGGTAGGTAAATGAATTATTTAAGCCACCGAAAAGCCTCCTCATACTTGTACTACAAAACTTGTGTCCGTGAACAATGAATGGATGTATCCCGTCATCAGCATTCCCCATCCATCGCCCTCACTGAAGAGGACCCAACGGAAAGGAAACTTCCTATCGAGGAGTTGTTCTCCAGAATCACTGACCCTGGAAGGGTCATGGCAACGCATCGCTGTGAGATAAATACTAAACGATGGTCGTGGCTGATTCTGTTAGCTTTTTTGATGTGAGAAAAAGGAGAAAAGAAAAGAAAATTTGCGGCGGAAGTTGTGCGGAAGAGATATAGGCAATGGTCACGTGAGATATATACGGGCCCGGAGTAACATTTATGCGCTCAGCTGAGAAACTTCATTCTGTTTACTTCTGTTAGGATAGTTATCGTGTGCTGATCGACTTGATGTGTACTTATGGAGCCAGCCATGATTTATATTTGTAATGCGTATTAACACACAAACGCCGTTGCAACACCATGCAGCTCAGATATTGTCGGAGCAAATGAGCCTCCAACAACAGCAACTTAAACAATCAGAGCAAACCAAAAGACCAAGACATTAACAGGGTATATATCCAAAGCAGCACCTATGGCTGATAGCGCAGAAGCGAAAAACACAGTCTTCCCTCGCAGGGACTGACTACCTTCCAAACGGGCCCCGAACATTGGCCGACTTCCAGACTCCTCCTCCCACGGCAACTGTGATCCCCATCGCAATGCCGATCATGGCACCAACAATAAACAATGCCAGTACAAGCTTGACGTACAATCGCTGCCTCTTGGTCAGTGATGACATGCAGTCGCATTTCCTCTTCTTCTGCATCCACAACTTCGAAGGTCGACACCTCCCGTGCACTTCTAACGATTGCTTCTGCGGTGTAGATGGCGTGCCACTCTCCAAGTCGTTCGAGCCATATCGTTGCGCCGTTATTGTGCTTTCATTTTTGAGATACTCGAGTGAATTGTTGTTGGTATCGTGTGAATAAAAGGGCGAGCACGGCTTAGCGCCCACGTGAGGGTCGAATTCTGCTGTAGTTCCTGGGAGGGATGTGATCGTTGGCGAGGTTGTCAATGCATTTTGTGACCCGGCGGCCAAGTGGCGGTTCTGTGTTGTTGCTTCGCTGGCATCGTTGATAATCCTAGCGCCCACGACGGGCCCTGCTGGTAATTCGGTCGCTCGAGACATGTTGTTGTATAAATGGATGTAAGGTGAGAGAGTGAGCCGTGATGTGACGACGAGAGAAAAAGGGGCACGTGCGACCGATTCGAGTCGAGTTTCGTCTTATTCAATTCTTTCGAAGGGGTTCACGTGTTCAAATTATTCCAAGAGGTTGATGTTCGATCAAACGAAAAGCAGACTGGGGAGAGAGTTGTTGATAACACTCGACTGTTGATAACAGTGGACTGTGCAAACGGCCTGCTTTGCCCCGTAAGTGGATTATTATCCTGAGATGACGGCTAGATTTGGCAGACACCTGTTCCAAGTTTTTGTTCAACCAGTCATGCGGAGGGGGGGAAATAGCCGAAAGTTTGTTATTGGGGTTAGACTTTTAGGGAATAGGAGCGAAAGGTTCTTTGTGTCTCGGGCATTCCTCGTTGGGATGGCAGTGTAGCTAAACCGGTGTGCTGAGCAACCCGAGATGTCGCATTCCAGGGGCGGCGGTTATGGAAGGTAAGTGGAGTGAAAGGACAAGTGAAGTGAAAGGAGAAGGAGTCCAGGTATATCAGACAACTTATGACTGTCCTACAAGCCACGAATGACAAATTTTGGAATTAACCCGAAAACATGGCAAATCGCACGCAGACGGCCAGACGCGAACAACTAGATGTACAGAGTATATAAAAATAAAGAGCAGAGAAAGAAAGTGTGTCGATGCTGCATGCAGTCTGTATGTCTGTTGCCGCTTTGGTACAGCCAAAGACGTTGTCTGCAAGCCCACTCTGCGCAACGTGTGTTCCCGTCGTATCCCTTCAAAGGTCCAAACAAATGTCGAATCCTGACTTGAAATCTTGGATGTTTCTTTTTTCTTTGTATCTTGGATGCTCGAGATCCTATCGGACACATGGGTTGGGCGTTGCATTGAAACGGTTCCCATTTAGGCTGTACACCAAACCAAACCTCTTTCTCTGGAGTCGCAATCCTTGGTTTATACTTTTGTTCCCCATAAAAACTAAACCTACCGAATTTTGGAGTCTACGAGTGAGGAATAGTTAGTATTTACTCCGTAGGTGCATAATTTCTGCAATCATGGTCCATCACGGATAGAAATCGACGCCTCAAGCGATTTGTCTGGTTATCCTCCTCGCAATTGACAACTCGTTTATTGTTTTTGCTCGCCTGACTTGTTTTGAGTCTACTCCGTAATAGATACTAGTCTGCGCGCTTGATCAACAGGCGATCCGAGTCCCCTGAAACCCTAAATCGACCATGGAAGCAAGGGGCTGATGCTTTCCTCGGATAGGGGCATGCAAACTGTACAACCATTTGCCACCTCCATCCTCTTTCCTTGGTAACTCTAGATCGTATCTGGATTGATCATTGAACCTGAACCCAAATTTCAAGTGTAGTCTGGTAGACTGGTGAACCTCGACTGTCGACCTTGGAACAGTGTACTACGGTACCTCGACTATACGAGTACGTATACGTACTCCAAACCTGTGGCGTGAAGATATCCACTTGGGGAGAGGGTCGGTGCTGAACCCAGGTGCTACATTCCAGTCTGCATTCCAGTGCCAAATCCTCAATTAGCGTGACCTGGGAGTGCCGTTTTGATATTCTGGATGATAGAGCATATTCTTGGATGCTGAGAGGCGTTCTATCGAGATCGAGTTGCGGCGTGTTCAGTGAAGCTGTGAGTTAAGAAGCGGTCGGAGCGGTAAGACGGGGAAGAGGAGAAAGGCGAATCTTCTGAACCTAATCAGGGAAGACCAAGCCTAGCTAGGTATAGGCTCTCAGGCAGCAAATTAATCTTGGTGGAGATGTGGAAATAAGATTGATCCAATTAGGGAGCTGTAAGCTAACTAGCCCTTGTCCGTTTGATGACTAACTACATCACGTGGTGTGATGCCCACCGAAGGCAACTCCACAGTCAACTTTTACCAGACTCATTAAGCGTGTCATACTGGGCCCAGCATTTCCTCATCGATGACTGCTCAAGAAATATGGGCGAAGAGGGGCATCCAATATTACTCGCGACGCATAACCAATAAATCACAGGGTGTGCTTGGCTGGTAATCGCCAGACCACTAACCGTTTTCTCAACTAGGATCTACCTACCTACTTCATATCACGTCTGCCAGATCGCGATAATGAATTGAAATATTTGCGCCTTTTATCGAATAGGATGATAATCCTTCTCTGTTATATTGATCACAATGCGACACCCTCGTCGTCGATACCAATGTGACGAGCAGCTTCTCAAGTCTGCCTCTGGAGCCCGTCATCTACAACATCGAATCCGCTGAAGACGATATGGCCCCGAGAGCGTTGTGTACGGGTAGAACACCGAGAAGAAATATAGCCTGTATGATGATGATGAGATCAAGAATTCCAGCATTGCAGTCGACATGCTCGAAAAGTTTATGACATCTCGGAATTTCTGACAGCATCAAACTCGAAACCAAATGTGCTAGCCGCATTACTTGTATACTACTAACCTAACAGAACTATGTGAACCAAACTAACCTGGCGTTGCTGACTACAACCGGACACTCGTGTCTGTTAGAAAGCAACCCTAGAAGACCTACGAAGATCTTTAGAGGTTGACTCCATATCCCAGGTCTTTGATTGGGACGGCGCCACTACGGTTCGTTCAAGGAGTGCATACATATGAAATTCCTGGAAGTTGACGAACATTTTCTGGGTCTTCCGCACGCCGGGTTCCCGGATTCACTGGAGTATCTCGTCATCCACAACTGCCAGTCATCTATCTTTGGTCTTGACAGGAATAGAATTCACATCCCTCAAAATAATATCTGTTTATGCCCAAATCCTCTTTCCAGGAAGCATACTGGGTTTACCGCTCAAGGGGACAACTGATGCATTGTTTAACAAAGCCCAGCAGGATCTTGTGTCCTTGGTTTTGGACATAGAGGTTACGCCTCATTTCGACAGTGCGTCTGAGGATGGCTTTATCAGGGACTGCGGGCCTTTTTGTATACCGAAAAGCCAAAGATAGTTTCTGATATAGTCTTGAGATAGTCTTAGACAAGAACCTTTTTATTTACAATATCCCTCCCTACTTCTATACGTATGCAGCGGGACTATATGAACCGAGAATCACCAAGAGAGATGCTTATGCATCATCACTCGCAAAAAAATCCTTCCTCACAATCCCACTCCGATCACACATACTCCTGAAAATCCCATCCTGCCTCTCCCACAACGTCAACGGCGCATCCAATTCCGCAATCCGTCCCTGATCCATAACACAGATCCGGTCATAGGTGATAATGGTGCGCAGCCGATGCGCAATACATAATAATGTCTTGCCCTTAAAGCCTGTCGCCATGGTCCGTTGGATTTTGCGATCAGTCTCAAAATCGACGGAGGAGGTAGCTTCGTCGCAGATGATGATGCGTGAGTTGCGCACGAGAGCACGCGCGAGGGCCATGAGTTGCCGTTGACCCAAAGAAAAGTTGAGGCCTTCTTCGTCGACGGTGCTGTCGAGTTGGATGCGGTTTGAGTGTTGGGTTTGTTTTTGTTGTTGTGTCTTTTCTTCATCGGATTCTTCGAGTTCGGACCCCTCGGGTTGTTCGCCGATTAGATGGGATTTTCGCAATGCGTCCCATAACTCCAGATCGTCGTGTTCGTTGAATGGGTCGAGGTTTGATCGAATTGTTCCTCGGAACAGAGTCGGGTCTTGGGGAATGATAGCTAGCCGTGAACGTAAATCTTGTAGACCAACTTTACCAATGTCTTTCCCATCAATTGTGATGCTGCCTCCGGATAGCTCAGTGATTCGGAATAGTGCGGACATGATACTGGACTTTCCGGCTCCTGTACGTCCGACGATACCGATTCTCTCGCCGCCGCGAATGTCCATGTTCAAGCCCCGAAGAACCAAAGGGAGACCGGCACGGTAGCGCATTTGTACATCTGAAAATGTGATTCTTCCCTCTGCAGGCCACTCGGGTTCAACATCACCAAGGTGGACGGGAGCCTCTTCTTCAAGCTGTGTGCCGTAATAATGTAATCGTTCCGTGTTGTTCATGCCGTTTTCGACTTCAGCTAGTTGACGAATAGTAAATTGCAACATTTGCACAATCGCAAGGATATAAGACAGCACAAGCCCCGAAATACTGGGGGAGACATTGAATCGAGATGTAACCACTAAAATGCCGGTGACAAAGACCATGACATAGCCGACAGCATCAAGTCGGACACTGAGCCATCGTTGATTGGAGAATGTGAGAAAGTAGGCACTGTCCATTTCATCGATTGCATCACTGATACTGCGACTGAATTGGTCCTGTAAGCCATAAGCGCGAATACTGGCGACTCCGGAAATCGACTCGCTGAAGCGAGAAAAGACATGAGATCGCAAGACTGATTCGAATCGTTTCATGTCTCGTGCTGATGCACGGTAGTAGTTTGCTGCCACAAGGAACAATATCATCAGAGGTCCAAATGCAATGGCAAACTGTATAATGGTGGTTAGCATATCGTCTTGAATATTCACAATTTTTAGAAACTCACGTAGTGGAAATAAACAATAATCAAAATGATAATTGCTACTATCGTAGTAATATTCAGTCCATAAATGCGCATCGCATCACCAAGCTCATTATCCATGACATGAACATCTTTTGAAAATCGATTCGTAATTCGACCCAGGGGCGTCGTGTCAAAGAAGGACATTGGTGCTCTTAGTACCCTTGTCATGGCCTTTTGTAGCATGTTCTTACTGGCGTTCGTTCCTGCAACGCTGAGCACTGTTGAGTATATGAACATGATAACGGCTTGCAGTACAGCCAGCGAGGCATAGCCCGCTATGTATTGACCAGTGGTCAAGTTGTATTGACCGGATGTCCAGTATGCCAACCAGAAACTTGTCATAATGTTAGAAGCGTTGGTAAGAACGATACTCACTACGACAAAAATCGGATAGAGAACGTTTCCGGAAGCTAGCATATATGCTTTCCACACATCCCATCCAACGGCAGCAGTGGCTCGGTCTTCTTGCTGCATCAAAGCTGCTTGTTTTCCACGTTTGGTTTTCTTGGCTGGCACCACTTCTTCCTTGTCGATCTTGTCTGCCTCATCATCGTCTTCTTCTTCCCCCTTCTCTTTATCGTTTTCTTGATCTTGTGTAGTAGTGGAAATTAGTCGCTGGAAGAGAACATTATCACGCGTCAAGTTTTCAAAAGTGTCAACGGCATTGATGCGGCCATCATCCATAACCACGATTCGGTCGCAGCGACTTAGAACATGAAGCTGATGAGTTGCAAGGATACGGCATTTATCTTTGAGCAAGCCACATATTGCCTGATCCATAATATGGCGGCCGACGTGTGCGTCTACTGCAGATAGGGGGTCGTCCATCAGGATGATATCTGAATTAAAGTAGATGGCGCGGGCAATGTTGAGACGCTGCTTCTGACCGCCAGAAACGGTGATGCCACGTTCTCCTATCTCCGTACTGTCTCCATTTGGGAAAACATCAAAATCGGGACGCAATGCGCATGCATCAACGACTGTGTTGTACCACGATTCATCATATTTCTTGGCGAAACTGATATTTTCTCGAACAGTAGCATTCTGAATCCAGGCATACTGCGGACAGTATGCTCTGGATGCACCGAGCTTAATTGATCCTTCAGTCAGTCGCATGTCACCCGCTAATGCGGCAAGCAAAGATGTCTTTCCAGAACCAACGGTTCCAATGACGGCAATGAGCTCGTTCCGCTTGACGGAAAGGCTAATATCTGATATCTTGAAGGGAATGACATCTTCAGGAGCTTCCGGTTCAACGACGGCTTCCTTCTTCCCGCTGTCCTTCTTGGGCTTTCCTCCTTTCTGGTCTAGTTCATCAGGTGCAGTACGCTCCCAGGTAAAGGAAGCACCCTCTATCTTGATAGCGTCGTCCATATTGTCATCCCACTTAATATCCTCCATGACTTCCTCCTCGAGCAGAAATTCTTCAATACGCTTTAGACCAGTCCATGCATCTGTAACTTGGCCCAAGACCTGGGGAAACAGCATCAAAGGCACACGGAGAGAATTGAAAAGGGCCAACGATGAGAAAATAGGCGCGGGGGTAAGCACGTGCTGCGATAAGGAATACGTGATGAAGGAAAGCATTGATGCAAAGGTCGGCATCGCCAGAGAGACACACAGAATGGCATTCCGGATAGCTAGGAGAACTTGTATCGCACGGATTTCTTGCTTGCGAATACCTTTTAATCTCGCCATGAAACTACTTTCCCATCCGAAAAACTTGACGAAACGGACAGATTGCAGGATCTCCTGAGTTAAAGAAACTCGTTGATCAGTGAGGTTGTTGATGTAGTCTCTTCTTTTCAATAGACTTTTAATGACCAGAGTTAGAGAGGGAATGCCAAGAAGTAACAAGGCAAATCCAGAGAGCGCACTATAGCCAATGTTGACGCAGAGAAGGATGACGGCGAGGATGAGAATCAGTGGTGATGACCACATAAGATGGAACATGCCCATTGCGGTGTTGATACGGTCTGCGTCAACGCTCATCAGAGTGATAATACGCCCATTGCTCCAACCTTGTCCGCTTATGCTGCCCTCAAGGATCTTATGGCCATCCGCATCGGCAGCTCCGGCCAGACTACCACCGGCTCTGGCTCGATTCGAGATCTTCATTGTCTTATCAAAAATAACATTGATTAGCACAGCCCTCAGTTGTGCACCAACTAGAAAACCTCGGTAGATGAACTGATTGGTGCATAGACTTTGACATATTTGCATAACAGTTATGCCAACAGCAAATCCAATTCCGTGTGCGATCTTAGGTTCCGGTTGATTGTTTGCTTTGGCTGTGTAGGCCTCTGTCGCATAAGCAATTAAGTAGCGGGTCATATAAGGAGAGAAGACCGTAAAGAGAGAATTGAAAAAGTTGCACACTCCGCCAAGCCAGAATTCAAATAAAAATGTGTCGTATATGGCGAACAACAGCGGGTACTTTCCTCCCTGTTTGTGACGCCGTTCGAATGACTCGATGAGTTTGGTTTTGAGGAGATAGACGGATCGGTCAGGATTCACTTTCCAGATGTCCTGAAGTTGCAGAGGCCGTAGGTAACCAGTCTGTATGAATTGTCCTCAGTTGAAGCACTTAAGAGGACGGCGTTTAAGAGACCAGACACTTACGCTCATTAACGGAGACATCCATTGGAACAGAATAACACTGAGGATATTGGCACCATATTCATGAGATACCGATCGTTCCTCTGGTACGGGAGGAATCTTACGTAGCCGAAGCGGGTTCAACTTTCGATACCATTTGCGCTTCTGGGCAGTAGCTTCCTTTCCCGGGGCATCTTGCTCGATACTGCCGTCAGACGCTATACTTGATGTGCGACTGGAAGTTGCCTCGAGCTTATGGAGTGCCAATTTTTCGTTATCGGCCGTTGTTGCTGCCACGGCTTCTTGCTCCTGTTGTTCCCGATGTTGTTCGGCGGCCATCAGCCCCGTTGGTTGAGGAACAGACATTCTGTCACTATGCAAGGAACGTATCAATAGCTCCAAGAATTAATTTGAGAGTCAGTCGGTCATGTAGAGCATTCGCGCATAAGTTGCTCTAAGAATTAGAGGAGGGTCAACACAGCAGGCTGATTAGACTCATGTCGGGTACCTGATAACATGGGGTGAGGGTGAACAGAGGGAGAGAAAGGGAAATACAAAACCAGATGAAAAGGGAGAAGAAAAACAAAACTCGGTTCAAGCGGCACGGAATTCATCATGGTTAATGTAGTCCGTCAGAGATAACAGCTTGCTCGCGTTGGCCGTGGTGGTTGATTTCACTACGAGCAGCCAAGTGGGACCTCAACTTTTTTCATGGGAGAAGGGCTAGCCCCGGTTGCGGATTCACTTCAGATCTATATCTCCCACCTAGCAGTTAGTTTCTACGTTTCCTCCGTACAGCACCATATCATTTGGCCGTTGGTCTTGTTTGGATGCTGACAGCAATTGACCGATCCTGGAATGCTTGCTGCTTCACAACCTGTTTCCCTCTTCTCTTCCTGGGAATTGATAGATAGCTTGAAGCAATCCGAACTCTTAAATCCGAACTCCGAAGCATCGGTGAGATTTAGCTTCCCTATCTGGCTTAGCACAACGTTGGCAATATAAAATCCGAGTGCGTGTCGATAAGGTGGCCTCTTGCCGCTTTGCTTCCTGCGTTTAGGGTTTGTAGTCTGGTTCCTAAGAGAGGTCTTCACGATTTTTCTACTCAATTTCCATGGCCAAATCGACGGGACGAGGCAGAAACTGAATCGCGAATAAGCCATACGTTACAGGTGTATTAAGCTAAATCTGGAGATAACTCGCAAAATATCAATGAACCAACTTTGCATCTGCAGCAAATTCAATCTCCGACTCAGCCTCCTTCAACCTCCCCATCAGCCCGTAAACATCCCCCCCATAGATCGTTAATCTTATCATCCTCGAACGTAAAAATAGCAACTCCATCCCACCACACCCATCTCCCTGTCGATGGCTGTCCAAACAAACTCCCATTTCTATGTATACCATGAAATCGAAGCTTGGCCGTTACTTTGTCCCCTTCTTCAACTAAGTCGAGGATGCCGGTGAGCCAGTGTACATAGGCGGCGAATTCGGCGTGGCCCGTCAAGGCGGGACCGAGGGAGCCGCGGAATTGGAAGTTGGAATGGATTAAGGCTGGGATGAGGGATGTGTCTTGTTTGTCCCATAGGTCTTTGTAGAAGCGGCGGATGAGGTTTTTCTGTGGGCTTAGATTTTGTGGGTTGAGGTTGATTTCGGTGATGGGGACGAACTCGTTGACGGTAGAGGGATTCATATTGAAATACGCAAAATCTAGTTGGAAGGATGTACCTCGTCGTGCAGAGATTGGACAATACTTTGAAGATATCTTCAGAGAATTAAGGAAGTGACCCCGCGCGATGCAAACAAGGTCACTAGCAGGATCACAAATCCCCAAGATCTGTTCCAATATCACAACCTCTTAAATAACTAGATAGTAGCAAGAAATATAATGATTAATTTAAGCTCGTCAAGAATCTTTTACCCTCCTAATTTATCATCAAGAGAGGACCAAAATAAGCTTATCGATTAGGGCTGCCTTATCACCACTTGATCAATCCAATTCACCTTCCCAAACAGGAAAAGCCTTACCTAAAGCAGCAACATAGGTACACAACCACCCAAAGCCCACGAACTCCGAAACCAAAATGTCACGCACACCCCACTTACTCCGTGAAGAGATAAGCTTCTTAACTCCGCACCCGAGGCTGGGTTGCTTCTCCACCGTCCACTTTCCAGGCCTCCTTTCCACCTGGATGTTTCGTGGGGCATCCTGCGCTCTATCAGTGACAGACAGGTCACGACTAGACAGGTGCATAACTCGAAACAGGGCTGTAGCTCGAGATTACAAAGCATATGAACTTCCACCGCGGGGAAATTTCCCCATCATTTTACCTTTGTTGTAAGTTCAAAGCGTCGGGGTTTGAACCTTAAGCTTTGTCGAGCGTGCCGGTTAACCGTTCGGGGCATTTTAATCTGGGGAAGGGTACAAAACTACGAATACAATGCGTTGAACAAAAACTCTAGACCAGGTTCTATCTTTCTCTCTGTTGGTTGAAGTTGTAAGTACTCTGTTGGACGGACTGTGGAATATCGGATGTTGGATACCTCACGGTTTCGTGTGAGTTGTTGAGCGGTCTGCAGTTTGACGAATATTTGATATGTGGCATTTGGTCGCTGACATGGATCAAGTATTATGTTGGGCTATCATGCGCCTTGGTGTACTATTTGCAGGGTTGTGCTGGAAGATCTAGATCTGTCCATTGTCTTGGTGGAGGTAAGTGCCTGGTCCACTGGATGTCACTGGGAATATGGCTCCTACATCCTCATTTGCATATGTAGCAAAAACAGCTTTTATAAGGTATGAAGTTTTAATAGTACTCAGTATAAATAATAAATTTCGTTGGCAACTTTTGCTAAGACATGCAATGTCGCTTAGCAAGCAATTACTATGCGCTATTTAATCGATACCGACAGCTCCTGATCCACCAACTCTCAAGGCGAGGCATTTCTTTGCTCCCCTTGAACCCCTCGCACACAGCCACCTCTGACAGAAGGTACATAAACTGGACAGCACGGCGCGAGCCGGACGGTCGAGGTGCTGATGAGAATATGTCCGCTCAGCCAAAAGCGTGAGCTTTGTATACTCATACTAGAGTTGATTCATGTTCTTCCTGATATGATTGCTCCGTCTAACTGCCAAACAATCCACTTAAATCATTTAACGATTCTCTGTGGAAAGTAAGCAGGGCTCAAACATGCCGGCTCGGACTCGAGCTACAAGCCATGCATGTTGTTTGAGCACGTTAATAGATATCGTCTAGTTATCGACGCCGATCTTGACCTTTTTCTCTGGAGGAGGAATGACTTCATCTTCTTTCTTGCCAGAAAGTGTGGGGAGTTCTTCGAGAGATTGCTTGATGATATCAAGAGCGCTCTTAATCTCGGCTTCCGTGATGACCAGTGGAGGTGCGAGACGAATGATGTTTTCGTGGGTTGGCTTGGCCTATATCATCTCAATTAGCGCTTTGCATTAATCACTCATCGAAAAAAAGGGGGGCAAGACATACAAGCAATCCCTTGCTCTTCATCAACATGCACAAGTCCCAGGCTGAGTGACCGCCTGTCTTGCTCTCGTCAATGACGATGGCGTTCAGCAAACCCTTTCCGCGCACAGTCTGGATCAGAGGACTGTTGAGCGCCTTCAGTCCGTCACGGAAGATATGACCAAGTTTCTCGGCATGTTGCACCATGTTCTCATCGCGAATGACCTCCAAAGCGCGAATGGCGACGGCAGAACCCAATGGATTACCACCATAAGTCGAACCGTGAGTACCAGGCTCAATTGTGAGCATCACATCCTTGCGGCCAAGCACGCACGAAACAGGGTACATTCCTCCTGAAATGGCTTTTCCAAGCAAGACAAGATCGGGCTTGATACCGCTCCACTCATGGCACAAAAGTTTTCCAGTACGGGCAATACCTGTTTGGATCTCATCGCAAATGAGGAGCACATTGTGCTTGTCGCAAAGGGCGCGAGCCTCCTGCAAGTAATCATCGTCTGGGACAACGATACCCGCTTCTCCTTGGATCGGCTCAACCAAGAAAGCAGCTAGGTTAGAGCCAGCAGCTTCAAAGGCCTCCCGCAGGGCAGCCTTGTCGTTGTAGGCAATTGGCTTGTTGGTTCCGGGGATACAGTGTCCGACGTTGGGCAGGTATGGACCGTAGTTGTCACGGGACTCGGGATCTGAAGACATGGAAATAGCGGCAAACTACAAAATCACCAATCAATATCAGGTGGACATGGACAAAGCATTCTACAATGGACAACTTACGGTTCTACCGTGGAAATTGTTCTCAACACTAAGCACAATTGCTTGATTCTCAGGAATTCCCTTGACCTTGTAGCCCCATTTTCGGGCAATCTTGATACCAGTCTCAACTGCTTCGGCACCGGTGCACATGGGAAGGACCATGTCGAAACCAAAGAACTTGGTCACGAACTCGGCGAACTTGGGGAAGACATCGTTGTAGAAAGCGCGTGAGCTGAGGGCCAACCTCGATGCCTGGTCCACCAAAGCCTTGACCAGTTCGGGATGACAATGACCTTGGTTGACAGCGGAGTATGCGGACAGAAAGTCTAGGTAATGACGACCCTCGGGGTCCCACACAGAGGTACCTGACGCGCATGCAAAGACGATGGGCAGAGGGTGGTAGTTGTGGGCAGCATAGTCATGCTCAGCCGCGATTGCGGCCTCGGTGGATGCGGCATGATAGACGGAATCGTCTTTGGGAGCGACGTTCGTGTCTTGGGTTTCAATTGCGATGGGCGACATGATGCAAGGAACCTATATAAGGAGCTGACAATGTCTACCTAACATAAAAGAACGGTCAATGGCTTTGATGTGAGTGGATTGTGAAGATGATATTCGAGGTATGGCGGGGTTGGCTCTCGAAAAGAGACTCTGAGAGGGCGGCAAGGATAGAATGTGGGAATAGCCCTCGAATAGATGAACTAAATAGGAGAGGAAAAAGAAAAAGAAAAGGTCAGCGTCCGTATATGAGGAAAACCAATGGAAGGCGAAAAAACGAGGGACACGATCCATTCTCGCACCGTCCGCGGGCATGATGATGGAGCTAGACCTCTAAGTGCAAGTGTAGCCGTTCGCTGCCACTTCCAGTCCCGGCCAACGGGGAGCCGGCCCGGTATGTGGCCCGTGATTGGCTGGCTGTGTCTGCCGGAATGTCAGCTCTTTTCCTTGGCCTCTGATTGGCTGTTAGAGCAGTAGCGTGGACCATATACTATGTAGTAGATTATAGAATATAGATTCATCATTCATGTGATGTGTGGCTCTAACCGCATTAGGTTAACTACGTAAGTCTGCCAGCGATTACGTACGTAGTTCCTGCAACTCCAACATCGCAACTTCTGCCTCAAGATGCTATAAGTTCTTTCTTATGAATCTGAGTAAACGTCTTGTATTGCACTTATTCTATGAACTGTATATACTACTCTGTTTGATTTTTCCATGTGAGAGTTGATTTTCAACAGTACGTATAGTGGGGCCCCGTGGATTGCCGCAGCCGCCACCTCTACCCTTGCTTTCCCCAGCCAACCGTCGCGACTACTGAGATCGACACCCACCCACGGCTCCATAATAATCATCAATTTGATATCAACGGCGTCTCGTTGCCGACTTCATCTGCCTGTGCACTGGTTCCGGCATGCAGCTGACCCGGCATCATGTCCCTGGAAGCCTCAGAGCAATCTCTTGCGTCGAGCGGCACAGACACTTCTTTGGCCGATTCCGTCCATCGTCTTAGACGACGCGCCAAAGCTCAAGCAACGCCTCAGAACATCTTGTTGTTTCTCGTCGCGTTTCGCATATTGAATGCGCTTACTGTGCGCACTTTCTTCCAACCCGATGAGTTCTTTCAAGCTTTAGAGCCGGCATGGCAGGTTGTGTTCGGTAAGGATAGCGGTGCTTGGATCACATGGGTGAGTTTCTTCCCCTGAAGAAGTTGGAAAGTAACTAATTGCAATGTGATGCGCAGGAATGGAGACATGAACTACGATCTTCTATCCATCCCCTATTCTTCGCCGCCGTTTATTACATTGCTGGCTCCTTTGCATGGATTGCGCGACTGTCCCCCCTGAACGCAGCCGAATTGCTCATTGTAGCTCCCAAAATTGCACAAGCCATCATAGCCGCGACCGGTGACTATTACACATGGGAACTGTCCAACAAGATTTATGGAACTGAGAGCTATGGAGGATGGGCCACAGTAGGACCGCAGAACGTATTTGCGGTGAGAAACACAGCTAATACAGAGACTTTGTGTATAGCTAGCATTGACTGCCCTGAGCCCCTGGCAATGGTTCTGCTCAACAAGAACATTTTCGAATTCCGCCGAAACTACATTGACCATTGTCGCATTATACTTCTGGCCGTGGGAATGGTTTCTCGATAACCAGGAGATGGACGCGGAAGAGGAAGAAGAAAGGGAAGAAGAAGATGAACCGGATGAGCCTTTTGAAAGCGCGAGTCGACAATCAAGGTACAGATGTCCTGGGCTCCCATGAAGACATATTTACCATCATTTTTCTAACGACAGTGCTATCCAGTCTCCGCAAATGTCTCTTACTTGCAGCACTGGCGTGCGTTCTGCGCCCCACGAACATTATCATCTGGGCATGTATGGCCGGATTTGCCGTGTATCAACGCCCATGGTTGACCGTTTTTATACTCGCGAGAGAGTCGATTTTCTGCGGGTAAGTCTTTCGAAGGATACTCGTTCATATTCAGATTGTATACTTATCATCGATAGTTCCGCTGTACTTGGTCTTTCGGTTCTGATCGACCGTCTCTTTTACGGCGTCTGGGCTTTCCCCATCTTCCAATTCCTCTACATCAACGTGGCTCAGTCAATCGCCATCTTCTACGGCCATAATGACTGGCACTACTATCTCTCACAGGGATATCCACTACTTCTGACCACAGCCCTTCCCTTCACTCTTATTGGGCTGTATAAGTCCCTGCGTCCTGGCGACTCAGCGATGATTAGCCCCGGAGGGCCGATCAAATTTCAGCTAGCTACAGTGTCTCTTGTCATGCCGGCGATGCTCTCAATCATTACGCACAAGGAAGTCAGGTTTATTTATCCTTTGCTGCCTGTTTTACATATTTTGACCGCCGATCCCCTTGTGTCTTTTTTCCTTCCAGCTATTTCTTCTTCAAACAACGCTCAAATGCCGCGCAGATTGACATTACTATTCCTTGTTCTTGTGAACATTTTTATCGCATACTATACCACTTTGGTACATGCACCCGGCGCGATAGACGTACTCTCTTACCTACGGACACGACACGATGCCCATCAGGAGGGTTACGGCCACCTACTCGCTCCACGACCATTGTTTGGAGAATCGGACAAACCGGTACAAGTTCTTCCACCCAAGAATATGACTGTTGGCTTCCTTATGCCCTGTCATAGTACACCTTGGCGGTCACACTTGGTCTTTCCCTCTATAGAGGCATGGGCTTTGTCCTGTGAACCTCCCCTCGGGCTGAACGAAACACAAAAGAAGGTATACTTGGATGAAGCGGACCAGTTCTACGCAAATCCCACCGAATTTCTACAACATCACATGGTTGGCGGTCTCTGGCACGTCCCTCGTCGACCATCATACATGTCAACCTTGCCCCACCGATCACCGCCAACGGCTTATCGGTCTCATCAACGAGCGCATCCATTGAATGAGCCTCTGTATCATGAGTGGCCGGACTACCTGGTTTTCTTTGCTCAGCTCGAACCAACAATTCGGACCTCGCTGCGCAGCAGCTCATATGGCGAGTGCTGGCGAACGTGGAATACGGCATGGCATGACGACTCACGGCGAAAGGGGGATATCGTCGTCTGGTGTCTAGATCCCAACGAGCAGCAGGAATGGCGCAAACTCCAACACAAGCAGCAGTCGGACCGTCGCGAAAAGCAACTCGACCGTGTAATCTCGCGATTTGAGAAGCAAAAACAGTCAAAAACGAGTAAATATAATCCATTCAACTTCTTCCGGCGACAAACAACCACTGCCACGACGACTTATAATACTCCTGGCTCATGGTTCTCTTCTCTACCATGGCCATTTACGTCTACAACATCATCACCATTCCCATTCTCGACCCAAAGGTCCTCACTTCTTCCTCCGTGGCTCAAGAATCCTTTGACAACTCAACGAAAACCTCAATATATACCCAACTTTATACGGAATTATCTACCAGCGAAAAGGCGTTGGTACGATCCAAGATCATGGTTTTCGTCTTCATCGTCGTCATGGACATCGTGGTGGCCGTGGAATCATAAGGGTAAACTGAGAAGGAGCTATGTTGCTGTTAATCCTAATCATGAGCGCGGTTTATGGGAGTAAATAAGGAATGTTTTGACTTATATAATGTGACGGCCGGTATACTTGTATTGTTTTCGTCGTTGATTCAGGGTATATAGTTATCTTCATTGTGAATAAATAATTGCGTCGATGACTGACATCTTCAAGCCAATACCCTATGGAGAGAAAATTGAAACAGTCGAGCACAACGCTGAATCTTGATCACAATATTCCGTCCCAAAAAGGGTGCGAAAATCTTATATTATATGGCAGGGCTGAAATCTGTAACTGTAGCAAAATTGCTCTCTGATCTAGCTCACCGATTCCATCCCTCAAAATCGAGCACAGATAGATATCTTTGACAAGTTTGCGAAAGACTTATAGTGCATGATACATATAGGTGCTAATTATGCTGTAGATTATGTTTGCGGGACTCCTTGAATATTAGATGTTTATACGAGCTCGAAGATAATAATGTCCTTGTTCTAAACTGGTGCTGGGATGACAGACATAAAATAATCTTCATTGTTTAGTTTCAACAGACAAGATAGTACAAGATCGGTCATATATCGCAATGTACGCCTCGTATGCATAAAAGCCAATGTCCCAAGGATAATACACGCGCACACAGAAAAAAAAAAATGAAAGAACAAAGAATGTACAGGTAGGTAAAGGTATGTTCAACGGCTCGGATTCCCGTTCCCTAGAAATACACGTGCGTATGTATTATAGTACGTCATATAGACATTAAATATGTCCATTCTTTGGATCCTTGCTTCAATAACCAAAGACGGAAATATATATATTCGAAGTAAAAAAAAAAGGAAACAACAAAAAGGAGTGATTAGGCATATCGCGCGCTTAGACTTGCAAATGCATCGGGACTATGTCGACCGTTCTGAAGATTGTTGATGTCGACGCTAGCTTTGCTCATGTGTATTGGTGCTCGGGGCATGAAGTTATTTACTGGTGGTGGTTGAGGTTGTTGAATGGTCATTTGTTGATATGGGTTGGCGGAAGCTGCACCCATGCCGATTCCGAGACCGTTTGATGAGGGAGTTGCTGGTGTTGAATTAGACATCATTGCGAATGGATTCGTCTGTTGCTGTTCCGGTTGTTGCAGCTGCGGTGGTTGAAACTGAGGTTGTTGTTGTTGCTGCGTTGCAGCATTCATAAACGGATTGTTATTCTGCATGCCCAGACTTGATCCCGTTGGATTACTTTGCAGCATTGTGGGAAACATGCTCTGTGCCGTGTAACCTACAGACGCACTATTCGAGGCCTGCACAGTATTCTGATGCTGATCCACTGGTTGCTGCATCTGTGGAACCTGTGATTGTTCCGGAATGGTCGACATTGGTGGCGCAGCTGCTGGTGCAAGGTTGTATAGTGCTAATATACTATTCTTGTCCGCTTTAGCAGGTTGTTGTGGAGCGGTCTGCTGAAATTGGGCATAAGGATTCTGCTGTTGAAATTGCTGATACTGAGGTTGTTGGTATTCGGCTGAGTAATTTGGGTAGTTGTTTTGCGAGTTGACGTTAGCATCAAACGGATTGGTGTTTGATACTTGATAAGGACTGAGTTGGGGTTGTTGAGAGAAGAACATAGAAGAGGCCATAGATGGGGAGGTAGAGGAAGAAAAAACAGGCATAGTGTTGGCATGTCGAGGCATCGTTAGTCTTTGGGACTGCGAAAAAGTGGCTAGATTCTGATGTGTACCCGTGGACTGCGCTGACAACGAGTTTGCGAATGGATTCCCAGGCGAGAAGCTGCGGGTTGGCTGAACAGGTGTCGACTGTGCCGTGTGACTAGTATAATAAGGATTGGGCGCAGTTTGAGATGTCGGCGAGGCTGTCTGAAAGAATGGGTTGTAGCTCAACGGCTGCGGGGAGCTTGTATATGAATGCGATGTCTGTAGAGGTGTAAGTGCCATATTATTGCTCATCTGATGGCTAACATATCCCCCAGTCGTGTGCGGAGACATTCGTTGCGCAACCTGCAAGTTCTGGAATGCGCCTTCAAGACCAGTTGTAGCAGGGGCTTGTGCGGTAAGTGCGTCGAACGGATTATACGATTTGGCCGCCCGCGCACCAGCGGCGCTGCTCACGTTTGGCATGCTCCATGGATCGTCGGCCTCAGTCTTGGAAGGAGAAGAGGATGGCTGACTTCTCGAAGTTGAAGGCTTTGGAGGAGCTGCAGGCGGTAGACCGGACCCTTCTCCTAGACGAATCAAAGATTCCACCGCGCGTGTCATATCACCCCCAACACCTTTAAGGACAGAAGCGTTCCTCTTATCATTCGGAAATCCCATGCTTCTGAGCTGATCCAACTTTGCGTCAAAAGAACCATCAGCCTCTCCGAGATTCGCACCGAAAACTCGAGATTGTTTATTGAGCGATAACGAAGGCGACAAAGGACCGCCAAGCGTAGCAGATCTAGGCGACGCCGGAGACGATATAGACAACTTATCGGACGACCGAGGCAACCGACTCGTCGACGAGACGGACCGCAGCCCAAACCCAAACTTCCTACCACTCTTCGGTGGGATTGGAGGCGGGCTCTCGTCCAGTGATTTTTGAGTGTGATATCCGGAGTCATCTCTACTCGGCGGTTTCGGTTTGCCGTCTTCCAGAATGCGGTGTTCGTATTTCTGGCGGATGAATCGCTCCATTGCAGAGTCTGCTTCATCGACGTCGACCGGGATGTCGGGTTTGATGTTGCGTGGGTTGTACTCTTTGTTGACGATTGCGTTTCCCCTTTTCCTCATGTTCTGTTCACGTACCAATTAGGCGTGTGTCTCAGTCATTTCGAAGAGGGGGGGGTGGGGGGAATCTCACCTCCACTTGTTCTGTTGTCCAGCTGTCCATAGTCAATGATTTGACCTTTGAGATATGTGTTCCCATCTTCCGGTGAAGCGATCCGCATCGCATGCAGAGGAAAACACCCAACTGTTGTAGCATTGCGTTAGAATATCGGATACGAACAATCGATTCGAATTATGAGACTCACGCTCCAACTTGCCCATCCTGTTGACATAAATTGACGATTAGCGATTGGTTAAGAAGACGCGGTGTCCGATTGAGAACTCACCTGGGTTTCCAGCCTGACAATCTGCACATCGATCGTTCCCGGGAACTGTCCGAATGAGCTCATGCAGAGCTCTCTCATTGCGCGCCTGCTGACGCTTGTTGATTATAGAAGCCATGGCGAGATATACAGCTCATCGATCACGTCGCAATTGAATAGACAGAATAAAGAATCGTGCCCACGACTTGAGCTGTAATCGGAATGCGGGAGCGTGTACGGCGGCAGCCAAAGAGTAGTACTACAGCCAAGTAATAATGTCTGATAAACAGCAAGAAAAGAAACAATGAACAATTAAACGATAGAACAATGACAATGACTCATCAAGACCAGAAATCAAAATCCAGCGCAGGACATGTCGTCAATTGTGCGTAGGACACACACGAGACAGGACAAATACGACGTTGATGGAATGATAGAGGGTGGCCAGGAGAAGCGGGCTGGCCACTGAGGACGGGCTAACTCCACACTGTGCAATGGCCTAGCTCTTCCAGCTCTCCGTACCGTACCACAGAGGAGTGGTTAGTGGTTAACTCAGCTTAGCGCTCTCAATAACTCAACGAGTTACGGTGTTTGGCTCTGAACTTGCTGACTGCCATATGCACAGGGTACGCTTCGTCCTCAACGCCACAATTTACGGACTCAGGGTCAATTCTACCGAGCAGTACACTCTACACATATCCATAAGAATACTGTAACTACCACAGAAAAACTCATTCAATAATTCTCTCTAGTACTAGTAAAAAGAAAAAGAAAAAGAAAAAGATGTCGGAGCAATTGGAGGACTCATCCAACCATCTATCGGAAAGAATACAAAAATACTCTTCCCATCGGCATCGAACGAGAGAAACAGTTGCCCCTAAGAAAATTCCACTCGCTCAGAAAAGAACAAGCAGGATTTCCAATTCACTCTGGTTCGCCAATATGACCTGCCATCTTATGGAAATCGTATATCGAATATAACAAGAATTGGAGGTTGATTATGCGTTCGTAGGTAAAAAGTGTAATTAAGAAAAAAAGAGAAAGAAGAAAGGAAAGAGGATCAGTGAAGGTAAGAAAATTATAAAAGTTGGTTAGTCGAGGTCACGTGTTACCGGTGGTGGATACTTAGTGCGAGAATTTCTTCGTTTTTGTTTTCTTCTCTCCCTTCACTTGACAACACTCGACATCACTCGACATCACTCGACGCTCATGCAACATACACAACGTTGTTTTGAGGACTTGTTAATGACGCGAGTACTCTGAACACATTTGTTTTGTCGCTTATATCGACTCGAAAACGAAAGCAAACGAAAAATCATCCAATCGCTTGTCTCTTTCAGTAAAACACATAATAATTCTCTATCGCGGAGAAAACCCACCATAACCGCGTCTACAGCATCCCGTGCTATAGTCGTTTTATCCTTTATAGTTCGTTCAGGTGGCATATCAAACCCATAACAGTTTTTAGCAGAGCTGCGTCTACTTCCACCCTGTTGCTATGTGACTTTTCCATCGAGCATACGGGACTATTAAGATGACGGACATTTCGTATTAGTTAGAAGGGAAATGAAACTATTCTTTTTTATATCAAAATACACTAAGTGATGCATGAGTTGAGAGATTGGTAGTGCTGTGAGCCTTAGAATATCTGTCGCTTGAGTTTTTCACTATTCAGCTCCTGTCGATGTTTCCTTGCGGACAAGTTGCTCGAGGTAGAAATCAAAAACGCGTTGCATGTTGAAGCCATGAAACGGGTCACTGGACTTCATGAGTTTTTCCAAGTCGACATTGCGATGCCTCTCAATTGCTACTATATTGTCAGCATCATGATACACGATCGAGCAGGAGTGACAACGGCCCACGTACCATCATGATAAGTTCGCTCGATTTCTCGAATGTCCTGTCGGAGAACAAGTAACTTTGCATCCGAGATTTGATTTTTCCTGAGCCACTTCTTGTTATTATGTTTAACAAACATAATAGTGTTCCTGAATGCGCATTCCACGTCTCGTATACGCTCGAAAGTCTCCTCCCACAGGTTCGGGTCGACACCTAGTTGCCTAGAGGATAACCAGCCATTATCCATCAACGACGTCTGAATATGGCATGTGATCACCATAACCAGTATTGCAATGCAGTAGATGTGACCTAGGCGACGGTCAGAAACCCCCTCGAGCTTAAGCTTCTCAAAATCCCGCAGAGCAGACGTCAGTCTATCAACAAACTTCCGGTACATATCGAATAACAGAGCTTTCACACATCTCGTAAGTGCACGAGAGCTATTCGGGAGTGGATAATTGTAGTTTCTGAACCTCAAGCGGGGGACGATGTTGTGGACGACCTGCTCTGGAATAGTGACAGGCAACGAGAGCATCGTGACAAGTAAGGCCGCCATCCACGCCTCTAACAGGTTGTGATCCAGTTCGGCTTCTTCTACCTGAGAATTTCTGCTTTCCTGCCAGCATTTAATAGAATATTCCCAAGTTGATAGCAGCAGTTTCTGGATCCATTCGATTTCATCATCAGGGAAACACCTCTTTAACCATTCGCGCATACTTCGTGCACTGGTAAGTGTCTGCTTCAACCAATCCCATATCATTCTTTGAGCTTCCTCGGCGGAATTGTAGACTGGACACACATGAATGCCTTGGTCAATTCGGAGTTGATTACCGTGACCGACAGCATGACTGCGTTGTGCTTCATTTGTGGTGGGATCATATTCAATTGCGTACAAGCCTTTAAATATTTTTCCAAACCCAAAGTA
This sequence comes from Talaromyces marneffei, assembly GCF_009556855.1. Taxonomy (NCBI): domain Eukaryota; kingdom Fungi; phylum Ascomycota; class Eurotiomycetes; order Eurotiales; family Trichocomaceae; genus Talaromyces; species Talaromyces marneffei. The sequence goes on along the minus strand of NC_072353.1, from coordinate 1,506,610 downwards.
CAATGGCAGCTCGAAGTTCTCCTGTCCGGGAGGGAAGTGAGTATGCTCGGATATCCATCCGGCCATATTATGAAAGTGTAATCGCTCTGCTAGTATGTCTGCGCAGCCAGTCTTGTATTAGACCATATGTGATGTAAGACAGACAAACGCAGATGCAACCAAAGCACTCACCAGGTTTGAGTAAATAGGCCATTTCGCTAAAAGAGCGTAGACAGGGACCCCATTTTCGTCCGTGTTGTAAGCCGACACATGTCCCGCAGGGCGTTACATCTGAACACTGCTTGGATCAGAGACCGAATCAAATGAAGGATCCATATGATAACTAGGCTCACCTTCATTCTCAACGTCCTGCACCTGATACATGCACCTACATCCCGCACCTGGCGAACATTTAGCACGCCATCTTCTGCTAGCTTCATACCTTGTTCTCGTCCGCCTCTTCTTGTCTCTATTTGCTCATGATTCATATCACTACGGTCATCCGAAGACGTCGTGTATGACGAGTGCACAGTAGAGAATGATCGCCTTGTTCCACCAGTACCACGACTGCGAGGGTTGCTAGGTACATTCAACAACATGCTTTGATCTATCATAGTCTGAAACATCTCATCAGATGTCTCCGCCACCAGGGCTCTGTAGTCTTCCTCAGTACGCAACCCACTCCATGGAGAAGAGTAGCCCATAGCAAGCGTCAAAGGACGGTCCGGTACATGATGGTGTGAATGACTGCTCAATATTGTGTCTGCTCTCGGGTGCTCTGCATACGAAGCTTGACTCAACATGTTGTTGACGTCTATGACTAGAATTAGCTTGTTCAATCAATCACCAGGGTTAAGGTGATTCATTTTACCTGCTTCAACTTGAGGAGATATCACCTGCGGTGTAGCCCCATCTTCATAGGTGGCGTTTTCCGGCGACTGAATGAATTGTCTATTGCTCGTCATTCGCCGATGACCGCTCGAAGAGTAATTCAAGTTGCCCATCCCACTGGCTCCTCGTATTGATGGACTTTGTATAGGCGAAGCGTGCTGGCGCTCTGTTTGGCGACTTGATGGACGACGATCGAGTCCAAGTGCATACAGATTCATGTCGTGGTACGCCATGGTGTCTTCAGAGTAGTTCGGGTCTATATGGATGAGGAACGTGCACTGATTCAATTATGAAGGAATGGAATACCGAGTTGACTAGACGTGGTGCAGTGACGAACTGGCAGGGTGGTATCAAGTCGTGTTTTATATAACACGCAGTGGACAGTGTCAGATCCGACAGTGAGGCACTAAGACCACAGTCGAGAAGTGCGGTACAGAGTTGGATACTTTTGCATGGCAACGAACTGGCGGGATGGTATCCAAGTCGGTTTTTTGTTGCAGAGTTGATAATGTCAGATCCGACGGCGAGGCGCTGATACTGTAGTCGAAGAATGCTGTCTAGAGTTGGATGGTCTTGTGTATAGACAAGATGGCGGGATGACAACCAAGTGCTGCTTTATACATATAGTCGACGAAGTCAAGTCCGAACTCATTTAACATTAGTCGGTCTTACCCCATACGTCCAACCATACATGTCCCCATCAGGGCGAATCAGGTAGGGCGAGGGCAAGCAAAAGCCAGGGTCTAATCTAAGTACGTATTGCCTCACTCCACTCTCCCTGTACTTGCTTTCAAATTCGGGACTCCACTATATCATCTCCAACAATGCCTCAGTATTACTATCTACCCTCATATATCACCGGCTCGCGTTTTACGACCGACCGATGATGCCAGAGCCGCTCGCTCAGGAAAGCTTCTTCCTTGTCCGAATCGTTATCATCGACTGCACGGATTGGCGGGACTCATCCGATTCGTTTGTCTTGTCGTACTTCGTCGACGAACGGAGACAAGACCAAGTTCGGGGCCGGCGGTTAGGGAGACGGAATAAAAGGAAAATTTCCATCAGACAAGATTTCTGCCTGAACCCATATTCTGTAATCGGACAGCCGAAATCTGCTCTTCAGGTCGGCGAGTGTTGAGGAGCGGAGGCTCGTTACGGAATAGCGTTGTACGCGGTCCAGTGACTGCACACGTATTTTGGAAGGGTGACTGTTTGATGGTGAAGCAAACTTTGTCAATAGCCATTAGAGTGAGGCAGCGAACGAAAAAAAAAACTTTTTCACCCAGGAAGATCGGTTGCTCGCTTGTTGGCGGTCCCGTTGGTTGCGCTGGCTTAATGAGCGGAACTCCCTCCTCTGGAAAATGCCTCGTGAAGGGGGCTGATTCGATAAGCCATCACCCGGGCGTACAGCAGAGTGGAAGAAGCGACTCAGCCATGGGTGGTTTCCACTCTCGGGATGTGTTGTCAGGATTGATAATAGAAACAATACAAGTCGTACCGCTGCGAGTGCGTAAGTTGGGAAAACGACACAGCCACTTCACACATGATCTGCAAAATCAGACAAGGAAGGCTATGGGGGAAGATTGACAGGCCAGGATCAGGGTTGGCGGGGACTTGACTTGGACTCTGACGAACGTTCAACGTTGAGAACACTGGGATGGCTCGCATTCGAGAGTGGCGAGAAAACGTGTGAATCCATTGGTCTTGTAAAATCGCGAACAGGAGACAATCATGAATGAATTGAGATTGCTTGGATTTCCCTTGTGTCTAGTAGTATTGTTGGTGCGCCTTGAGAGAAAATGCCGAGAGTCAAAGTTGCGTTCAGCCTTCTCGTCCAGTTGTGTCAATACAGAGTCACACACCAGTCTTATCGCGCAACTAGTCATGCGCCCGCATGGCTAGAACAAGGTTCACTGAATCCGTCGAAAACGGGGCGAAATTCATTATAAATCATTGCTCGTTTTCAACATTGGCAAATGGAGAGTAGTTCCATCTTGTTCATGTTGTTGTTGTTGATGTTGGTGTTGTTGTAGAACAAATTTCAGTGCTCTCGATCACCTTGGCTGTATGTAGAAGGCAGGAGGGACGACACCGAAAGACCGAAAAGGTAAGAACGGCCATCGCATCCCAGCAGCCTTGTCCCATCACATCAAACAACAGACCCCAGACATGAAATGAAAGAGAATAGTCATGATAATGGACAAGGCAGACTGAAGACGATGGATATATCTAATATCCACAGAGGAGTATCGGGCATTACCGACTTGACATCACTATCTTTTGGGTATCCATGAGGTATGTCAGAGGTCTTGCAGCTCGTCCATAGTGAATGCAGCCATTGTACAATTGATGTGTCGCCTTGCCATAAGAGTCCGAGCAGTTGGGTATTTCTGCATCGTTATCAACAATATTAAGAAGCATTTCCTATTCAGGATTAGATCTCGAGAACAACTGAGTTGGTCTTGAGATTCATGCCCTTGGGATGCACATCCCCAGACATATAGCTGTAATGACTGGCCAATCATACCGGTATCTATCAATGCCGGTTCTACGAATCATATCATGGCAGCGCCAGCTCAATTCGTGTGAGATGAGATATTGTACATTTATATCATGTATTGACTAGATGCTATTTTTGGGCACATGTAATGAATGAATGCGCAGTAGATGATCTAATTAAAGCTTCTGCTCAACATCATAATAGCCGTTTGCCTTGAGCCACTGCTCGACATCCTCACGGTCCCGTTTCAGCCAATGAGCCTTGGCCGTGATGGCATCCAGACTCTGGCTAACAGCTCGGTCGAAGCCCTATCACCAAATTAGTACGTCTCTTATTTAATAGGTATAGAGAAGAGCGGGTTACCTTGGTATCCTTCGGAGCAAAGAAAGCTTCAACTTCCTTGAGCTGTTCTTCCGTGTTGAATGCAACGGACGACAGCTGAATAATCGTACCCAACATACCCAATGAAGGCGGGAAACGAGCCAAAATCGTATCCCAGTTCTCCTGCAACCACTTCCATCGCTCTTCGACACCGGTAGTGTGGTTTCGGAGTGCGGAGAGGGGCATGTAGACATCCTGGTTTCTGACTTCGCCGTTTGTGGCGAGATCGAGTGTTCGGCGGATGAGGTTGATGTCCTCTGCGGCACCGAGACTGCGGAGAGCGGTATTCTTCTCGTCGGAGGTAGTAGCGGTGCGGTAGATGTTGAGGATGGCGTCGTATTCTTTCTCGCCACCGTTCTTGAGAACGATGTTGTACACGCTGCCACGGATGTTGGGGTGGATGGCGCTGCGGTCGCCATCAATGTAACGCTTGAACATGTCTTGGGCAGCGGCAACAATGGTTGGGTCGCCGGCTGATCCGGCACTGCCGAACATGAGAGCCTTGAATTGTTGGAGGACGTGGTCATCAGAGTCGGAAAACTTCCATCCGAGTTGGTGCGCCTTTTCGCTGGTGATAGCGCGCTGGAAGGCCTTGAGTGCGTCGCGAGTCTTCTTATCCTCGAACAACCAAGCTGCTCGCAAGCTTCCAACACGTGTAAGCATCTCGTTCCAGACAATAAACTCAGATTCGGTGTTGAAGCCCTTAAGCAGAGAAAGCAAGCCGGAAGTCTTTTGGTATCCGGCAGATGCCAGAGCACCCGAATCGGCAACCATACCGGCACGATCCTCAACGGTCAACAATCCTGCCTTGGCCGCCTCGCCCAATTTTGCCAAACGCTCAGGAGTGTATGATGTTCGGTAAATACCAGAATGATCGGCATTCACCTTGAAGAAGTCAAGGTCAGGAACCTTGAACTCAGACTCACGCTTGTCCAAAACAAGACCATCGGCAACACCATCCTTTGTCCTCAAAGCCAAGAAAACGGGGTAGACAGTCTCGTCTTCTTCAGGCTTGACATCGCCAGTTCGCAAGAAACGGTTCTGCTTGATGTTCAAAGTACCCTTGTCCGCATTCTCAGTGACCTGCACAACCGGGAATCCAACATGCTTGGTCCAGACATCCATGACCTCTTCAACGGGTTTACCGCTAGCCTTAGCTAATGCAGCCCAGAGGTCACCTGTCTGGGTATTTCCATAAGCGTGTTTCCTGATATAATCACGAACACCCTGAAGGAAAACATCCTCGCCCAAGTACTTGGAAATCATACGGAGCACAGACGAACCCTTGGAGTACGAAATCGCATCAAAGATCTGGTTAATCTCATCAGCACGCTTGACCGGCACTTCAATCGGGTGACTGCTTCGCAGCGAATCAAGCGAAAGAGCACTTTGAAGGTTGTCGATAACATAGGTTTGCCAAACCTTCCATTCCGGGTAGAAAACGTTGCACGAGTACCACGACATCCAGGTTGCGAAACCTTCGTTCAACCAGAGTCCATCCCAGAAGTCCATGGTCACCAAGTTACCGAACCATTGATGAGCCAATTCGTGTTGCACAACCTCGGCAACACGTTCCTTGACAGAAGCACCGCTGGTCTTTTCGTCGAGAAGCAAGTCGACAACACGGTAAGTGACCAAACCCCAGTTCTCCATGGCACCAGCACTGAAATCTGGAATGGCAACCATGTCCATCTTGGGGAGAGGGTACTCATTGTCGAATGCTTTTTCGTAGAATGCAAGAGTCTTGGCGGCCAATTCCAAGGAGAAGCGTCCATGCTCAATGTCCTGGTCCAAGGTAGCGAAAACTCGCACGGGGACACGGAAGTTGTTTGTCTCGATGCATTTCAATTCACCGACAATGAACGCCAGCAGATAAGTAGACATGACAGGCGACTTGTTGAATTTAACAGCCTTCCTCTTGCCACCGGTAATCTTCGAGTCCACCTCCGACTCGGATGCAACATCCATGTTGCTCAGGCACGTCATCTGCTTATCAGCAATGAGCGTGACCGAAAACTCCGCTTTGAGCGCCGGCTCATCGAAACAAGGGAACGCTCTCCGCGCATCCGTAGGCTCCATTTGCGTCGAAGCAATGTACCCGGTTCCGCCGTTGGCGGTCTTGTAAGATGAGCGATAGAAACCAGCCATGTTGTCGTTCAGAATACCGGTAAAGGTCTGCTTCAATTGGGCCTTGGAGCCCGCGGGGATGGTCTCAGTGAAGCTGACGGTGGTGACTTGTTTATCCTTGTCGTAGGAAAGAGTGGGGGAGGATGTGATGACGCTGCCATCGACGAGGACGTGGCTGGAATGGATTTCGAGTTGGTTGGTGTTGAGGGAGATGGAGTTGGTGTCTTCGTTGACGTTGAGACTTTTTTTTTAAAAAAAAGTCAGTTTGTTTCGTTTTTTTTTTCTACCAGCTCGGATGAAACTCACTCGATAATGACGGTTCCCTCGTAGGTAAACTTCTCAAAGTCCGGCTCAAGGGTCAGGTCATAGTGCACCGGCTTGACGTTGGTCGGCAACACCTCACGACCGGCGGCATTGGTCGAGCCAAAGCTCTCATCGGCATGTCTGGCGTGGCACATTCTGCGATAGGAGCAATATCGTTTGGATATTTGAGCTAGGGGAGTCGCAGATCGGGCGACGATGGAGGGGAAGCCGGAGCGTGTGAATGTGTTGGTTGTAGGTGAGCGAGATGTAGATAAAGGCGAGCGGGCTGATGATGTGGTGGTAGTAAAAGAAGAAGAAGAAGAAATAGAACGGAGAGCAGAACTGGATGCCTTGAGCAAAGAAGCTTTGGGTTTTGCCGAGTACCAGCAGACTCGTGGCAGGACAGACGACAGGCTGACGAGAGAAGGCATAAGAAACGGCCGGATCCTCGTCAGGTCCAGCGAGCTTAATGAGGGGCTCGTGTTTCCCCACTAGACCTGCACTCGAGTAGCGGTGTTGATAAGCAGTTCCAATTGGACGTATTAGGTATGTAAGCGCGTATATACAGTATGTACTATGAAATGTGAAATTATTTAGATGGCGATCAGCTCTGGAAATTTACCACCGGCCAAGCTGCCAGAGACTGCCAGATCCTGCTAGCCTTGTTTGGGTTAGCCTGTGCTCCAGATCCAACAGCCCTGCCAGCGTCAGCAAGACATCTGACAAGATGCCTCTACTCTGTATACACTTGAAGAAAAATTCAGTATCGGAAAACAGTACAGGAAATCTCTGATCGTGCTATGTGTCCTTTTGAAGCAATCCAAGTGGGCTATCATCGAAACAGGCAGGCAGATACTACCACTCGTGACCTTCCAAAGATTCATAGACGAGCCGCGAAGCAGCTACCACCTCCCTATTCCAGACTAGCGCAGTCCCGATAATATCTCTCCAATTTTCTTCCTTCTTTTCCTCCTCTCTCTTTCCTTCTCCCTACATATAATAATCATACAACGCAGCACATATATATATCAACCAAGTCATTCATCTTTTGTTACTGAATGGCTGATTCTATATAAGTTGCCAGACCGATTTCCAGCACGTTTGAGGTGTCTATTCTTTTTCTTGTTTTTCAAGTGAATTAGGTGGATGGACTACCATAGATGACTGGGACATTCTTGTATCTTTGCAACTGGCAAGGTTGTTTAAGAGAGAGAGAGAAGAAGAAAAATGAAGAGTAGTGATTGTTATACTGCGCGATATCTATCAAATGCAATAAATAAGCAGATGGAGTCGGGATATAGATGACGTCTTATGAAGAACATAAAAAGAATGCAATACAATCCGAAGCTCACCGTTCAGAATGGAACTGCAAATACCAGAAACAATCAAATTGCATATAATTGCAATTGCAATTGCAAACATCTTGCTCTCATGATACTACCCAATACCAATCTTGTGTTACTCTGTATATCCATGCTAACCAAACACCCTCCAAAGAATCCCGTCAACCCCAACCAACCAAGAACAAAAATAAACGCCTTCCATCATCTTATCCTCCTGCTCCCAAGGGAGCATAGAAAAAGCTAACAAATATGATATGTCTGAAGCCAGTCTGGTTCTGACTTGTAAACAAAAGACCCCGAATATATGACAAGAACCAAAAAATAAAAACAAGAAAAAACCACCAACTCCAGAATCAGATTCCGAAACTTCACCCGTCATGACGCTTGGAAATATGAGCAGGTGAACGAAAATATAGATCTGCCTCTTCCCAGGGTGTATTAGTAAACGAGAAGAGAAAAGTGTATGAAATAGCCCAAGGATGCCTGCTCCTGAAATGCATCATGTAAAAAATAATAAACAAAAAGATGCAAAATACAATGCGAGTGATCGCCGACGAAACATGGCGTTATTTCGACCGGGGCTGTCATGATGCAATCCGCAGGTAATCATGGACGAGTATAGTAGTGAAATCACCGAGGTGGACTTATCCCTGCAATCGCAGGAGAAGCCGGTCGCACCTTTGCCGTTGCGATTTTGCCGGGTGATGTACCCAAAGGCGCCGACGAGTGCTTGGCCATAACGGCAATCTTCTTGCGAAGAGATGCCAGGCGAGAACGAATGCTTGAAACGACTGCCAGAATATCATAAATTAGCTCACATACCCAGAAACTTTGGTCAGAGATACTCACGTTTGCTAACTACTTTGCGGTCCTCAACCTGGACTCCATCGAGGTATATCTTGTCTGGATCACCGGCACGGTCACCTTTGTTAGACTGAGACAGTTCGTCGCTCTCAAGGACCGCCTCAAGCATGCGAATTGCCGTTATATATGCAATTTCACACCCTGGCAAATCCTCTCCGGTGAGTTCGTTGATAGCCGCTGCTCGACTCATCTCAAGAGCACGATCGTACATCAGCTTCTCCGCAGTGACGCCGGAACTAACCACAACGTGATCTGTAGATGTGCCTAGGGTACCGGCAGAATTAGATTCCAAGGAATGATTGCTTGGATGGCTTGGATGATCTGATGGCAAACGCTTCTGGCCCTCAATGAGTTTCAGTCGAACGAATTCCGCCTTCTCCAATACCTCGTTGAACCGATTGCGTACCCATTGGACGACGTTGTTGATTCGTGTCCCAACAAGGGCATTAGTCGTAGAGGTACCTTGAGCCGTGTCGCCAAAGACTTCGCCTCGGTTTTTGCGAGCCCACCAAGCCCCTGCAATATCCATTGACTTTGCCAGAAGTGCCAAAGCCTTTACATACAGGACCAGAGCTTCTTCGGACAAAGTTACCACGGCATCCGGCGTTAACTCGCCGTCATCAGAGTCCGAAAAGACCTGGTCCCCGCCCTTGTCCAAATCTGTCTGCACAGACGGAGTAAGCGGAATCAGCTGCTTATACTTCACCTCAGCGAATCCATAAACAACGTCGCTCCGAGTAGCGCAGTCCTCAATGTACTGAACGGTTTTTGTATCTTCATCCAAAGCGGTGTTCGTCTTAGTTCCTTCGGTACCCATCAACAAACTGTATTGTGCCGCTGGATAGGTCGGGTATGGATTATAAGTCAGTGGCGGTGATCGTCCTCCCTTACTCAGTCCTATTGGTGGTGAAAAGCTGACTCCAAATAGCCGCCCACTGGCCATGTTCAATGCCTTCGAGATAGCTGATGTGGCAGATGACGGGCTCTGGCCATATCGCCGCTCGTACGAGCCTTGCCGCGTGTGCGAGTCCGCTCGAGAACGCCCGGTAAACTGAATAGCTTTCGGAGATGCCGGCGGATTGTTTGATGAAGGAACGGATTGCATTGTTGCTCGTCGCACAATACCACCAGATACTCGAGACCCCGGCTGCACTATTCGGGGACTATTAGCTAGCTCATCAGCAAAGGCATTGACCTCCACTGCGCGCTTTTCCACCAAAACGTAATCGCGCTCAAAGGCTATGTCCTGAGCAGCTCTTTCACGCTCGTCCTTTATCGTTGGGTCCTCTTCTTGTTTTATTATAGGAGATTGATAAGGCGAGTTGCGGCTCGGTCGTCGCTCAGGCACTCCTTGGTATTTGTCCACCAACTCTTGTCGGCCTGGTGCAGTCACCTGTGAAATAGGACCTGGCCGCCTACCGATACCCGCGGCACGTTGTGCATCACTCGGCCGGGGTAACTTGTCTCCGCTAGCATTTCGCTGCATTGGTTCTGACCGTGGCGACGTGCCTAGGTCGACCTGCGGGATGCTTGTCCGTCGAGAGGCAGGAATCGGGGATTGAGTTGCTGAAGGCTCCCTGATATCCTCTAGCTGCTCCCTAGGATCCTGTACATCGGCGGATCTATTGTCGTTCGATAAAGCAGGCCCCGGTTGGTCCGGGATGGAAAAGGCGGGTTGGGACGGAGTAAGGTCGTTTCCTACAAGGCCAGGGATGCTTCCTTGGATGACGATGTTATCAAAGAATTCAGGAAAGTTCATCCGCTCCACTGGATTCATCTTGAGGAGGCCTCGAATGAGAGATTTGATATCGGCGGATATTTCGAGTTCGTCGGGAAACCGAATCTTATCTTTGTGCCGTTCTATTCGGCGGAGTAGCTCAACGTGGTTTGATGCCATGAACGGAGGCTTGCCGACAACCATCTCATACAAGACCGTGCCGACGGACCACAAGTCGGCCTTGGCATCGTACTTTTCATATCGTAAAATTTCAGGGGCCATGTAGAGCGGAGAGCCACAGAGGGTTTCAGCCAAAGACGTCGATGGCAAGGATCTAGCGAAACCAAAGTCGGCTATTTTAAGCATTGGAAGGGTTTCCAAGCCAGCTAGGGGAGTAAAAGAGTCATCACTTCCTTTAAATGGCACTACTTGAGTGCCAGCATTGCGATATGACGAAGGTGAAGGGCAAAGTAGAAGGTTTTGGGGCTTGATATCCCGATGTATTAAGTTTCGGTCGCGAAGGAATTTGAGAGCGCTAGAAAGTTGTTTCAGGAAATGGCGGACAACGACTTCGTTCAGTGCCCCAACCCGCGGGTTTGGGTACTTGGCAATCATGTCTCGTGTATACCGATGGTCCCGCAGTGTGTCGCGTCTCTTGATGAAAAGAGAAAGGTCTCCTAAAGCACAGTATTCCATAACCAAGTGAATGTGGGATGTGGTCTCATGACAATCGATCAAAGCGACAATGTGCGGATGATGGAGGCCCTTTAGAATATCGATTTCTGACCACAGATTCTCCTTCAGTTTCTTATTGAGTTTGGATAGATTGACCGATTTGATGGCGACGTAGGATCGATGTTTCTATGAAGAATATATCAGCATGTTACACAATATCCATATCATGTGCAACCGAGAATAAGACATACGGCATGTACTCCCTGATAGACGGTTGCGAAGCTACCTCGACCGATCTGTTCCAGCCGTATGTAGCGTCCTATCGGCACCTCTGCGTGAGAAGCATCACGATTCCGCCTCATCGAGGACGGAACAGGCTGTGCAGACGCCATTCTGAGTTGACGAGTTGAGCGGATAAGCCCACTCTTGTTGTAGCTGCTATCCACAAACCACCAATAGACCTCTTCCGCTCGCTCCGTCCGTCACAGCTACCTCGACAGCAAAGTACTGGCTGATGAGGAGCAAGTGTTGCCCATGGAGAGTTATCGTCCGATAGTTAGTACAACCGAGTATGGGTGGGTATTCGAAAACAAAACAGACGAATGCAGGCTATGTAGAAAAGGCGGGGCGAGAATCGAAAGGTCCAGAAGATAAACACGCAGCCTGCCCAGCGATGCGAGGATATATCACTATATAAGGTTGAACTCGTGGTTGTTTACTTTGCGGTGGGGTTGAAAATGGCCGGCGAAGGCAGCAGTCTGTCTCGTAGAGCTCGTATTCCAAAATAAGCGCCAGAACTATGCGATGAAATCCAATGCGAAGTCGGTGGAAAATCAAGCAAAAAAAAAAAATCAAAAATCAAAAACAAGTGGTCGAGATCGAGTTCGTTCGAGGGAAACGGTCAGACAATTAAATGGTGGTTGAAGGGGGGGTGTGAGAGCTTCCCCAAGGTTCCGATAAAGTCTCGAATGACGGAAGGCGAATGGCAGGATAGTAGATAAGAGGAGCTAGAACATGGATGAAGGGTATATGGCGTGAGGATGATTCACTCGGTGAACGTGTGATGGTACAAAGTGATGAGACGATTCAGATAGAGGATGGGTTGTAGATAGATTATGATCGAGACAAGTTAGTTATGAGTGATAGCCGTGTCGTGACTCAAGAAGCATTCATTTGGTCGGTGATTGGGCTTAGCTGTGAGGCGTGACCAGCGCAGCGAGAGCTGTGCTGATTAGTCAGAACGGGCCAATCAGATGTCGTACAAGCAAGTCACGGGGCGATTGTGGAGCATAATTCTGGCGGGTGATTGGCCGGCTATGCTCTAGAGGCTAGAGCCGCTTTCATAAATTCATACTAGCCGGCAGCCAGTTGGCGGTCGTTATCTGAGCGAGATAGCCTCCTGATAAGTCGACACAGAGGGAGCCTGTTAGACGTCGCGATGGCAAACCAGAGATAAGGGCGAGATGATGTGAACGGTGATCGCCATCTTACATAGTCGTCGAGATCCAATTTGGCATAACTAACTGCTAGTCAACTACTTTTCCAACATGACATTGGGATTACTCAAAATTACACCATCCAGCCTGCTGCTGCCGTGACTTCGCTTTAGGGTTGGTGGGTGATCCACCCAGTCCAGTGGACCAGCAGGTGTGACCTCCGCCTCTGAAACACTTAGTTAACCCTGACATTTTATTCTCTTTCATCATCGATCATACTGTCGGTGCAATGACCGTGGTACCTGACATGGCCCATTCCATTGTTTGAAAGTCGATTTCGATCATCATGTATGGGGGGTGCCTCAGGCCGTAAAACGAGGATTGAAGTCACATCAAACCTTCAAATACAGTAATTACTCAAATCCTTCAGTTTAGGTTACTTTGACCAGATCGAATGGAACACACATGAAAAGACTGTGACACCAATTTGCGTAAAGTGTGCACTCTGTACTCTGGAAGTATGCCTCGATCAAAAATGAGTCCATTTGCGATCCCGCTTTCTGATTGGTCATTCTTGCCCCGCACTTTGTCTTGAAAGTTGATCGCATGCAGATGTTTAACCCTAACCCTATTAGCCCTAACTGGAGTCTCTCAGCATTCGGCCATTTTGGAGTGATGCATCTAGTTAAATACATAGCTAAAATACATTAAAAAATAGCAGACGTTAAAATCTCCGAGTTTAAAATCATTGTGCATATTGGGTAGCTCTGCAGCAGTCATGATTGAAATTCATTTTCCCCACCGAATCCAGCAGGATCGAGATAAGTCCTGGATGGTGTTATCTACACACCAGCGTACAAAGTACGGTAAAGTGCAATAATTGCGATCTTACCCAGGATATCCACGTACCTAGATAGTCCAACTTTCAATCAGTTTTCAAAATTATTACCTACTTCTCACGATGTGCGCTAGAGCTGGCAATTCCCAGCGAATCTGGTCCTAGTGTTAGGGTATACACGTGTTACGATACCTGTAGTTCTGTGGTGTAGTTAATTACAAGTCTCTTAATCAATCACGTTCTGGTCTCAGGTGCTAGGTCATTTCAAGTGACTTAATTATAGGCTAGGATAACTATCTCCGGTGTGCTTTCAAAAGTTGTCAACCACGTTTACGAGGATGTCCATCAATATCGCGATAAATTATGCGGCAAGCCATGCTAACGAGGACAATAGCAGTTGGAGTTCCAAAAACGTAAAACAGTGCAATTTTGACAAGGGAGATACCAAGGAATTGGCTTCCTTGAAACTTCCTTCAAGCTCGTTGTGGGTTTCGTTGTAAGAGGTTAGGGGCCTCCAGGCAGGAGGTTGCTTTGCTTAGGTACTCCCGAAGAGGGAAATACCAAAATCAACGATTGCAAGCTTAGGTACGGAGTTACCTAGGTAGAGCTTTGATGTCGTTGATATGGATCATACCCATAATGTCACATAAATCTCGTCTCATTATGTATATGTACTATGTCATGACTAACAAAAGGATATCAAGTATCTATAACTAAAATGCAAACGCCGACCCATCCGCAATCCTCCCCCGAATTATTTTTGTACAGATAATAGACATTATTCATGTTTGAAGGGTTCAAATCTGTCATTTAGCTTCGAGCTAGACAGATTGAGAATATATATATCAATATAGACAGACTGGCTAAATAGCCAATCCGCGAACGAGCATCCAGAGGACCACAGGGACAATGACATTATCGTTGCCACCTGTCAATACGGCCTCGGTTAAACTGGCACCGCCAGCAGCAAGAAGGCACTTCGCGGCAACAACGCCCCAAGAAGACATGCTGATGAAAGAGGCCGATGAAGATACAGCCATCCAGCCGCCAACCGCCAACCAGATACGAGCAACCATCAAGCCGACGAAGACAGCGATGGTGAATGCCAAACTACCCTCTAGGGACTTGCCGCCACCCCAAAACCATTTGAGACGACCGTACCGGCGACCCACAAGGGATGCTGCAGCGTCCCCCATGCCCACGCAGACTATTCCACTGACCATGCCCACGTCTCGAGTGGGAACTTCCCATCCTGACCAAGGGCCATCCATGTCGTCATCAACGCTCACGTGAGGTAAGTCGGCGAGAGATAGCCAGAGAGGTATAGCACAGCCTATGAGCAGGAATATATGAGAGACGATGACCGGGCCCCGATGGTCACGACCGTCAGTGTACGGTGCTAGGAAGTATGTCAAAGGTTTGGCGACCGGTGGCACTTGAGATGCACGAAGTAGATCGAGTAGCAGGAAAATAGCCAAGACAAGTATCAATGCTAGTGCTGAGTACGCCGGGTCGATATACGTCACGGGCAAAAACATGAGCACCATCATTCCGTGGAAGATTTTACGTCTAGTATCCACCTCGGCAACTTTGCTGAGTTGAAGGACTGTGGCCAATCCGACAATCAACACCAATAGACAATGCCCGCTGATCAGGAGACGAGTCGTTGCTTCGCCGAATGTATCGCGACGTAAGTGTTCAACCCAGCCTCGATGGCAGAACTGATTTGCCGCATGACGTTTTGGAAGCTGAATCCAATACTCGAGATTCCACTTCAACGTCCACAGCCGAAAGGAAGAAATATTCCCAAACAAGTACCCCAAAGACCAACCAAAAGGATCTTTCCCATGCAAGGCTTCGTTGGAAATATATAATCGGATCGGAACAAGGATTACCGCGACTATAGCTGTAAATATGTAACCTGCGAACAGCCACCGTCGAATGCGGGCTTGGGCAGCTGTCAAGGAAAGAAAGGAGGCCAGATCAGGTGCCATTGAGCGTTTGCGTCTTCCACCGGGTGTGGTCCGAGGAGGTGCCCGTCCTGTTCTAACAGTTTCGAGGTCATCAACAGTCGAAATGGTATGTCGTCTTTTATGTGACTGCAGAAGACTTTTGGTGGCTGCCCATGAAGATGGCCAGAGGTCATCTAACCGAATTCCTTCCTTCAGGTCGCGCTGTGACCAGAATCCATTCTGGCGAGGGAGGCTACTCTGACGCGCTTGCGGTCTTCGAGGACTGCCGGCATCATCATCACTATCGGAGTCCAACTCTTTTTCGCTGTTTGTGCCTATGGCACTGATCTTTTCACAAATCTTGTGATCTATAAAGTTGATAAACTTTTTTGGTGAAAAGGAACTGCTCGGCGGTTTGCGAAATTTCCAGGTCGGGATTCTGGCTAATGTAACCTCCCATCGTAGAACGGCACGGCAGAGAACCCAAACACTCAGTCCGCCCAACCAAAGGAGTGCCTTTAATATCTGGGCTTGGGGCGACTTGGCGAATAAAAGGAGATTTGTCAAGCCAGACCCCAATAGATGAAGCTCTGCAGGAAGTAGACTTGTGGCGAGGAGAAAGTCAAGAGTAGCAATCAATGCTTGATGTAAGGGATATAAGAGAACAAGAACCTCGGAGTCGAGTCCCTTTGTCGACAAGGGTGCAGACATTGTGCTGATATATGAGATATCGTGCTCGGAAAGAATTATCGGGATGACGGAAATAGCCCAATGAGTTACACTGACCTGGCCATGCTGCAAAATGTGTAATGGAACGACTTGAGGGGGTAACGAAGAAAGACTAAGGACAATGTTTGGCAAAATCAACGCTGGACGATAATGCATAGTTGATAAGGCCACAAAAACAGGTACGAGAACAGGATATAATAATGGTGCCGGATCGAAACTATTGGGTATCGTAAAAGCGAACGTCAGGCGCGGCTTACCACGTCCAGCCGATAAGCGAAGCGGGTATAGAGCGTAGAGAGCAGTTATGAGCGAGAGGAAGGATCGGATTTCTAATGTGGCTGAGTTAGCTTTGATGATGTTTGGAAAACTTAAAGAAAGGCACCCACCTTTATGCCACGAGCACGCATATGAACGCGCATCCTCTCGAAGTAGTACTACAACGCCAACAGATAGCAACAAAGTAGTCTCCGTCACTCTGCGCATAATCTCGTTTCTCCTCCGGCGCGCAACGACTCCACGGACTGTAGCATACGTAGCCGAACTGCGTATCGACTCCTCGCTGGAACTCCGTTTCGGTTGTCTTATCGGCGACCGTACAAACAACGACCATGTCTGAGGTGTATCATCCTGCAGCCAGAGCAAAGGATCATCGCGACCGGCTGTGGTTCGTAAACCTTTCCGCGATGACCTCGCGGGGGGTGCGGGTAAGCCTTTCAAAAGGCCGGTGCTTTCGTCATCTGCTTCCGTGCCGCTTTCACTCGACGCCCGAGGAGAAGTCTTCGACCATCCATTGCCATTTCGGTTACTATTTCGTTGTTTCTTCCTCTGGCCGACTTTTGTATTGCCGTTTGTACTACCGGAGTCGCTTGCTTGATGATAATCGCTTCTTGCCAGGGAATCATCTCTTTCCCGGGGCGTTATTTTCGAACCGATGCGATAATATGGGTGCGGTGAGCGCGATAACCGCGGAGAATAATTCAAATTGATCGTTGTCGAGTCCATAATGCCATTGTCAATGATTGTGATCGTGTGGTTGTCATTGTCATTGCCATTGCCATTGTCAGTGTCGATTCGGTCATTATCGTGCAAGACAAACTCCGGCGATGGCTGCAAGTGTGTGTGTTGGAAATCTCCATCCCCTCGTCTCTGCTGCGTAGATGCCATGGCATCGCATGTGCTGAGAACTCCGATAAAAGCTTCTTCCCCTTGATGATTGCATGCATGTGCTTATTCTGCCATCTCCTGCGGTTGCGTTGGATGTCTGTTTTTGGTTGCGGCGGTAATGATGACAGGTGGTGTCAAGAGGGAAGTCAAGCAAACAGAATAACGAAACACAACAATCAGTAGATCAGACACAATCCATTTCCCAAATAATAACACTATCGCAACACCACAATCGATGAGGATAGAATTCAGACGACGTTGAGTCGTTGACAGGAGAAATAGGCAGTGATTGAATGTCGAATCACATGTCCGGAAGGCGCTTCCCATTCGCCGTCCGAGCGTGCTCGTTCCAGCTTAGCTTGCGAGGAAGCCTACCGTTATTGGCTGCGCTCACCAACTGTCACCCGGTTCGCGGCGTGGACTATCTCCTTAGCCCCCCCCCTTTGACACCATGTCTCGCGACAAATTAAGCGATATTATGCTGCAAACTTGCGAGAGTGTGTTGAATGGCCAACCGTCTAAGGCTATTGAAGACAATGGACGTGCTCCTTGATCAGCATTATTATCATCATCATCCGTGCTCTGGGTCACAACCGCTTCCCCGGACGTCTATGACAAGGCACAACTCGCTCCCGAAACCCAGGATGCAAATGCCTTTACTACATAGTATAGTTCTCCTGGGATATTCGAGTTCACTTCGTCACGCGAGCGTAAATACTGTAACTACACAGAACCTGCTCCAGCCAAATTTTGGTTCCTTATCATGGAATCACTGGTATACCGTATGGGTCTGATGGAGCATGCTTTCTACCCCATAGGCCTGGCCCTTCCTTGGCATACAAGCTCAACCCTCTTGAATGGTTCCCTGGATGCCCTTCAGCCAGCAATCTCCCAGGTATAAGGCGCTATCGGGATATCGATATTTAATCTTTCTACCCGAAGATTCGTCTAGCAAACGCTCGGACACAAGGCGCTGATGAGCCTGATGCTAGCGGTGCTGCCGACGATATGTGTCGCAATTGTCACCATAGCATTTAAGTGGCGGGACTTCTTGAATTGCTGATTCAACACCGAAAACAGCCCAATATCGCAGGCTCTCATTTCCAGGTCACACACCAGACACTCCTACGGCGTGTTCGGCTTACTGATGTATCTGCAAACTTCATCAGTCCTTGCCAGAAAATATCACTAAGCGAACAAAGGCTCACTAACTAACACTAGTTAACTCACGAGGTTTGTGCTACGTCGAGAAAAGCATATCAAGCCAAGACAGATTACCACAAGAGAAGAGATGTAGGAAGCATTGATAGGCAGCCCGAATGACTCCTTGGCCGGTCTGATAGCGAAAACTATACCTAAGGTTGACAGCCGGACGATAGCCGCTCTACACGCTCGTCTGGCCGGATATACCCTTAGTCCATAAATTCGACATGCTCTCACAACCAGGCGACGTTCGCGTGAACCCAACCCAAACAGTAAACCCATACGTAAACTTTGATTATTTCGCAAAGGGTCTGGTTTGTGATTATGGCAGTGACTCTCAGGCAGAGTTTGAATCTATGCAGCAGGTCTCGTTTGTACAGATTGTAGAGACGGAACGCGATAGTTACCAGTAAATGCGTTTAGCCTTTATATCCGTTCGTCTTTCGCTCCCAAGGTATAAGAGTGCATATGCTAATTTGGTTGTAGTGGATGATAAATACTTCTTCAACGAAACTGAACGCAATGGGAGAAAGAAAACAGGCTCAGCGAGCACAAGCACGAAGAAATCAAGGACAAGGATCAACGACATCTCAGCGATTCACATGAGGACCCTGACTTGAGTAATATAATAGGAACCAATTGTGCTAATCCCATTCTTCGTATCCTTGACCGGCTTTTGGTTTCAAATCAGCGGATTGATACCCAGAATAATGAATGATTGATTCTATTAGAACTTACTATAGACAGGAAATTTAGAGAGTTCATCCCAATTCTTAGCTTTGAGAAGATCCAGGGCTCTTTGAAAGGTTCCCTTGGGAAGATAAATTTCATGCCGCTCCCCTGACTCGTTGAAAAAGACCAACTTATTGGGTTGAAGATTTCGTTTGCATGGATTTGGATCAGCGACATCATCGACCGTAGTAGTGATATTACTTTGTGAAGTATTGCTATTCTTGTCTTCCCCAGCCATGATGATGTTCGATCGCTTTATGTCACTGCCAACGTACTAGATTGATACAACAGCCTGCACCGCAACCTAGCCCTTGATAAATGTCGATTCCTTGATTGTAAGACGAGTTGGCAGCATTCACTTGCTGGTATGTCCACCACTTCAAAAGGTCAGGGAGTGATGCGAAGAGTTGATTATTATCCATGAGATCCCTGTGGGAGAAGATGAAACAGTTGACATGGGTTATTTTGCTTGACTGTTGGAGTGTGGTTGCCTAAGAGTAAGGCCCTAGGTAGCTTCAACCGTACTTCTTCCTGATTGGGTATGTAGTTGTGCCTCCCACTACTACGTACGCATTGCAAGTTCGGATTGGGGCAATATAGCGGATTAGGGAAAGCGAAGAATGGTTGATATGAAGATAATGTCTTGCTGCGCAATCCGGGTTTGTATACAATATCGATACTTCTATTACGGTTACCTAGCCCCCTTCCTCCGTTCATCCAGGTACAGTCGTGATCTTCGGCGCTTACAGAACTCGAACCCAATACTTCAGAGACTATGCAGGACCATCTTCTTGTTTTTATCGAGGATCCCGCATCTGTTAGTTCGGTTGTTGGTTAGCCCCTTGTTTAATCCTAATGGGACTGATATTGGTTTGATACCAACGATTCGTTCGAAGATTAGTGGAAGGAAAATGTTGATAAGAACCTGGAAGCTGTATTGAAGCCTAGTCCCCAAGGTTTACTACGTAGTAGTTAAGCCTTTAATTGCACAGTAATAGCAGCAGCAATACGAGCCCCATCACTCCCCCATACATTATAACAAGGTACAACCTGTCCTTCCCAATGGGTCACTGACTGTGCATAGGATGTATACATCGTGCAGTGTGCCAAAGATTGCCCAGCTTCTACCACACCAATCTCAGATAATACTGCATCTATCCTATCCCGTAGATTTGTGCTTCGGGTTTCTGGGATCTCAACGGCATAAAACGACCCGTTACGATCACCTAGTTTTGTACACCATATCCTCGTCTCTGGATCGGTTGTGCAAGATATTTTGGTCGGAGCATTGATAGGGATACCCGTGGTACCGAGTGCCTGCCACTCGATATCACTATTTCGCGGGAGTTGCTCGACTTCGACCGTGAAGCAGGGCGGATGAACATCATCCTTGTCATTATCATCACCATCAGCCAATACGTCCCAGCGCGGAAGCGATGGACCACCTTGCGACATTCTAGGATCTTCTGAAAGACCATGCTTGATATCCCAGATATCCAAATCTGCGTCTTCCTCTTCGACGTCATCCCCCCGTGAATGCATCGCTTGCCACAATCGCTGTGCTACGCGCGCCTTTTGATGACCACGCTGTTGTTGGCGATGGCATCTAGCCAGAAACACAATCGTACCAATCCACCACTCAACTTTGGTGGCAAGCCCAATCCTCCACAGATGCTGCAACGACAGTGTGGCATGCAGACCAAAATTTGAAACCCATTTTTCGTCGGTCTGATCAATCCCACCAGGTATTTCCATCGATGACGGATCTAACGGGATCTGACCAGCGATATATACCAGGCTGCCACTCGGTCCTTCTTGTTGAGGAGTATAAGGCACCGTAATGGCCTGCGAGTAAGGTCCAATGTTTGCCGGCGCCCAGTAAGAGCGTGACTGGACATGGAGTCCTTCTCTCTTGTTGCGTTCGCCGAGGTCAATGACGGTCGAAATCATTACCTGCACGCCGTCGGGTAGACGATCGCCGCATGCTACTGTGACCCTTGCGGGAGGGTTGGGTTTCGTAAAGAGCGAGACGTATATCCCATTCATGGGAGCGAAGTCCTGCATTGACCGTAGCAGGACTGTGGTGAAGACGATGTCGTTTGTAGATATAGTAGAATGGGTGTTGATGGACTGTAGAAGTGTCTGTAGCTTTTCTGTGATTGCGTGCATTTGTGCGTCGGCGGTTGGGCCGGCTTCGGGGGCTGTGAGATTCGAGATTGTATAGAGGTTTCCGAGTGATTTTGAGCACACGTCGATAGTATAGTTTGACTCTGGGTTTGGAGCCTGGCCAGCATCTCCTCCGACAGAAACAAACTCTCCTTCCTGCAAACCATTCAAGACTCGGTAGAACTTCTCATCAAACCGCGCCGGCCTCCTAATATCCTCCGGCGTCACTGCCGTCGCCTCCTCATCATCATCCTTCTCATCACATCTCGCTTTCAAAACCCTAACATGGCTCACACCACTGTCAACCCTACAAACCTCCCTATCACTCTCTTCCACAACAATCTTCTTTTTCCACAAAAACGCCGGCCCATCAAGAGCAAGAGTCTCATATTCACCCCCCTCGCCCAAGACAGCTCCTCTCAAAGTCTGCGCATCATCAACGTATGGTCTCATGACTTTCTCGAGCCGTCTTTGCGTTTTGGGTGAAGCCACATTCTCCCAGAGAATATCATCATCCAGACCCCCCGAAGCAACCTTGATAATTCGCGCATCGCATCCGACAGCAGCCATATCATCCAACAGGCCCCCTGCCCCCGAAGAAGAAGAAGAAGAAGGCGGGAGAAACGGAAACATCCACAAAAATGCCAACGGGACCAGCCCCAACCGTCCCGCAACATTCTCAATCCTCGTTCTTTGGTACGTCGACAATATGGCTCCCGCAGAAACCGCGTTTGCATGCGGAATATCTCTCTTTATGCGTGATAGTAAGGGCATTAGAGATTCCGTCTCATCCTCTCCTTCTTCTTCTTCTTCTTCTTCTTCTTCTTCTTCTTCTTCTTCTTCTTCTTCTCCTTTGTCTTGGTCACGGTATATCCGCGACGTATCAACCGCTACGCCTGTAATATCGCCCCGGTATAGGGGTATACCCAGCGCGGATTCGTATAGGGGTATGACGTTGTGGCCGATTGTCTGGTACATGAAGCTATCTATATCCTCTTTTTCAATTTCTCCACTGCTGCTGCTGCCCTCAGTTGAGGTACTGGTTGGAGGAGGACGAGGAGGACGCAGATTCGCCAGGGCGACTACTCGGTGCCCATTGCGGATGCAGTGCAGAATCGAGTACAGAGAGTCCTTGCCGCCCGAGATCAAAGCGATGACGTTGAGGGGTTCAGTAGACATCGTGATGTGTGTCCGTATGCTTGAATCACAGTGGTTGACTGGAATGATTTGATGCTTTGGCGGTTAATTTAGTGGAGACGATGATCTCCATGTAAGATCGAGGCTTCAGATTCCAGTCCCTAATATGTGCATTATTGTAATATTTGCGCTCAAGAGACAAACTATGTATATCGTGAGTCTGCTGGCTATTTGTCGCAAAACAAGCGATGAGTGATGTTTGATGTCTGTAGTTGATGTATGATCAAAAAATTTGTCAATGTGGGGTGACCTCCACTAGTTTCCTACGATTTACTACATACTCTCAGAGGTACAGCTACGGACGACTTTGAAGAATTGAATGTTATGCAGATTGATTGCCGTTCTAATACACACAGAATATAATAATTAGAACACAAATATATATAAAGAATGGTGCTGAATGGTCAAAGGGGTATGAGGAAATGACGGCCAGAAAACATACAGGCAAGTAGAATAATACAAAATGTTTCAGTATGTGACCAGCACAAAACAACAAACAGGATAATTACAAACCAAGTAGTTCGAGAAAAGGAAAAAGAAAAAGAAAGCGAAGGGAGAATGATAAGTACATGAAGCTGATAGAACAGACGAGCTGAGAGAAGAGGCAATCAAATGCAAGAAGTCAACGCAAACTGACAGGGCACGACAAATATATAACCAATAGCCGCACCAATTTTTTTGTGTAATCACACTGTTGTGTGTTGTGATGACTCGTAAGCTCTATCCAGTTTTGAAACCCAAAATCCAATTCAAACAAATCCAAAACAAACAAGCAGATGATCCAAGTGGTCCTCCCTCCACGACCTTTCGCCGACGCTGATGCCCCTGAGATGCGATGTTCAAACTGAATATCTACAAAATCATATCACCGATCGTGACATTCAATTGCATCAGCTTCTCTAGCCTCATGGTTTGAATCGATCCAATGACTCGAAAACCCAGGCGCCAACAAAGGAAAATGATGATAAAAAAAAAGTCGAAGCGAAGTATGTTCTCGAAAGATGTATTACAATGTGTCTCTTGAGTAGAGAGGCTAAGGTGAAGAAGATGCATCTCCTGGTCTCGTTTCATCGTAAATCCCTCGTATGAGGGTGCCTGGCATAGCAGGCTTATGCAACAGTCTCATCTCGCTTGCGCTTCTTGAGACTGAGTCGACGATCTCCAGAGGTGGGGGAATCGGACTCAACGCTGGATCCTGACTCGCTGGTCGATTGTGTGGCAGCAGCGCTGGCAGCTTCGTAGAGGACAGTTCCCAACACACCGGCGTCCTCCTCGTACATATGGGTGGCAGGAGGAGAAACTTCGCTAGGGTCAAGGATACCCATAACGACAGCACCGTTACCGTGTGTCCTGGCATGTTGAGCCAAGTTGTCACTCCGTGAAAACTTCTTTCCACATTCATGGCACTCAAAGGGCTTATCTTGAGTATGAAGAGAACGGTAGTGACGCTTCAAGTGTTCCTGACGACGGAATCGGCGGGAGCACAGGGTGCACACAAATGTCTTGGAAGGGTCATCGGTCAAGGACTGCTTCCGGCCACGACGGCTCACTGGCGCCTGCGCCGATGAGGATTCGGATTTGCCCGAGGCAGGAGTACCAGCGGCAGAGGACTCCGCCTTGGGGTTGTTGCCAGTCCCGTTGCTCTGGGTAGAGCCGGTCTGGTTTTGTGTCTGGTTGTCGTTGTTGTCAGCAGGCACCTGGTGGCCAATCGAGGAAATCGAGGAAAGTGATGGCTTCTTCTGGATCGTCTTCCGTGACGAAGCACTGTTACGCTTCTTTGTCTTCATATCCACGACAGATGATGAATCGCTGCTGTCCTCGGCTTCCTCAACAATCACAGTGGGCAAACCCGACCGCATGAAAAGCTCCTCGTCATCCAGGTCGTCAAAGCTGTGCTCACTAAGGAATTCGTCGTCGTCCAACAAGTAGGGTCCGACACGCTGTCTCTTGTCACCAAAGAAAAAGGAGTTGGCCGTTGTAGGAGCAAAGTCAACAATTCCAGTCACAAACTCCTCGTCTGAGTCCAAGTCCGAGAACGAATCGAAGCGTGGGAGAGTAGGCAGAGTAGCTTCGGCGCAGCTGGAAAAGGTTACTTGAACAGCTTCATGGGACGGAAGAGTCAGGTTTGCACCACTGAGCAACAACTTGTGCTCGTCCTCGTCTCCGCAGCTCAAAGTAGGTAGAGGAGGGAGGTCCGCAGGGGCTGAAGGTGCAGCCGCGACAGAAGAATCGACGGTCAACTGGCGAGGATCGCAAAAGTTGGAGCATGCAGGCTCAGAAAACGAAGGAGTGAGCAAACCTGTGGGGACCGGAGAAGGCGAGGGAGACAGGGATGGGCAGGAGATGTTGGCGGAGAGGAGATCGGAGGAGTTGGTTGTGAGTGAGGGCGGGTGGATAAATACTGCTCCCGTGATTGGTTAGTTACCCGAAATAGAACTTTCAAAACATACTTCTTCCGAGTTCAACCCCGGAACATATTTGTTTGTTGCTGGATTCAAAGAATAACTAAATAAAAAAAAAAAAGACACATCGATAAAAACATACCTGGAGTAAGAGGAGGAGAGTCGGAGCGGCCCCAATCGGGTTTGGCGAGAATCTCAGCGTGGACTTCTGATTCACAGCCTTCTTTGACGCCTTCCATGCTCTCCAGAGTGAAAGAACCATTGACTGGAGTATGGATCATGCCGCAGGTGGAAGGTGGGCTGCTGATGCTGCTGCCGGCAGAAGACAATGGAGGAGTCGAGGGAAAGCTGTAGAAATCGAATCGGGTGTCCAAAGTCATCAAAACGGGAGAGTCATTCTGCTGCTGGATCATGATCGAGGGCTTCATGTGCGTTGGCTGTGGAGAAGCAATCGGGGTCATGCTCATCTGAGAGTGTATGGGAAGCTTGGGAGCCAATTGTGGGTGAGTAGCAAAGACGGGTTGTTGCTGAGGGTAGATGGCCATCGGAGCGTGGAAGGCTGCCATATCCGGATGCGAGACAACGTATTGTCTGGGCTGAACGTCTGTCTCTGGGTTGTAGAAGTAGTATTGCTGTCCCGGGAGGGGAGCAGCGGCCATTGTGTATGCACCTTCCATTGTTCTGCTTCCGTTAGTCTTGACTTCTCGACCATCCAGATACGAATTGGCACCAACCCACCTAGTCACCAGATGCTAGTTAGTAATCTGAAAGATCGTAATGTCTCAAGACGAGATGTGATTAATTATTATAGAGTCGAACGGGTATGTCGAGTATAGTATAGGAGTGAAGAAGACCGTCACAGCACACTTTCCTCAAAGGAGTGAATAGGAACAGTGTTTGTGGCAGGTGATAAGGTTGTCCTTTCCTTCAGGTTGATAGTCTTGTGAATACGATCGGGTAGTCGACGACAAGATACAACACTTGAATGGATATAGAAGAAGAAAAAAAGAATCAAGCAACGCAAGCAGCAAGGACGGAGACAGAAAGAGTAAAGAGTATAAGAGACGGAGACTTTTCAAACGAATGACAGGACCCAAGGTCAAGCGCAAGCCACTAGGTGGGACGTGCTTTGATTAACTTGGGAGCCGGAAGAGTTAGCTTTAAAAAAGAGGAAAAGAAGAAGAAGAAGCAGAATTATGAAAAATGAGGCATTAGAAAGTTAGGAAAGAAAGGATATGCAGAAAATGGAAAGATATGGATGGGGAAGTGGAAGTGGAAGTGGAAGTGGGAAAGTCGAGGAGCTGAGAAAGAGTGGGCGGGCGGGCGAGGGAACTAAGCCGTTTAACAGGTAGACTGGGATATGCAGGACTATGCATGGATTGGGAAAGCGCATTCTGGCTTGATCGCCAGACTGGCGGAGTGTGGTGAGTATGGGTGAGTGGCATGCGCTGGTGAGAGCGTGAAGCTGTTGCCTGACTGGAGGAGGAGTGTGATAGCAGCAGGACGGCTTGTACCCACCTTTGGACCCAGGGCCCGAAACCCTTAGCCACATTAGCGCGGTGCTAGTGTTACAGTAGCGGTATCGTGAAAGTATGCATAGTACTGCGAGTATCAGTGTCCACGCCCGACGCTCGCTGTCTCCACTGGGTCCACTGGGCCCACTCGGTCCACCGTCGACGTACGTCCTCCGCCGTCCATCTTCATCATAATCTTTCAGTCGCCGAGAGCTGCCGTGGGCTGGTAATTTGAGTGAGCGAGAGAGTGGGTGGTGGGTGAGCGAGCGAGCAACTACAACGATGCAGGCATGCACTCCGCCCGCCAACTGTCTTTGTATCATGCCATACGAGTCGGTCTGCTTTAAGAGGCGATATTATCAATTTTACCTTAATGGCAACTTAATGCATATGAGACAGCGATAGCCGACGAAGCCAAGTGGCTTTGTGCGTAGTGGGGTCGGCTCTGACTCTGACCACTTTCCGGGACTTTTCATTCACTGTCGTTACTAGCGGGTTAGCGCCGTTACCAACTTACCATCCTACAGTAGTATGTATTTAGTCCATTTTAGTGACCATGCTAGTTTGGCTGGTGGGGATCCATGGCTGTGCCTGAGCGGATGCCCATTGCCCACTTATTTTTCCATTTTGGAATTTCGAGTTTTGTGTGGTGTGATGGACGGCTCGAGAATTAGACGTTGTGACTTGTGAATCAATCGAGCGCTCTTTTCTTTTTTTGGACTTTGCTTGAATAGATTACATAGTATGGTGGTGTCAGACAGTATTCTCGTTAGAGTCGTTTATTACCAAGTAATGCTATTACAGTGCACAAAGAAAGCACGACATCGATAATATCGTATGTACTGAGTAAGTTAGTAATTTTTTTTTTTGAAGTATTACTAGTATTAGCAGGTATGTAATATACTTCGAAAATTAATCCCCCGCAAATTCCAATTTTCCAGAGACCATACTACATACACAAAAGTGACGTACCGTGATACAAAAGTGCCGACGGACGGACACACCGAATATACATTGTATGCATGGCGCATGCACGCTGCCACTCGTCTTTGCCTGGTATTCGTACCGTATCAGCTTGTATCACTCGGACAAAGAGAGATTTGCAACAGCCAACCAGACGTCGCCGGTCCCTTGCAAAGCAGAACAAATGTCAGCGTGATCACCCGTTCCGGCTCCATACATGGCTACGCTTTGCCTCAAACAGTTAGGTCGGTCCGGACGTCGTATTTTATACTCACCAGAAATGACCAGAGTGAGACCAGCCACTGGCATGTCGCTATCTGGCCGTGTGGTTGGTCGGATAAGCCGTGTTCTTTATGCTTCACTCAGCGTGGCCATGGTATTTTACATCGGATGAGAATGGGCATCGCCAATCAGAAATTTTGGAGATGATGCATTTTTGTCGGAATCCAAAATCAAATATACTTTGCAACTACACGCTGCATCCGACGGAAACTTGCCAGTGGCAAGCCGATATACAAACTGCATGCCCTACTTGCGTATGTACGTACATCCTCTCTGTAGGTAACTAGCAAGCAACTAGTAGAATGTATCAGATTCGTGGCACCAGATCGGACACATCCGTCGCCCATGATTGGATGCGAGTTAGTCAGACAATCCAATCCAACATGACAGTCAGACAGAGAGAAAGCGGTCAGACAAGTCAGGTCTGAAATATGTATGCTTGCGACTCTACGGTAGTCGTACTAGTCAATAATATTCAGCAATTAAGATGTATGGATCAACTGTCCGGTCCTGGTCACTTTAATAAAACATCCCTGCCTGGAGGGTGACAACGAAAAAAAAAATATGTACGCAGTCAGAAATTCAGAATCCTGTTACAGTCTCAGTCTGACAGGCCTAGACTTGGAAGTTAGAAGTTAGCACGCTAGGCCGTGGCGTATATTCCTTCCTGACACTTGTCCTAAGGGGGGAAAAGTTCCATGCCATTGCCGTTTTCGACTCTGGCATGGTGTTCTAGAAGGCGGTTCTTGTCTTATGATTCCATGCGATAATTCATTTCGCGTCTCGAGTGGGTGAAGCTGGGAAATTGGAAGGGTGCCTTTGCGTAATCAAAGTACGTATTAACTAACTACATAGTTAACTAACAACTAACTAACATATCAAACTCGACGATGAAACAAAGTGGTTTGTTTGCGTGGTGCTTGCACATCGATCAATGCGAGATAATGTAACTTATCATGTAGCGACTCTACTCCGTAGAGAATACGGCTCTATGCAGGAACAAGTCAGTCTCATTGGTCGGGTTGCCACTGCATTTCACATGCTTGCATCGATGTAATCCGAAGAACCGCAGCAAGAGGCAAATGCATTCGATGCATGCGCGCATCTCCGACTGAACTCATATGCAGACATACATACGTACGATAAGCAAAGTCCAATGCAAGGGCAGGAACTGTGATGTCAATTTTGATTCGATATCACAATCGAGTCCTGTTGTGCTCTCCAAGGAAAAACGAAAAGCAGAAAAAGAAACAGCGAAAAAAACAAAAACAAAAAAAAAAAAAATCTTATCGATTACGAATGATAACGGATTGTTGCGGTGATAAGAAGTGATAGGTCCGTCAATGGCTCCTATCATAGTGACAGCTGCATATTCATTGATTTCCGTCAACAAGCGTGGGGTCGGCATGAACGATAGGACAGGCCAGATAATCAGATTCGGAGACCGGCCAGTTAAAGGCCTAAAGATAGATTAATGATTATTATTTGATGTCAGTATTGATAAGTTAAGTTACCAGTCACAGCACCATTCTTTTTCCAGAGTACGGCGATTAAGTAACTATCGGTGTAGACAAAAATAAATCTTAGCAAACCTGACGCGTACGAAGCGCATACAAAGTGACTGTAATCTCAAGAACAAAAAAGAAAGAGTCACTAGTTAGTCATCGAATAATCTCAAACACACAACGATCGACTCCATTCGGAGCTCCGTACCGATGAACCCGCTGATTCGACGCCGTTGGTTCTGGCTGGCGCACTCCGTACTCTATCGACGCCTGGGACATACGGGTCACGACCGGCGTCTCGTCTCGGATCTGAAGAATCAATTGCCAAAAGAGAAAAGGCCATTAGTCCAAAACAAGAATTGGATCTCACCAACTCGAACCAAATCCTCGTATATATACTCTGTACGATCGCTTGTACGGATACGTACAAGAATGGGACTCAATGGGGTTAGGGCATGAAGCGGACCAGCCCGCGACGGCTTCAAAGAAGGTTTAGCCTGGACAAGTGCTATCATTGCTATGTTTATCTGCCAAGTTGCCAACGTTGGCTGCGACGAAATGCTAGTCTTGGCACTAGCGGGTTTACTGGGACTGACTAGTGAGTATTTATTTTTCATTTTTTGGATTTGCAGTAATTTGGAGTAATTTGCCACGTGAGGGTTACTTTCTGTCCTCCGTCTCGATATGGCCAAACGTAGGATTTGGTACCAGAATATGATATCCTATTATAGTAACTTTCAATGTTACAACCTACACCGTAGTACGTATAGAGTACTCTGGTACGTACATCTGATCTCAAATGGTGATCCAGGGTTCATGTCTATCCACACAAAGTCAATGCGAGCGGAACCACAGAAGCGAAAGAAGACAGAAAGAAGACGGAAAAAGTGGGCGAAACGTGAAACACGCCAAGAGCGATCCACCTGAGTTGCCTGCCTGATTGGGTAGGGTAAGTGCTGAAAGTGTCTTAGCCCGCTCTGCTAGCAATCATAATATCGAATCTACTAGAGTAAGCTTTTGTCACGTACGGAGTAGCAGCGCTGAGTCGCTCCTCGTGCCGGGCCCAGAACCCTGGCGCATCTGGTTTTTTCGTTCCCTGTGTGCGCGCTACTACGCTCTTCTTGGTAGATCGACTAACTATTGAACTCTTGTTGTTGGCCGTTATAAGTTATCTATCTTCTATTTAGTAATAGTAACTACGTCCTTCATATTTACTGCTAACAATGCTAAGCTATTATTTTATTTAAAGTTCGAATAGACTCCAGAGTAAAGCATAATTGGCCGGCCAAAGCACGTGTGCTATCAGGGTTCCAGCCCGAGTCCGGCAATCGCTTCCAATTGCTCTCCCTCACTCAGAGTCTCTCGGATGTCTCCATCGCGGTATCAAAACTATCATCAACCCACAATCCACTTTTTGCCGACGCGAATTCCAGTCTAACCGTTTGAGGTGCATCTCCCCGCACTCTCCATCTTAGTCTTGGCTCCCGACCAGGCCAAAATTGAGACGAAGTATCCGTACATCGTAAACAGCTTCAGTAAGTTATGTTATGTTACTGACAGGTACGTGTAGAGGCTATTGACTGCTAGCAACTAGTATACCGTCGTGGTTGCGCTGGTGATGCGTCAAGCCATCCATCCAGTCAGAGGCCACCGCAAGACGATCAACGGCAAATCGCACTTTCTTCTTCTTCTGTCTGTAGAGTACTACAACGATTCCGTACTTGTCGGGTTGGTGTTATCTTTCAACTTTCCAAGGGTTTTGGTTAGTTTTGTATGATGTGGGTGGGACTCTCACCAGTGGACATCGTGAAACACCCACTTTCTGCACTCACGGGACCACGGAAGTATTGTCCCTACGACGCGCTAACACCGGCTAGTCCAATTTCTGGGACAGGAGCGATGGGATAGGTACTCCGGAGTGCACACTAATATTAAGCTTCCCTCGGCAGAGAGAGACCACTGCAGGTACGTGGCAACGTTCGAGCGTGTCTGCTTTTGTGCAGTACTCTGCACTCTGCACTCCGCTCATTAGTAAGCTCCTCCACGAGTCCACCGCTTTGGAATTACTACTCTGGACAATCGCCTCCATAGCAAACCACAAACTATAGGCTTGGAATTAGCACTACTCCATCGCAGTACGACTGTGCCTACCTACGTTGGAGTCGGTTGGACCCGCCGTCGTTGGTTGCATGATGCCATGTAGCTTACTTAATTTACTTAGTTTGCCTAGCGGAATAGCCAACCAACCAGCTTGTATGCTGCCCTGATAAGCAATCTCTGCCGTCTATTTCACTTTTCATTATTAGTTAACTACTCGTACTATGTAGTTACTAGTTAGTTAGTAACTATGTCGTAGTCATAATTTGATATGCCGCTCCAAACTTTCCGAGCACTTGGATATGGGATTAGCTTAACCAACTCCCACACCAAAGAGCTGGTACACTACTTAACTTACTATTTAGCACGTACGTATTTAGTACTACGTATCTAGTATTTGACTATTTGTCCGTTGGCATTGCCGTGTCCTCTGCCAATCGCGTCTGGGCTTGTGTGCACTGTGTCCTGTTTACACTTTGTAGGGTTACGGCACGTGGTGAAAAGGCCATCCGAGAGTATATGTAGATGTAGTAACTATGTAGCGATTACACAAGAATATAGTTTGTTCCTGAACCAACTTTACAGTAATTAGTTAACTTTCTAAGTCACTGCAGTATAAATTTATAATATTATTATAGGCGTTGATATGTCCACCGAAACGAAAAAAGGAATTTTTCGCGCTGCGCTGGAGTTTGCCATTTTTGCAAGTGGATTCAATCGTCCTTTTTCGCTTCATAGAGTTCAGGGTCGGGGTCACGGTCGAAGGGTCTCAAATCTTCAACAGAACATTTGAACCTTGAAAGCCACACAGAGCAGGCATGTGCTTCGCGCAATGAGCACTTTGTAGTCCATGTGTCGAAGTCTTTTTTTTTTATTTTAGTTTTTGTCTTGCTTCCATTCGCTTCGAAAGTTCGAATCCTACTCCTTTTCTCCTGACGAAAGGGTGAATCAGGGCGATCCGGAATTGCATTGCAAGATTTCCAGTTGTACTACGAGTAGGACGGACTCGACGGAGTAGGTGAATATCATGATCGACAAGTTGCTTTTGCTGGTGTAGCGAATTAAACGGCGCCAAGCTGGATCGCTACTGCAGTAGTAGATAAACAGTTCTGTGGTTCATACTCATGCAGGTACTACAGTAGAAGGTACACAGCATGAACAGTCGGAGCTGATTGAGTGGTCGGTAATTTGACAAGAGTATTGACTTGAGGTTATTGGTTGTTGTTCCTGCATTGGGTATGCTGGTTGCTGATTGCTGGAGTGCTTAAAGCAGAAGGTTTGGATGATGGGACGAACTCGACACCGACGTTCAATTGAACGGATACAATGTATATTCTTTGTAGCAGCAATCATGCCACTCGTCTGCGGTTTGTTCCTGTAGATATTGTATGAGTCCGTCATCAGGATGTCTATTATGTAGGTTCTTTGTAGGTAAGTTAGGGCATCGCAAAGGAAGGAGCCCTGCTCGTTGACGGCCACTTCCTGCCCAATTGGGAAACAAACTCATCATATCATAAGCACCTGACCAGCGTAGAGAGAGTCTGAATCTCGTCCTGTCAAGAATCTCTGCTCTCTGTTCTCCCATATATCAAAGTCGGCACACAAACTCATGAGATTGACGATATCTGGAAGTTGATATGCCAATCCCCATATGATCATATGATAGCCCGACTCTTTGCTAGGTGATTGATAGAGGGATCAACCATCATTGATCTCACGCAGAGAAGTTCTGCGCGCTCTGAGGGCTAATACTGAGTTCCGAAGCATAATCTTGTATGAAGAAGTAGTGCCGTGTTTATTGCCCTAGAAT
The DNA here is from genome assembly GCF_009556855.1 of Talaromyces marneffei. Classification (NCBI taxonomy): domain Eukaryota; kingdom Fungi; phylum Ascomycota; class Eurotiomycetes; order Eurotiales; family Trichocomaceae; genus Talaromyces; species Talaromyces marneffei. The sequence goes on along the minus strand of NC_072353.1, from coordinate 1,473,840 downwards.
GTCACCTGTGGTCTTTGGCGCAATTCACGGATTGTCCTTTTGATCATTCTTCCGACGGCTTAATTTGCATTTGGATGCCGGTTTGCCAAGCGGCATGCACACCTTTGCAATGCATCAACCAGAAAGTCAATATCGAGGTCCGCCTACTCTGGGCATTTAGACAAAAAATGAATGCATGGATATCTGTATGTCTGTATATACTACGATATCTTGCAAGGAATTCAGTATTTGAACAATCGAATAATCAACAAATCCTACTCCGGCCTCCTATTGCAAGCTCTTCGTAAAATGCCTGCGTTGTGGCTTCTCGGCCCAGGAAATCACTCAATGTCTTCATCTCAGGCTGGCTGCCTCCTTTCTCCAGGACCATGCGACGGTATCGTCGTCCTTGTTCCGGGTTTAACGGATCCGACTTGAAGACAGAGTGGAACATGTCTAATGCATAGACATCGGCCAAAAGGTAGCTGTAATATCCAGCTCCGTAGTCACTAAGAAGGTGGAAGAACGTGGCGTAGCCATGTCCCCAGTCATTCCCCCCTGTATCCGTTGCTGTTGTTTCACCACTCGGTCCTGCCATCTGGGTGATGCTCTGCCAAAGAGAATTGTACGTGCCTGTAATATCTGTATTGAGAATACTGGCGTGCGACGGCGGCTGATGGATATGTAAATCAAAGATAGAGATATGAAGTTGTCGAAGGTAGAAAAGTCCACTATTCACCTTCTTGACTCTTATGAGATTGTCCACCATCGATTGCGGAATGGGCTCTCCTGTCTCGTAGTGGTGACTGAGTGACTGAAGTGGCCTAGAAAGCCAGCACCAGTTCTCTAGCATTTTACTAGGCGTCTCGCAGAAATCGAGCACCGTCATTGTTCCATGGAAGCGGGAGTAGCGTGTTTTTCTGACTAGATCGTGGATACCGTGGCCCAGCTCATGGAATAGCGTCACCATGTCCGAGTGGTGGAGAAGGCATGGCTTGGTTCCAGCGGGTTTGGCAAAACTGCATAGCAGAACGGTCGATGGATAACTTCGGTCGCCATTTTCATATTCGAATCCCTAGTAGGTAGTCTTTGGGGTGAGTGCAACGGGCGAGAATAACATTGGAATATAGTATGGAGCCAGCCTATGGGCCTTACCGGTTGAAGGTTGATATTGAATGGATGGCCACGCTTTCCGTCACGAGCGTAGAGATCAAGATAAAGATATCCTACAAATTCACCACCGTCGTCATCATCGTCCCAAACGTGGAAGATGCGCACGTCAGGATACCAGGTTAAATCCTTCGTCTGATTGCTGGCATCTACTTCGTAGAAGACAAGCCCAAACAGCCTGGAGAAAATATCAAGCATGCCCTCGAGGGTCTTGTTCAGAGGAAAGAACTCGGCAATCTCCTGCTGATCTATCTGATAATCCTTTTCCAATAACAGGCGGTTGTAGTATCGATAGTCCCATAGGCAGTATTGCTCCCCCCCGGCAGGTTCCCCTTCCCTATCAGCTGTTTTCAATGCCTTCAGTCGCTTGAGTTCCTCGGCACCGCGATCAGCCAACCTGCATCGCAAATCATCCAAAAACGAGTTGACCTTTTCCGGGGAAGTGACCAGTCTGTCCCCCAGCTGATAAGCCGCATAGTTGGCATCCCCAAGCAGCCGCGCTGCCTCATCGCGCAGGATCATCATCTCTCGGAACAACGGCACATTGCCCTTGCACTTGTTTTTAAATGCCAGGAAGAGTCGCTTTCTGGTCTTGCTGTTCCTCGCATTATCCATAATCGGGAAATAGTCCGCATACTGCAGTGTGACCTTGACCATACCGTCCTGCCCCGGATCTCTCTCTAACCTGTTAATCACATCCGCCGGCACAGCACACCATCCAAGTCCTGAATCGAGACCCGTATTTCGCCCCTGTCCTCATCGAGATTACTCTGAAACTCGACGCCAAGGACATTCATCTGCTTCTTGATTTCCTTGAATCGATCGCGCAGCGGCCCAGGCTCAAGACCCAGTCCGTTGGCAACATACTTCCTGTGTTCACTATTGAGATAATGGCGTGCCTGTATGTCCAAGTTCTGCGACGAAGGGTCCTTTTTAACGGTGTCAACTATTTTGAATAGGTCGTCGCGCATGTACTTTTCGATTTCGAATTCTTCAAGCAGTTGGGCTACCTCGCGAGAAGCGCCGCGGAGCTCCGCGCCAAGGCTAGCATATTGGTAAACTGGAGAATGTTCGTCTCGAGAGATAGCCTGTTTTCGTTGTAGGCGAGCGGGGCAATATCGGTCTCCCACGAAATGTCTTTATCGGCTATATTAACCAGACGGTTGTGTAGATTTCTAGACTGCTCGAGAAGGCGGTTCATGGAGTCTCTAACAGAGGCTGGAGTGGCCTGAGGGGGTCTCTTGTGGAGGTGTGAAGTCGCCATGGTGTTATTTTGGTTTATGGTAACCACAAGACTCTCTTGAGTGTTGCTGGAGATGCCGTTTAATTAAATAGATTGTTGGTGCCTCTCTCCGGAGAGCTTAGACTGCCGAGGACCCTTGTCCATGTGTTATCGTGATATGCTAGGTCAATGGCAAATCATATTCATTGGAATACGTTGTTGCAATGGCTATCCCGGATATGGTGATGGCAGCACAGGCCAGTATAACCCAAGAATCTGATCATTCCATGAAGGTGGTGGACATGAGACGTTCTTGCTGCACAAGAACGCAGAGAGCCCAGTGCCTCCTTGGGGTCAAGCACCCCAACTGATGTCCTTGAGTTTGGATATGAAGTGAAACGCAGACAATATGCCCTGTATTGACCTGTACCTAAACTCAGGCCTCATTGGATGAGGGATTGACGTTTCTACATAAGGTCCTGTATGTCGTTTCTGATGTGAGGATTCATTTATATCATTGTCCATCCGAAGAAACGGTAACTATTCCAGACAACTGTCAACCTTAAGAAGATCAACTGCCTACTATTACCTGTTTACCAAGGTTGAAGAGCTTGCGGAAGTTAGAGAAGTTATGATGATTTGTTTTCATGGTTTGAAGAGGAAGAGGAGGAAGAAGCAGCAGCAGAACCCCTAACCCTAGCCCTAACAACAACAAAAAGCGGCATCCCAGGGCAGAACAACGTACCTAACCACATCCATCCTAGCGCTCTGTACATCTCCACCCAAGCGTATAAAAATCTTCCCAGCAAAAATTTCTTTCCTTCTCTTTTCTCTTTTCTTTCTTCGTGCGGCGACGCAACTCTCAATATAACATACCCGTGTTGCCTTGACAATTTCCCCATTGTGTTACAAGGTGTCAGTTGCGTCACAGATAAAACAATAATTGCTTACTGATTCTTGCTTTATTGGTTATGAGTCTATCTTTTTATATTGCGCTCTGTGACCATTTGGTTTGGGATCGGACATTACTTTTTTTTTACGCACTCCTCGGATGCGTGATAATGAAATGATTCGGTTAAGTAGCTATATCGATGAAATTGGATCTGTTTAAATGTCTTGAACTCGTGTCTTTGATCGTATTCTTGTAATCGTAAAAAAAAGCTATCTATTCACCAGCCTCATCGCCAATCTTCTCCAATTTACCCATCTCTCTCGCCTGACCAGCTTCTCCAATAACTCGTAGCCGGTCAACGCGAATCTTCTCTCCATCCCCATCCCCATCCACAAAGAAAATAACCATCGAGTTCACTTTCTGGAACTTGACAAATCGCAACTCCACCTTGGCTGTGCCCGTCTTGCTATCCCAGTCCTCTGGCGCGATGCTGACGGTCTGAACAGGGTCGATGTCTTCTGCCTCCTCGAAACCGAGGATCGTTGCTCTGTTGGTGTACAATCGTAGTGTTTTGGGTCGCATCGGCAGCTCATCGTCGTCGCCATCGTCACTTTCCTTGGGCGGTAACGATGTGATCTGCAACGAATGCACTTTCAGCGTCGAGTTGAACGGAATGTACAGCATAAGCTGCTCATCTGTATCACTCTCAACCCAATCCGGCTCTTTCCCTTTACCCTTGTTATTGTCCAACGCAGATGGCTTCGAGTTGTCAAAGATAATCTTCGCGGTACCCTTTTCGCTGTCTCGGTTGGCCATATCTAAATCCTTGATGGTCACGGCATCGGTAACGTCGGCATAGTTTCGCGGCAGAGAAGCTCCAACCCATGATCCCGAGCTTCCGGCTGCGGCATCGCTGGATTCGCCGGCTCCTGATGATTCCATGTTGTTAGCTTCCGTGGCGAGTTTGCGGATTGCTTCTGAGAGTTTGTTAGGGTCGGCGCCTCGGATGGTTGTTACGACACGGCCGCGTTTGAACATTATGAAGGTAGGCATACTAAAAAAAAAACTCGTTAGACATGGCATCATTGTGGTATGACGAAGAAGGCACGAATCTTACGCAGTAACTCCGTATGCCTTTGCAATGTCCTGTTGCTGATCGACATTGACTTTGGTGAATGTGATCTGATTCTTTCGAGACAGCTGGTTGGCCAACTGCTCGTACATGGGCGCGATGGCTTTACATGGTCCACACCAATCTGCGTAAACTGAAGCATCGGGACTTTGTTAGATTTTGCGATAGAGAAAGAGGGGGGGGCGACGAAGAGTAGCCATGGACGGACGGCTTGGAGGGGTAAATGTTGACGATGAAGACAAACTTACAGTCAGTCACGACGATGGTGGAACTCGTCAAGAGAGAGCTAAACTGCTCTTTGGAGGATATGTGGACCAACGACATTTTGATGATCTGCTCGCTATCATCAAAGATGTATTGTCGGGGTTGGGGATGAAGAGATGGATGATTTCTAAGGAAGCTGGCCAGAAAGAGAGCTCGCTAACCTATGAAGTGACGACATACCGTAAGCTCAACCGCTGAGACTAATCGGGCTTAGCTGGATATACAAACAAATACTCCAACTTCCTTCACCGACACCTCTCTATCTTTATCTACCATTATACCAGATGAAGTGGTATTGTCAAGATTATGCTAATCTTCAAATGAAAAAAATATGAGTACAATAATCATACAATCAGACAAGGGTGCCGACAAATCAAGGTATTTTCCTCATTGTTTATTTTTCAGGCTTCTCATGAAGAGACCGTCTCGGTTCAATCATGAAGACAAAGCATGTTATCATCGTTTGAGAATATGTCAATCATTAAATACTAGAAATATAAGTACATTGACCTGGCCATGCCACACATTTGCGAAGGAATAATGATAGTTCCCTTCCTCGATTACCTATCAGGCATCTCATGTGGACCATCATGCCGCGAAGACTCTAGCTCAAATACTGGCACAGCTGGATCAGGCACACTCATTTCATGAACCGCCCCGTCACCCCTCTCAATGCTTGAACTAATTGGCTCATTGCCCTTGGATTTCATCCGAAAGCTCTCTTTGATGGGCGCAATTGCCTCCTCGAATCCTGATAGTAGTGCCTTTGGAGTCGAAGTGCTTCCCCGTACAGTTTTCCGCCATGCCGCCAGCCCGACAAGAATGAGTACGCAGCTTATAGAGCAAAGGGATATACCCGCTTTGGCACCTCCTGAAAGTCCGTGGTTGTCTTCAGGCTCTGAGATCAGCCCAGGAGTTGTCTCTATAGGAGGTGGCTGTATACCGGTAGTGGTTGGCTGCACCGTAGAATCGGGTGGTGCTGTTCGCGTTGCCGTAACGAATATTGTTGTTTGCCCTGGAGTTGGTGTGGGAAAAGTCATGCTGCTTGTGGTGATGAAAAAGTCACTATTGCCATGTCCGATCCCGTCCCTTCCTTCCATTCCAAAGAAGCATGTAGCTGGCCAGTTCGTAAAGTTGTCCTTGCGCAAAGATTCTCCAAGAGATTCTACGTCACAGAATGTGAATCCGCCGTCAGGAAAGACTAGAAGTCAGTATGGTTAGCAGGGCATACATTACAGGGGCCTTGGTACTGCTATGGAATTGCCCTTACGAGCCAGTTGATGTGATGATGAAGCGATCCAATAATCAGTGAGCGCGTCATCAGCCCTTGTAACTGCTGAATGACAGACGTAAAAAGCGAAGCTGTAACCTTTCGCGATCCAGGAAAATTGGACCGTGTCGTTGAGTCCATAAAACGGAGAACCAGTTGGATCATAGAGAGAATAAGTGGATGCGGCTGTGGTTGTCACGTCGTCGCTAGCAGAGGTAGTAGGATCATCACTGAGTGAAAGGCCTATAAGCGAAAGACTGGCTAGTAGGAGCGAGACAATCAGTGTATAGTACGTTGTGAATGTCGAATATGTTGGAAACTCTACATGTGCTGCTCATCCCATCTGTCGTCGGTATATAAGTAGTCTGCCGATAGGCCTCGTTTATAGCATAGACGAGAATTGTAGAAGGATGAATGGGTGGCACAATTCGACTGTCTCCTGGTTCATCGGTCTGCTTTATATTGCACGTATGCTTCATTGGCATCGGCGGCCAAGTATGAAGGTTACATGTTCTATTTTTCCAAGGTCGTACCAGGATCACGGCAATGTTGACCAGGTTGAGCCCAGACATCATGTTCGCTGGATATATCTTTCAACTGGACTGTAAAAACACGCACGTTTCCGTTCTGAGTGAGACAGTATTACGAAACGAACCAGGCCCGTCCCACTAATTGGCCCATTTCTCTCTCAAGTATTGGTTGTCCTGAGGAGTACTGCTCCTTCGGAGATTTCCATTTTCCAACTCGCCCAGCCGAGCGTTTGAATGAAAACGTCTCAAAATATGAGCGGCATATGAACTCACAGCTGAGAATTCAGAAATCTCGCTAAAGCTTCTGCTTCTTGCCACACAACATAAACGGGCTCCTATCCTTCATCCTTTCAAGAAGGCAGGCTACCCTCTTCATGCTGATCTTCAACATCATCCTCCACAGCAAACAAAACCTTAATCCACAAACTACACCCCCGACACCCTACCAGAATTTCCCCATGTTGCGCCTCAGCTTCTAGCTCGTCTTCTGTGACAATGAAACCTTTCTTATCTCCGCATCGACAACCACGATACCAACTCGACGAGCCTGTAGCTTCATCATCTTGTTCGATCAAATCCTCAAGATCCACGATTTCAAGACCTGTGTGAAATGAGACGTCTTCAGACTTTTCTACCACTTTTTTCCGTTGAAGGATTAAGCGGCGGTCATATTCGGCTCTTAATACTGGGTCGAAGAGGACTTTGTATGCATTTGTGATATCGTCGACTGTGTATGTATTACTTTGTTCTCTGGAAGCAGGAGCGGGAGAAGGTGAGGGCGAAGATTTGTCGGGATGATGCTTCAAGAGGGCTTTGTGGTATGCGTTTTTGAGCTGCTGTCTGGATATTATGGGTAATTTCCCCGAAGAGGAATCGGTCGAGGGGATGTTGAGTATTGAGTAGTAGTCTTTGTTGGTATCTGTAATTGGTGACGGAGACGACATGACTGACGCTGGTTTCGAGAGCGCCTAGCTAGCTCAGTAATGAAAACAAGGAGATTAAGTGGAGAGTAGTAGTAGTGATAAACGTGATCCTCTTTTTGATACCATGGTATATGTCGTGTTGAGCTGCCAGTAGGAATTATTGGATCTTCAAAAATACTTTTTGTTCGCGGGGAGAGAGTTTGGATCCACCAAGCACGGGCCGGGCTATCTTATCAGATGCAAAACACGGTTTCCCTGCACTGAGGCAACAGCTTACTACGTACCATTTTAGAAAGCATTTCTAAGTTAATTGAGAGAATTAGATGTCATCTAAAGGTATCTTATTCAAACATTTGTCTCACGTGAAAGAAGCCTTGCTAATAGTGCAAAGCTATCAGCGAAACAACCACGCTAGTAATCTAATCTAGCTGTCTTTGTATGTGTATGTGTATCGGAAGAAACGCTCTCGACCGAAATGTAAAAGTTACATGGGATATCTAGACAAATCAATTCGGGGAGAAGGAAATCAAGAAGAAAATAGGCAAACAAGTAATGGACGTCTATCCTTTACTCGCTGGTCTTGAAGACGTAACGGTCCTCAGATTTGAAGGGAACGCCGAGCTCCAAAAGCTTGGCAAAGGCATCGGAGAACTCGTTGAAGAAGGCCTCGCTGTCCTTGGCGTAACGGTCGACGTGCTTCTTGAACTCCTTGTCCTTGACAAGTGCCAAGTCAGTAGGCAACATCATCAAGGTCTTGGTCTTGTTGTCGGTGTACTGGGCAGGGCCGCTCCACTTCTTCCAAGCCCACTTCTCGTCAGCCAAGAGACGGAAGAATTCGTTGGTGAAAACGGTAGGGCTGAAGTCCCAAGGACCGTCGTAGCCGGAGCGGTCAGTGTGGGCACGGCCGAGAGAGTGAGCGCCGCAAAGAGCAACCATTTCGCGGTCATCGAAGCCCATGCGGCCGAATATGGCACGGATGTGGTCCTGGCCCTTGGAAGCATCGGGGAGACGTCCGTCAGGAGTGCAAGCGGTAACGTCAGCGTCCTGTCGGCCGGGTCTCCAGGGGATGGCAGGTCCCTGCATTTCCTGAATGGCGCAGACACCAGCAAGGGTCCAGAGATCACCGTAGCTGATCCAGGGGAACTTTTCTATAGTCCCATTAGCATTGACGCAGATTGTATCGCACGTCAACAAACTCACCATGGACGGGCTCGAGGAAGTCACGAGCAATCTTCAATCCAGCATTGGCGCCGTGTTCAGACTCGGGGGCAAATCGCATAGTAGCTCCGTTGCTGCCACCAGTGCCAGTCTCCTTGTCGTAGGTACCGCTAGCGTGCCATGCCAATCGGACGAGGACCTTAACGCAACAATTAGTACAGGCTCAGACCATAGAAAACAAATGCAAGACAGGGCGGTGGCTCACAGGTCCGTAGCTGCCATCATCGTAGTCATCCTTCTCAACCAAGAGACGGGCAATCTCGTTGTAAACCTTCTGGTAGTCTTCCTTGGTAGGCACGAAAGGGCCGGTAGCCTTGGCCTTCACATCGCCGCTGCTGTAGAAGTAGTATGCAGCACCACCAGCAACGACGCCACCGAGACCCCAGAACAGTCCGCTGTTGGACTTGCCAGCACCAGCTTCAGAGGAGTAGCCACGGCGGCCAGTAGAGCGGAGGGTCTGTGCAGGGACAGCGAAGCGAGTGCCGCGAGCAACGGGGCGGAGGTTGGAGCGGGCGATGGCCCGGGTGAAGGTCCTAGCAGCGGAAGCCATTGTGTAGGTATCGCACTTGGTATACTGACGCGAAAAGAAAGGGTGAAAATGAATGGAGATAAGAAATAAAGAGAGAAATAAGTGGCAAGGAGAGAAGAAGAAGAGCAGGAACGGACACGGAGTGAAGAACGCAGGGCAACCGGGGAGGAATGACCAATTAGAGCGGTCTGATTGGGGAGACTGACAGCTTCTGGACCGCGATGTCTCTGTCAGCATCCTCTCCGCGTCTTCCCCACCGGGTCTTATCGGATCTCTGCGTCTTCTATAGAGGAGAGTGGTGTGATTACTTACGTAGTATACTGTGAGTAGTCTACGCGCATGTCTTACCTCGTCTAACCACGACAACATATAACGAGGTACTTCGTGCAGAGTGGTGTAGCTCCTGCCACCTCAGGCTCTCCCGCAGCCAATGAGTAGCTACTGATTCAAGTAGTCAAGCGCAGCACCGAAGAACAGTTCCTTGGGGCCATATCTCGTTTTGTTTTTTGTTTTTTATTATTTTTTTTTTCTTTCTACTTTGGTGTACAATCAGACTGGTTACCAAACAGACACTTAGTCGCGCCAAGATGCCAAGAATATGTATTTCCTCGGGAGCCTTGATGCTTGAGCCTTGACGCCTTATCGGAATTCGGAACCTTTCCGTGTATATTCCGCGTGTGCTAGTTACTCACGATCACTAGTTATAGGTAGTTAACTAGTACGTTACTTACACAATATAACTAACTTATAACTATAACGCTTTGCTAAGAGTCGATCCAAGTGTAGATTCCTTGTGTAGATCGTACTACTATACAGAGTATAAACTTCTATAAGTACACACCCGTCTACCATCCACCACCCTTGCCACCAAAACCGCCTTCGTCTGCTTTCTGCTTGGAGAATCCTCCGCCCCGTGTAGGTTTGGATTGTGCCGCTTCGTGCTTACGGAGCTCCTCAGGCACTCGAGATATGGATGATTTCATCAACATTTGTTTGAGATCGTACCTGTAGATAATGTCAGAATACATCCCCAAGTTTGAAAAAGGAAAGAAAAGAGAAGAGAAATCGGAAGGGAGCGGGAACATACATAACATCAGTGTCTTCGTTGCCCAAGAATGTTATGGCAACACCACTCTTTCCAGCACGACCAGTACGACCAATACGATGCGTGTAGCTCTCAATATTAGTCGCCATGTTGAAATTAACCACCAAACTGACATCCGGCACATCGATACCACGACCAGCCAAATCCGTAGCAACGAGTACATCAGTACTGCCATTCCGCACCGAGGCCAACGCCGCCTCACGCTGTTCCTGTGTTTTACTACCATGTAAAGTGACGGATGAAAAGCCCATTTGTTTGATATCTTTGGCAACAGCGTCACAGTTTCGCTTGATGTTGACAAAGACGATGATGGGCGGTTGGAATTGTCCTGACATGAGGATATCGGCGAGACGCTTCTTCCGCTTGTCTTCGCCCGCAACAAACTCGACGCGTTGCTCGACGGTGTCCACGGCTTGACCGACGTTACCGATTGTGACAATGGCAGGTCTTCGTAGGTATTTCCGCGCTATCCGTTCGACAGCCGATGGCATAGTTGCTGTGTACATCATAGTCTGTCGGTACCGCCTGTCTCGTCCACCGACGTGTTGACTCATTGCTTGCGCATCCTCTGCTTCTTCTGTATCCGGTTTCTCATTCGTGACGGGCAGTGCATCGAGAATCTTGTTAACAGGCTCTTCAAAACCAAGATCAATCATTCGATCTGCTTCGTCCATAATCACATAACAACATTGTGACAAAACTAGCATTCGTCGTTCTAAACAATCGACTAGACGTCCAGGGGTGGCAATAATAATTTCCGCACCATCCCGTAGACTGTATGCCTGTTCCTCCAAAGAGTGACCACCGACAATACTGACGACGTTGAAATTGAGGGGCTTGGAGAACTTCTTGGCTTCGATCTCAATCTGTTGCGCCAACTCTCGAGTGGGTGCAAGGATAATGGCATATGGACCATCATTCTTCCGCCATTCAAATTCGTCGAGTCGAGGCAACTCAGCAATATAGACCAATAATGGAAGCAAAAATGACGCTGTTTTACCGGAACCTGTCACAGCCACGCCGATAAGATCTCGAGACTGCAGAGCAATCGGAATAGCTGCTCTCTGAATTGGCGTCGGATCGGCATATCCAACCTGCTTAATAAGGTCAAGCAGCCGTCGTGGTAATCCAGATTCCTCCCACGAGCGCATCGGATTGGGGACGCTGCCACCTTTGGTGCTGATATTGAAATCTTCTTTGAAAATACGCCAGTCTCGTTCGCGCATCTGGTCCAGTCTCTTCTCACTCCAGTGTTTCTCGATCGCAGTCCTGCTGCTTTCTTCTTTGCGTCTCCTTTCCATTTCTAGAATCTCCCTGGCCCGAACAGAGCCCGCTTCACGATCACGGTCTTCCAAGGCTTGGACGTATCTCTTTGTAGCATCATCTGCCATATCTTCGCCGAATCCAGCAAGTCGGCCTCGTCCAAAGAAATTCGCGTGTGCTTTATTCTGATATAACGGGTTATAGTCCTTGCTTGTATCTTCTTCGGCGTTCCATTCAAAGTTAAATTTCCTTTCTGTAGTACGCTTCCTTTTCTTCTTCGCGGAGAAATTCGATGTCTGACTCGCACCCATGTATCGCTGTCGAACCAACTCTGCTTCAGCCTCTGCCTCCGAGACATGCTTGTCACCTTTTGAATCGCCTTTTCCGAATGCGATACGTTTCGGGGGAGCTGGTGGCGTCATGTCGTAGTCCTTGTTTGGCTGCTGATTGCGCATAGCAGCAGGCCCTCTAGGTATTTCTCCATCGTTGCGTAATGCGCGTGGGCCGGTAGGTACAGGAGCTGATCGTGAGTCGCCATTTGCTCTATCACCGTTTATATTCTCTGAAATTGTACCATTCTGTACCGATTCATTTGTAGTTCGACCTTGTTCGATCTTTGCTCGTCGCTCGGCTTCAACTTCTTTAGCGCGTTTCTCTAATGCGAGTCGTTCACGTTCAGCTTTGGAAAGAAACTTGGGCTACAACAAATTATTGATCTATAAGCAATCCAGGAAATAATAGGCGAAACACAGGAAGAAAACTAACCTTCGAAGCCGCCGCATCTGCTTCCCTCTTCTTTCGCAGAAGCTCTTCAACACTAAGCGGTTTCGCAGCAGCAGAGCTCCAACCGGCTTTCTTCTTTTTGACCACGGGCGGCGCAGGCGGTGCAAGGCTTTCAAATGGAGGAGGAGGCGGCGGTAAAGCCTCTTCTGGTGGTGGAGGGGGTTTTATATCGGCGGGTGGAGGAGGAGCTATATCTGCTGGTGGACCTGGAGGAGGCGTTGGAGGGCGCTCCAAGGGATAATGAGTGCCGTTCATGACCGTGTCGGCCATATTGTCTGTATGAGTCACGCCTACTTATGAAAAAGGCGATTGTTGCAGAACTAGAATAAAAGAGATGCGATTTGAAGCTATTGTTGCCATCTGGAAATTTGTATCTCCGTCACCAAGCATACTAAGTTTAGTCTAATCTATTTATGGTTAGGCTATCCGATCTGCCACCGCCTCTGGGGTATAAATTAGTTATAACCCTAACCCTTGTTTCAGGTTCTCATTCTCGACTTAGGGCAAGCTCTGGACCTCCATGGCAAGGATCTTCTACAAGAATATATTTTTGGAGCTTCCTGGGCTGAGAATAATTAATACAGATGTCTTAACAGAGGGCGTCAACTGGTAGAATTGCGAATGCCAAACTATGTATCACTATGCAAAAGCCCTAGCTACCAGTTCGTGTAGTATATAATGTGGACAATAAGGCCAGGATCGTACAAAGATAATAATCCATGCTTTCAATGTTGTAGCAGAAATCGACATATACATAGTGTCATGGGGATAGATCCCTTCGTTTACTTATAGCCCGAACCTTGTATGGTATCCAAGGGTCACAGACATGACATATATGACAAATATCGTATTATGGTAAGATCTATGGCATCCTAAGTTGCAGTACATTGAAGGAAATGCGGAGATTATGACTAACCTGCCTGAGTGAGGAGGTTTGTTAGGCAGTAACTCATGGGTCAGAAATAAATGGTATGGATTGGGAGTTGTTCAAATGTTGTTCCGGATATGACTTTGAAGATTTTGTGAAGTCAATCTGGATCCGGGAACTGCAACCGTTTCAAAGAACTTATCAGAGACCTTAAGAGGTTCGACTTCATTCGTTAGAAGCGCTTTTCCGTCGTATATAATAAAGAACCTGCCTCCGATTACACCGTAATGCCAGAACCTCCGGAGTCCGTCCCTGTGCATCTTCAAATTCCATACTTGCCCCTACTGATGATCAGTCAACCACACAGCCAACTCGTCATGCCCCTTAATAATAGCCTTATGCAATGCACTCCCTAAATCCTCGAATTTCCTATCACCCGGCAGTCCTTCAACCCCAATCTCATCAATCTCAACCCCATTCTCAAGCAAGAGCTCCACGATATGCGCATGTCCCTCTTCGGCAGCAACGACAATAGCACCACTCTCCTTTGGCTCAGTTCCATAATCGAGCAATAACTGCACCATGCCCATGTTGCCATTACCAGCTGCCGCTGCAAGTGGAGTCTTGAATTCTTCGATCAGATTCTTATTGGGGTCCGCGCCGTGTTCTAGACAATATCGGACCCAGTTGATGTTATTTGCGTCGGCGATAATGCCTAGTACATCACCAAACAAAGGGATATAATAACTTATATCCACTACTTTGGTCTCGATGAGGACTTTGTACGTTTCGAACCCATTGCTTCCAATATGGACATTGAGACGGCGTAGTACCGTTGTTCTGGGAACTGTAGCGCCGTGGAACAGACAGCAGGCGACTATGTCTGCGGCATCTAAGTCCACAGCTGCAAGGATCATATCGTTTATGGCCGGGATGTAGCTTGAATCATTACTAAGGCAGATTTTGAGAAGAGCTTCAATATCGTCGATGCGGTTGGATTTGCATAATGCTTGAAGCTCTTCGTCTAGTGGCGCGTATGTAGGTGGAGGCATGATGGCTTCTGTTGTATATCCCTGAGCAGTAAATTGATATATCGACTTGTAGACTCGAATATCAGATTGACTTGTCGACTGGCAATATTGACATGAGACTTTGGAGGATGTTAGATATGATTAGGCAGATGCTCCGACTGCTCAACCTCTCAAGCACCCGACTTGGACTCTACGAATCAACTGGGAGGTCCTCAGCAATATGAACTCTCGTCAATGAAGGAATGTCTACATATAAATCCTTAATTTTACTAATCGAAAAGTTCATTCAAGGAATTTTATTCATGCATGCAAGCTTCGTAATCCATCTTGTAAGACGAAGCATGCCCGGTCAACCGAGTAATACGCCATTAGGTTATGAAATTAAAAACAAACATGATACTTCCCATGGTCTCTTACTGATCATAGCGAGCAAATCCCATGGTGTCAATCATAGTGCAATGTTCTACAGAATAAGAAAAAGTCTTCCAGATGATGTGATCTGATCAATGGGGTCAAGGTATTAACGTGGCATTAGTATTGAGATGGTTGAACTGGGGCCTGTATCATGTTAGTTTGTACATTTAAAATAGTCATGTGGAAGTAGACTTACCCCTCCATTAGGCACTGGTATTTGTCCTTGCTGCTGGTAATAAGCATAAGCTGCAGGGTCTGGTGTGGGAACAGGCTGAGGAGCAGGTGGAACCACTTTAGCGGCTTCCTTATTCTTGTTTGTAGGCGAGACTGAAGCGGGCCCATGAACTTCGCGATCCAAAGTGATGTATTCTTTGGCCGCAGACTTGGTTCCACGTTCAAGCAGATATACCATGTAGTTTTGCACAAGCTCTTTGACTGCCTCAGCGGGGAGAGTACCATTGTGTCGAAGGTCGTCTACAACCTTCTTGATACGTTCATGCTGAACAGTCTCAGTGTCTGAAGTGGTAGGCTGTTCTAGTTCAAACAGTAGATACCGAGTCCAGAAGGCACGGCTATCTAAGCAAGTCTGTTGGTTGTTCTGGAACACTTGTCGAGCATCTTCAGACGAGCCTTTGACTCTCCAAACCAATATGGCCCACTCGGCCACGAGAGCAGCCTTGGTAGCCGCATCGAAACCAAGTGTCTCGATTCGGCTCTTATACACATCAATAGCGTCTTCAAGCTTGCCGTGGCGGCGAGACAAGTTAGCTAGAGAAACAATGGTCTCAACATGATTTGGGAGGTTTAGGAGGATAGCTTCGTGGATGTCTCTGGCAACATCAACACGCTCGCTCATTTCCTCAAAGTAGGCGTAGTGCAAGCGCACTGTGGGGTATGCGATTGGCACGAATATGGTGCTTGCTCTTTGGTAGATATTTCGCACTTCCTCTTCTTTTCCCGGTTGAGCTGACATCCACCTGGCATAGCGTAACCAGAACTCATCATAGTGAGCACATGTGACAAGGCATCGTTCGTACAAGAAGACGATACGAGCATAAGAACCCTCTGCTTCCTCGAAATCTAGGTAGCGCTTCCAGTTGGCCAATTGACCTTCATCTAACTCGGTCACATGGAAGTATGGACGTTTAATCTCGGACTCATAAGTCCAGCGCTTAGTGGTTTCAGTTTGGGTCTTGGAGAAAACTTCTAGGTGGTAGGTATCCAGGCGTAAACGAAGGTCTCGTTCGATTTCGGCCTCAGACCTGGCACCTGGAGCAGGCTGATCAGCAGCAGCCTCAATTTCTGCGCGGTACTGCGACAGAATCTCTGGAGGTGCTAACTCGTTCAAAGGCCGACCCTGGGCGAGTTGTCGGTATCGCTCAAAGTAGCGGGCATACTGATGCATGGGGATATAAATCACACGTCCCAGAATGTCAAATATTTTATCAAAAGCCTCAAGCCGTTCCTCGAACTCGATATATTTATCCCAGAAAGGATGGGCAAGGAAGTCCAAACCTACACAGGCGGCGCCCCTTTCAAACAATCTGCCAGCCAAAATTGTCAGCGTTGAAACTCAAAATCAATAAGGAACCAAAGGAAATGCAAGGGAGAATGAGGATGTCAAACATGAAGAGTTTGTTATGTTGCAAATGCGATGATGCGTAGAGCAAAAGAACATTTTCATATCTCCATCGTTCAAGTTATGAACGGGCCTCGAGAGCATAAAGGGCAGGTAGGTGATATGGCAAAATAACTGTGGCTGGACGTTCTGTTTTGAATGAGATCCTCCTTATGGGAAAAAAGAGAGTTGCCTGAAAGAATTTATGGGTGAGAAGAAAACCTCAGGACCTGGTTGCAGGCGAACGATCTCACCCATATTTCTCATCAAGAACCAATCCAATTTTCTTCTTCAAAAAGTAATCGCAGGTGTGAAATGTAAGAACCCGAGTCTTCGACGGAAAAGTACCGTGCTGCGTCGATGTGTCAAGGGAAGGGGAAGCAATTCCAATCTATCTATACTTACTCTCGAATGACATCAGAGTCATGGTTCGTTTCGACTTTGAATGCGCAGTAGTTTGTCCATAAATCGACTGAGGTGGGAATGCTTGCAACGCCGCGTTCGTAGACCTACACATTGTTAGCCAGCGTATATACATCCTCTCTGACGAATCGACTCACCATTTCGGCAGCCTCTGTCCCAGCAATTGAAAATTCTAGATCGGCATATTTCTTCCAATATCCAAACAACAAAGGAAACTTGGCAAGGAATCGATCGTACGAATTTCGAACGGTGGTGATTGCTTGAGGGTTGGAGTTGCGATTAATACCGCCTTCAAGAGCTTCTGCGCCGCGCACTAGTTTCTCCCATGTTTCGAAGTTATCTGGATCTTCGACCTGTGAAAGGAAATACCAGTCAGCATATGCTTACTACAAGGGCGAATCCAAGTCAGAAATGTTTACCAGTTCAGCCTCGAGTTTCCGTAGCTCGGCATTCTCTTCCTCGGAGCCGCCGAAAGAGTAGTCGGCCATTATCGTGGACTCCTCAGAGCGGAGAATTTTAAGAAAAAAATATGGTAACTGGATTAGCAACTGTAGAATATTCGCTGATAAGAAGTGAGAGAATAGCTGTAGGTGAGGCAGTTGTTGGAGAAGAGTTCGGCGTAGATGCGGGACGGGAAAGAGACCGAGAGTCGTTCTTTCCGAGTCTGCACCAGCCACATCAACCTAAACTGAAAGGGGCTTAGCGCTAACCATGTATCATGG
Organism: Talaromyces marneffei; assembly: GCF_009556855.1. Classification (NCBI taxonomy): domain Eukaryota; kingdom Fungi; phylum Ascomycota; class Eurotiomycetes; order Eurotiales; family Trichocomaceae; genus Talaromyces; species Talaromyces marneffei. The sequence goes on along the minus strand of NC_072353.1, from coordinate 1,456,484 downwards.
CCTGAGGCAACCGCCAAGACTGTGTCGGAGCAACAAATTCATCAAGCAATTAATTTTGTATCTCCGCAAGTAGGATATCGCGACTCTGACAATTCCATCACGCTCAATTGCCGTCCATTTCTGTTTTCTCACTGGACAGGCTACCTTGATAACTTCATAGAGAGATTACGGCACAATGGCCACGACAATGGCCGCGCGCCTGGTCAGGAACATGGCTAGGAGGACCATGACCACAATGGCTACCCCGACAGAGAACCTCAGCCAGCAAGTCGCTGCAACCACAGCACCAGCACAAGACTCCAACCTTTCATTCCTCCCTCTACGCCTACGAAATTTCTTCGCCAAATATCCTCCACAGCACTACTCAGCCGCCGTGGCACCCGCATCTCGTCTCGCGGCCCCTGCCAACGCTGTCTCAAATAGCAATAACCCAAACACATCATCAGAAGAAATAGATCTTTCCTCATTATCACCTGAAGACCTGCCCACGCCATACACTCCCAACCGTGATGCAAAGGGCAACAAACGTAACCCCACCGCCTGGTCCGCCTCTAAAGCCATTCTCTACAACGACTCGGAATACCCAAACCCATTCCTCCCTCAACCATCCCCCAATGGGAAAAAATGGCGTTCCCCCAAGTATGGGCTGAGACAACAAGCGGATCTCATCAAAATGGCCAAGAAGTACGGTGTAGAACAACTACTACCTACGAGTCGGAAATCGACAGTTTTCAAGGAGACGAGGCTCGCGGAACGAGGCCTCGCGATTAAGGGTACGGGTATTGGACAGAAGGTCAAGGGTCACAAGTGGGAGAGGACGATGGAGACGAGGTTGGAGGAGAGGAAGAAGGCTATGATGGAGATGCCGGAGTTGATTCGGCAGTGGAAGCAGGTTAGTCCCCCTTTTTGGTCTTTTCATACCGAAATCGTTATCGTTGGAGATTCTAATTTTATTTTTCTTTACAGAGAGGTCACGGACGAGGATGGAAGAAGTGGCCTAAACGATCGGGTTGATATATCTGATGGCTCCTCGCTTACTCATTTATTTGCATCATATTTGGCGAATTCTCTTGAGAGGAAGACAAGGGAACTATGTGTTTTGACTAGATTCTTCTTCATATTGTATTATATTCTGTATAACTGGAAAATTCAGCTGCTATCCTTGTTCATAGTAAGACGGCACAACCGCATCCCCAACCATAACCGTTCTTTCCGATATTTCCTCGGCCTCATCCTCACCCTCATCCTGATCATACTCAAGGTCATCGTTCGACGCGGATAGGCCCAGATGTCTTCCAAAGATTACCTTCCCACCTACCCGTCTAGTCTTCGCCAACGTTGACAATGGTTCCTCCCGTTTTTCGGCCGTCATTTGGTCCACGCATACCATCTGGCAGCGGGAACAAGCCCCAAGGACATCAAACCGTAATTGTTTCTGGCCAATGGTTATTGACGACCATGTATCTTCAATGTAAGGTTGTTCAAAAGGCGATGATGTTGATGATATAGGAAGTGATGAGTGTTGAGGATGAGAATGAGAAGGAAGATTCTCGGCAACGACTATATTCGCGCGAAAGACGTTTGCTGCTACTGTTTTTGTGTTGGGGTTGGTACTGCTGAGAGGAGAAATGGTAGTTGTCGTCGAATTCTCCTTGATTTGTTCATTCAATCTGTTCACGGACGATCGTGAAATCAGTAGGATAGGACTTTCATTCGAAAGGAGGATCGGGTTTGATGTGCCGCTCGCTTTTCTTCGAGGGCTACTGTTGTTTCCGTTTACATGGCTAGTTTCGAGTGGGAATGAACCTGGCATCTCATTTCGGCTTTTGGGAGAATGGTGAGGATGCTGTCGATAAGGACTCTTGGAGTGGCGCTCATAGCTCTTTGGCGGAAACCGAGCCAATGTGCAAGGAACACCGAGCAAATCAGAAAAGAAGGCAGAGACCTCTGAAGATGTATAGACTTGAATGACAACTCGATCACCACAGATCAGGGACGGTTTTCGGACAGAAGCAGAATTCTGACAGCTTCTCGTCATCTCGGTTGTGACAAGACGTGGGTCATCTCTGCTAAGTGGAATATCCAGTTGGCGTCTACCGGTAGCAGAGTCACCAGTGATACAAAGGAGACCCTTTTCGAAATCCAATATAGGCTTTATTAATGCCATGTGCGGATATCGCTTCTGACTCAGGGCAGTACCCGTGCCTTGATGCACGATACACCATTCGCGATCCCATGCAAGCCCTTCAGGACGCACTTTCCATACCACTCCTGGCGGTATTGCAAACCCCGAACAACTCTTGATGGGGTACACGCATAGACTTTCCACATAGTACCTATCCGCTTCTGCTGTACCCAGAAGTTGCACATCCGAAAGTGCAGGTAGAGGCGATTCTTCTGCATAAAACTCCGTGATAAACCACACAAATCGATCAATGTCCCTTGAACTTGTCATCGGCCCAAGACTCAACCGCAATGCACCAGTTGGCTTGCCTTGCATTATATCATTCTCGTCTCCACACCTCTGGCCAGCCTTGTAATTTGCTTCCATTTCCTCGTTGCTCAGCCCTAGCAAACTCGCCGTGCCGCCGGGGTTGCAGAGCGTGCCAGATCGTATATGTATAGACTTGACAGAAGCCAGTTTCTCAATTTCAGATTTGCCAACCCAGTCACCATTACTGTCGAGCAAATTCAACGCAATGATTGGACCTTGGGAGCTTCGATCTTCGTATGAACAGCCTGAAGACAGGTAGAAATGACAAACAGGTTTTCCATTTGCATGTTTGATTGACGAAAGTCGATCGAATAGTTGCTTCACTAAGAAAGCCGTATGGTTTGAAATATTGGCTATTGATCCATACAAGCGTTCGTGTACCTGAAACGCCGACTCAAGTGCGATAATATTGTGGAATGGAAGAGTACCATCTTCGAGCTGATCATGGATTGATGATTGTTTCCTAGCATACCATTCATTGCCAACAGTAACCATCTCCACAGTTCCGCCTCCGAAGTACTGTCGATGGTTGAAAATGTGTCCCGACTCCTTTCGGACAATCAATGCACCCAAATCCGGGAAGCCAAAGATTTTGTAGAAGCTGAGAACGACAAAGTCGGGACAAACTTGAGGATCACTAAGATCTAGAGGTGATGTGGAGACCAGACTTGCGGCGTCTAGAAGAGTAAATGTGTTTTGCTTTCCTGCTGTTCGGATCTGATTGCACCAGTTCAGAGGAAAGCGTTGACCATTCATATTCGACTGTGCAGGATACGCAAATAGTCTTGTACTATCGTCATTGGTATTAAGGCTATCAACCCATTGACGGACTTCATTGTCTGTCGAAAAGCAGCGGTTACCGAAATCGGCCAATGTCCTTACTCCGACCAGACTGGTATGCGAATCAACATGATAACCGTACCAGAAACCGCGCTGGCGATCACCAAATGACGAGGAACGGAAGTCCCGTAGCGACTCCGCCACTAGCTTGATCCCAGCTGTGGCATTAGGTACAAATACCAAATCGTATACATCTGGATCTGCGTTGAAGAAGCGCAGGGCTTTCAATCTGATATCTTCGATACGATTAGAAGTAATCTGGGAAGATGCAGAGGCCGAATGCGGATTTCCAAATAGATTGCTGGTCAGGTCTTGAGAGTATTTCTCGATGAGAGATTTGGCGTATAGGGTTGTGCCAGCATGGTCGAGATAGGTCACATCTAAATTATCGGATAAGTATAATAAAGGTGAAATGGGTGGAGGGAGTACAACCTCTTAACGTGGGATATTCACGATCCCGTATTTCATCTATAGTCTCAGGATAAAACTCCTGCGGAATAACCAAGGCTTGATTCGCCATGGTGTAGTCAATAATGGTTGAATAGTTTCATCTAAAGACGAGTGGCGACATAAAGATGCAGCTCCTTCGGGACCAGGGCGTTGTCGTGATAAGCGTCATTGATGGACGGATATACGACAAGTGATCGCATGAGGAGACACAACTATTGGGAATATGAAAGCATCAGAAATGAATCAAATGTTCTTGCAAGATGTTATTTTGGGGAGAGATGGTGAAGACATCCTGAATAGTTAACTAACATAACTAATCAAAGTCTGGTTCGTCTTACGTGAACAGCGGAGGTGGCCGATGGGGAAGAGGCAGGAGCTATCATTGAGACACTCCACACAGTATTTCTGTCAACTATCGTGATTCCTCCTCAGCGGTCTGAAATCATTTTCTTTTAAGGGATAATCAACAATCTAACAGATTTCAGTCTGGTTATTCTGGGTGTCGGCATTTGAATAGCCTTATCGCAAGTCGCCGCTTTGTTCGCTGAACATGTCCGACTCTCCACTGGAAGCTCGATGGTGGATGTCGCCGTTCGTCTATACACAGAACTTGTTACATCGTTCAATGCATCAAGAGGCAGTTGAAATGTCATTAGTCATTCGTTGGTTCGTCTAAATACAGGGCATTCAATATTCACAGGAGAATCATCAGGCATCATCAAGAAGCATACAATAAAATACAGACAGACAAAATCAAGTCCAGCACGACGATTTCCCTCCCTTTCCCTCGTTATTTCATTTTCGTCTTTTTTTCCCATTTCTGTTTCATTCTTTTCATTCAAGTCATATTGATCATACCACATAGTGTCGTCGACTAGATGAGCCACTGCGACTGCGATGATGGCCCCGACGACTGCTATGACTGCGACGCCGAACCACCGTCTCCTTCACCACCGTATCATGATGATGCCTATGAATCAACAGCGCAAAGAACGCAGTGATAGTGAAAAACACCACCTCCATAATGCCCATGGCAAAGGAAGCCTTGAGCATGGAACAAGTCTTGTTAAAGTTTGGTGTCTCGCCTGTATACACAATTGATCCGAATGGACCGAGTGAGACGGAGGAAGTACTATTGCTCCAGCTTGTGCAGGAAGCACCGGCGATGAAGCGCAGCTGATAGACTCCAGCGATTAGGGCACCGAAGAAACACATATCGAGAAACGCAACGAAGATGGCTGAGCGGCGCGTGCTGCCGAAACGGAGGATGGTGTCGATGCACCAGAAGACGGCGATTGTGCTGACAATGAAGAGGACGAGGATGTAGGCTGGGGTGAGTTGGTTTGCGTTGATGAAGCCATTGACAAAGTATGCCTTGTATATTCGTTAGTTTGGTTTGACTATATTTGTAAGTGGCAGACGTACCAGCATGCCAATGATCGGAATCAAAAAGACGATTTCCGTCAGGCGCCAGAAGATGAAGAGTACCTCTGCAATCATCTTGACTTCTTTTTTTTCAATAAACAGACCCTTTGGGTGTTGCTGCGATGCGATGCGATCAGATATTCAAAAGTGCCGCCCAAAAGAGTAATGGCAGCGAGTAACCAGTGACAACGGTCCGATAAGACTCAAGGCCCCGCCTGTCAACAATTACTCTTTTATCAGAATGTCAGATTCTCAAGATCAGATCAGCAGTTCATGTATGAAATAGTTTCCAGAAGGAAAAAAAATGCAAGAAATGACGAGATCGTGCATCCGTATTTAATAATAAAAAAAAGATGGAACGGTCGGAAGGTTTTCGTTGTTGGCGGGAGGCTGGGAAAAGGGAAGCTATACAAATAATCCGATGGCGGGGGATTCAGATTAGTTGTAGTACGCAGAACCCAGCCATGCACGTCAGCTTGTAGCTGATTGATCAGCTCAGTAAATGATTGGTGATGACTCTTATTTAGTTATAATTTTTTAATTTATTTCTTTTCTTTTGATTGAAGATGTCAGACAGCCTTGACAAACATCTGGACTCTGACAACAAACAGCCAATCACAGATTTATCTACTCTGCTGGATGGACCAATCAGCTGCGTCTATTTTGCATGCTCTTTTTGCCTTCATTGACAAAGATGAGAAGGATTGATTCAAATGTCACTTTATTTATGCCAATGTTACAAAGCTATCAAATGCTACCAATTTATCCAATCCATCAAATATGCAAATTTTAAACCTCTCCTGCAAGATGTCGTGCTTCCACACCAGTCTCAATATTTCCTGGACTCGCTGATCGCGCCGGCGAATAATAGGTTGTATCGTAGGGCTGGCGCGATGTCGTCGCCGTGCTTACGTTGAGCCGTCCTCTCTCTCTCGGGGTATTCATCTCAAAGGCCTCGCTGACATCCTCGCTCGACGATGATGAATACCCAACTCCGAATCGGGTACGCTCTGCCTTTCTTCCATGGTTCCGAGAGAGATGGGAAATACTGCCGATATGAAGCCCATGCGGTAAAGACTCCCAATAAGGAGCCAGTGATAACGTCAAAGGGATGGTGCCGAGCATCCATGATTCGAGTCACGGCAATCAATGTAGCGGCGAGGATAGGGACCATGACGATAATCGTTTTCCAGACTTCGCCGCGATTGTCCATGATGTGCATTTTGCCGCCTAAGTAAAGGGAGAGATAGAATAAGCCGGCAAAGGAGGCTGCCAGTCACCAATTAGTACATAATGATTTTCAAAACAAGAAACAAAGGGTATGTTACAGCTACTATGCCCCGAAGGCCATGACCGAAACCCATCCTTGATAAGCACCGGATCACCCGTGCAAATGGTCGAATTCGAAAGCCCAAAAACCGGCAGATCATGACTGCCCGGCGCCGGCTGACAACGATCAATAAGGTCCGGGCGCGGTTTCCCGCATGCATTCTTGAGGATCTGTGTAGTCACAAAGGCCAGCCCTTGAGACAGAAACAGACCCAAAATGCCGCAGTTGAGTTCCCACAGACGATCTTTCAGTCTGTATGGACCTGTTAATTTTCTGCGTCCGGATCCATCGGGTGAAGATGATTTGTGATGGGAGAAGAGGCCATCAATCACTAATGTATAGAGGATTATGACCACTAGAGGCGATGCGATTGAGATAAGTAAAGCTTCTTGTATGGTGATCCGCTCTTTGACGGCGAATGGATATTGGAGGCTCTTGTTTTCGAGGCTGAAATGTTGGTGATATGGCTCGATTTGATCCAGCACCCAGAATCCAGCTGCAAAGCCACTGTTGAGTATAGATTAACTTAGCACCTGTTCGCCATAGCTACCTAGGTATAGTTATATCATGAGGAAATGGCTTACATGATGAAAACATAGTCGAAAATATATCTGAGTCCGGACCCGCGAGGTTAGCAGAAATGTTCTTTCTAGGACGAGACCTATTGACAGAAACATACGAAATAATAACTCGAGCCCCAAGACGTTTCTTCGAAAAGGGGAGTTTTGAAGGAAGTTGATCCATGTCGCGTGACGATTGTATGAATTTATGAAACGAGAGACGGCGCGGATCTGCACTAGGCGGATCTGCAGACTGACACAGCTGCTAAAATCACAACAAGTTGTGGTGATTTCTGGCCAAGAAGCACGGAGGATAATAAATATCAATAATTAAGACAAGAGAAACGATTTAAAGACGAGAGAATAAAGATGCCTAAAAGAGTGGATCAAGGGCCAAACAAGAATGCTTGTTGTCTGAGACGCAAGATCATTAATGGGGTGCACAGACTGCGGCAGTGAGGCTTGAGCGGCGGCTAGAGAGAGCAGATACCTGCCTATTCCATCGTGCCGGGGTCTGAATCATGAGAATTCAGGAGTCGATTCATGCTGGCATTCTACGAACCTACAGAGTAGAGAGACTTCCACAGAAAACTAGTCGACACACAACACAGCAGTTTAATGTACAAAACTAGACCTGACGTTATACTAATATAATACAATATGCAATGTAGCTTTACGCAAACTACATCTTTCCTCCGGTCATCTCCTCAACCACCTTGCTCATTCTCTCCTGCTCAATTCGCCATCTTCCACCATCCTCCTTCATCTGGGTGTTGACGATACTCTGGATAGTTGGCGGTGCTCCCTTGGCCCATACATTGGTTCCCATACCGGTGTCCGATCGCCATTCATCGCCGCCATCTTCACGGAACTTGTCCTCAATCTCCTTCATGAGCTGCTCCTCCGTAACGATGAAGTCGCGGGCATTCATGTACAAGGTGTGAAGGTTGTTGTGGCGTTCGGCAGATTTCTGAAGCTGCTTTTCCAACACTCGCTCGCTTGACTGGGCAATGCGGATCTCTCGGTCGGGGTCCGGTAGGCTAGAAGGTTGATCCCTCAGACTCCGGACAACGGAGGGATTCGTCAAACGCTCATCGTCTCTCTCCGGCTGTCTCAACACACGCTCTCGGCGAGCCTGCTTGGCCGCACTGCGCCGCGTCATGGCTGCAACCGTAGTCTGTTTTCTCTCATACAACTCAAGCAAACCTTCCCTAAGATTTTGTCGTCGGTTCTCTGCCATTCTCTGCTTCCATGCGATAGTTTCTGCATTGGGATCATTCTTCTTGATTGTCTTCACCTTGCTCGGTTCCGGTGTCACGGCAGAGATGTAGGCAGGTGTAGGCTTGTCGGGGCGACGGGCTGGGAAGATTTCACGCGGAACAGGTAGAGTACCCTTTACTCGAGGCTTTGAAGGCAGATCGGGTTGTAATGTCTGAGGAACCTCGATGTAATTGGGAGATTCGGGGCCGATACGCAGTTTCGTAGAGACGGAGAAGCTGCGAACTTGCCTCGTGGCAGTCCGATAGCTTCTGGAGAGCGACATTGTATCAAACCAGAAAAAGAGATTGGTCTGGTAATTAAGATGATCCGATAAAAAAAAATGAATGACAATGGGTCGAGGATGCTCTGCTCGACGCAGCACTGGGTTGTGGTTGGGCGTGTCGGTAGAGTTGTCCGCTGGATGACAATTTTCAGTGATTGGTCCGTGCACCACTAGCCCCGGTCGCTCTTACTTTTTTTTTTCTTACCCGCCTTCTCTCTACAAAAACCTTTACTCTTTCCTCGCCAGACACTCTGTGCCGATTTTCACCTTCTTCTTCTATTCTCACGAAGAGAAGTTTTATTTTATCGTAATGGGTACAGGAAAGAAAGAAGCTTCCCGTAGGGAGCGCCAGGGGAAGACGGGCGATGGCATGGCCAATGTCAGAACAAAAGGCGAAAACTTCTATCGGTGAGTACACAAGCACCTATTCTCAGGTCGAGCATTATCTAATTATCTTTTGTCTTTAGCGATGCGAAGAAAGTCCGCCATCTGAACATGTTCAAAGATGGCAAGGCCAAACACGATGCCCAGGGAAATATCGTCAAGGCTGCTTCGTACCAGTCTACAGAATTACCCAATGCCCGGATAGAGCCAAACCGCAAGTGGTTTGGCAATACCAGAGTCATTTCTCAAGAAGCCTTGACTTCTTTCCGAGAAGCCGTTGCCGAACGAGCCGCAGATCCGTACCAGGTTCTTTTGAAAACAAATAAATTGCCTATGAGTTTGATCAGAGACGGTCAGGAACTCAACGGTCTCAAACAACATCGTGCAAAGATGACAATTGAGACCTCACCTTTTGGTGATACCTTTGGGCCCAAAGCTCAGCGGAAACGTGTCAAGCTTGATGTTGGCTCGCTGGAAGATCTCGCTGGAGAGTCTGTCAAAATGCACGATTCGTACTTGGAAAAACTAGACCAAGCTAAATTGTTGAGTGGGAGATCTGGTGAAGACGACGCTGAAGATACCGGTGTTCTGGGAGTTGCTCGTGAACACGTCTTCTCCAAGGGTCAAAGCAAACGTATCTGGAACGAGCTTTACAAAGTCATTGACTCGTCGGATGTTGTCATTCATGTTCTAGATGCGCGCGACCCCAATGGAACGAGGTGCAGAAGTATTGAAAAATACATTCGTGAAGAGGCACCACACAAACATCTTATCTTTGTTTTGAACAAGTGTGATTTGGTTCCGACCAAGGTTGCTGTAAGTTTTCCCTAACTTTTTCCTCCTATTACAAACTATCCCTTCGTCACTCTATCCGGCTACGCCGGTGCCATTGCTAAGTCAAGGCTTCTTCCTGTGCATTTTCTTGCCGCTCAATGGGAGTTTTGTCTGTTACAGCTTTGGTAGATTGATACTCATCCGCCGCTCTATCTCTTTCTGAGTTTAGAGTTGATCGGTTTTCGTTTTGAAGGCTTATCGTAAAGGATGAGCAGTGCTTTGTTTTTGAGTTGAGCTCTGAATACCGTCATTCGAAGGTACCTTCTGTATCAGAGCTCTTAGTAACATTTCACACATTGCCTTTTCTTCTTTAATATCTGTTTTGTGTGGTTTCAATGGACATGAGCTAACATTCGTGTCAGGCCGCTTGGGTACGCCACCTGTCCAAAGATTATCCCACTCTCGCTTTCCATGCATCTATCAACAACTCCTTCGGCAAGGGATCCCTTATTCAGCTTCTGCGTCAATTTTCAGCTCTTCACTCTGATCGCAAGCAGATTTCTGTTGGCTTTATCGGGTATCCCAACACTGGAAAGTCCTCTATTATCAACACTCTTCGAAACAAGAAGGTCTGCACCGTTGCACCTATTCCTGGAGAGACCAAAGTCTGGCAATATATCACACTGATGAAGAGAATTTATCTCATTGATTGTCCTGGAGTTGTGCCTCCGAATCAGAATGACAGCGAGGAGGACATTCTGCTTCGAGGTGTTGTCCGAGTTGAGAACGTTCACAATCCTGAACAATATATTCCTGGTGTTCTGAAGAAGGTATTGCCGCGCCATATCGAGCGGACCTACGAAATCAAGGACTTTGATGGTGACGCCATAGAGTTCCTTAGTATCCTTGCTCGAAAGGGTGGTAGATTGTTACGAGGTGGTGAACCTGATTTGGATGGCGTTGCTAAGATGGTGATTAATGATTTCCTTCGAGGAAAGATCCCTTGGTTCACACCGCCCCCGTATACTGAAGGAAATGAGGATGAAAAGATTGAAGGACGAGAAGGTCGTCTTGGAGAAATGTCCAAAAAGCGCAAGAGAGACACTCCCGCGGCTGACTCCGAAGCAAATGATGATGCGAAGTCTGAAGACGAGGAAGATGACTCAAATGAATTCGAAGAGTTCGACGATGACGATGAGTCTGACGGAGGTATCCATGTCTCCGATGATGATGATGACGAAGATGAAGACGAAGACAAGGATGGTGATGCATCTGCAAAAGATTGAAGTGAAACTATCTAGTTTACTTTCTTGAATCAATCTTGAAGATGCCGAAGATCTCCAGCCCATGCAGTGCAGCTTGACACGCAATAATGCGTTGAAGTTACCTGCTTCGCTGTTTACAAAAAACCAGCTCCGCTTGGCTGCATCTTCCGCCACCGGCATATCCACCGTCGAAACACGTATGTGCAGCTGGGCAGATACTGCGCAAGCTTAACAGCTACCCCTGAAGCTGTAAGATGTATATGTCTGTGTTGGCTTTTCTCAGAGGCAAGCTTGCTGCTTCCCATCAAACCCGGGATATCGCCTCATTGTTTCACATACTCCGTGATACTGTCGATAACACATCAGACAATCAATACCATTGCATCGGTTGATGCACACTTCCTTGATAAAATATTCTTTCCGTATCATAATAGTCCATATGAGTAGTACAAGTTCTTGTTTGTCCTTCCGATCGTAAATTTTGTGGTAACTCAAGTGGGGCTGCGGCAACTCAATGTCTCGAAGGCGACGGTTCGTGGAACCCCCCTTCATTCTTCATCGCCACTACTTCGAAAACAACTAGCTAGGCTCTATCTGAGCTCATGTATGAGCAAGGTCAATGCCATTGATTTTGAACTCGCTGACAATGTTCATTTTCGATTCAACATCTTTTTCTCTTTTGAGAGGCAAGTGCTATATATAACAGCGCAAGTTTTCAAGTCAGTTGAACATGGCTGATGACGCACCGCGGTCCATGTCCATTGTTCCATATTCTTCGAATCGACATGTCGTATTGTTAGTCGCCATTCCTAGAAGTCTACCATATTTATTTATATGGCAATGAGATTGTATAGCCATTAACTATACCTTATAGACGCCACAATGATTCGGTAGTCGTGCTTGACCACGACTCTCAACAACTAGTACTCCGCCATGCGAACTCCAGCAACGGCGGAGACCTCGATCTCGACCTCCCAGACTGCCCTTACTGCCATCGTCCCATGCGTGGTCGAGACAATGAACCGGATGCACGCCGAGGACGCAGCGGTGGCCCTGAGCAGCCCAATTTCGTGACGCCGGAATACTTCCGTCTTCTTCACGATAGCATCCCCAACTCCGAAGCGTCTACACCTCCACCATTATCGCCACGTCTACGACTCGCGCAACCGGCCTTGACAGATGGTTCGGTTAGATCTTCTTCGCCATACGTACAACCCACCTCATCGTCTCCGCAGGGTATATCGTCGACAGCATTTAGCCAGGGATATTTCAAAAAATTCTTTGTAGAAGAAGCCGAGTTGGGTCGAGGCGGGAAGGGTGTTGTACTTTTGGTAAAACATATGCTTGATGGTGTTTCGCTGGGTCACTTTGCTTGTAAACGTGTACCCGTGGGTGACGATCATGAATGGCTGGAAAAAGTTTTGATTGAGGTGCAGCTGTTGCAGCATCTGTCGCACCAGAATTTAGTGTCGTATCGACATGTATGGTTGGAGGATTACAAAATCAGTGTTTTTGGTCCGAGTGTGCCTTGCGCATTTATTTTGCAACAGTATTGCAATGCCGGTGACCTGCACAAATATGTGGTTGGGTCCCTGTCGACTTCCACGACTACGCAGCAATTGAAGGAGCGCATTCGTCGCAGGTCTAAAGGTCAGGCTGAGACACCTGACTTTTCGGGACCTAGGAAACTGCATTTCGAAGAAATATACTCTTTCTTCAAGGATATTACTTCGGGCATACGTTTCTTACATGCCAATGGCTTCATTCACCGCGACCTCAAACCGAGTAACTGTCTGTTACATGATTCGGGCCAGGAATTACACGTTCTTGTTAGTGACTTCGGTGAAGTACAGTATGAGAATGCGGTGCGAAAATCAACAGGTACAACCGGAACAATATCATACTGTGCCCCTGAAGTCCTGCGAAGGCAATTTTATCCCGATGGTCCATTTGTGAACTTTACCTTCAAATCGGACGTTTTTTCCCTCGGAATGATCCTTCACTTCCTCTGTTTTGCACAACTCCCATATCGCAGTGCAGACCTGATGGAGGAGAAAGAAGATATTGACGAGCTTCGAGCTGAGATCAGTGGCTGGAAAGGATTCGATGACTCGCTCAAGAGGCTTCGTCCGGATTTACCGGACAAGCTTTACACCATCCTACAACGACTACTAGCTATAGACCCTACTTTCAGGCCTACTGCTGATGAAGTCCTGGTCAGTATCCAGGCAGGCGTTACGGGCAACGAGAGCCGCCGTTTTGGCCGTGCAAGCTCCGCTGGACCCGAGTTCAGCCATCAACGCATACAGCCTGTTGAATCTCCAGCCCCTAATAGTCCTCGGCAATCTCGCTCTCCAGTAAAAAGTGTGCCACGATCAACCGGTTCTCTATCTGTTCGATCACCGGTCAGGTACGAAACGCGAAGTGTTACCTCGAACATGAAGAGTAAAGCAGTCGAGACTGACTCAGGTAGTCATCGCCGGTCGCCTAGCAGACAGGACCAGGATGTGATACTTCGTCCTAGATTCCTAAGTACACCATCCATACCTCCACAGCGTATAGACGATAATGTCGAACATATTGATCCCCAACGACGATCTACCCATCCCATACCCCACCATCACAGCCATGATCTTTCATCAACTCCACCAAACCAAGCACCCCTACTACCACACAGATTACTCCCTCCACCACCAGAAACATTCTGGAGCAGTACATATCTATATCTCATACCCATACCTTCCATGGGCATTCAAATCCCCATCCCAAACGCACGAGTGACGCTATTTATCGCGAAGCAGATTCTAATCTTACAGACTTGCATGCCACTAGCCGTGAATCCATGGGTATTTTACCCTCTATTCATACTTTCTGTGTTGTTCCTGCCGATACAGGGTCCAAGGACACAGTTGATTTCATTGGCTGTTCATCTTGGATTGATGGCGTTAAGTGCAAGGACGGATAGTATTTGTGTTTGGGGTAGTTCTAGGGCGTTTTATGCCTGATCTAGTTGCTTGCCCCGTAGCGTACAATGATGACTATGCGTGCATGATGGCAAGGATGTATGCTTTGTATAGTATTATTACGAATTGACGACTTTAAAAAGCCATGTACGTATCTAGTGACCACCTAAGACAGACAAGCAGTTCGGATGTACACATGCAACGGGGTCAGTGACCATCATACAGGTGATATCATACGCAAATATGCCTACTGCCCGCGAAAGTTGAAAGCAAACTATACTACTACTAGTAGTCTCTATCTATATATAATGTAGAAGGTGAAACGAAACCACATCTTCACGGAATCCTCCTCTTTATCTACCGAGGTACATAAAGCTAGGAGGAATTGTTATAATGCAGTCAGAGAGCCTTCGTTTATTTGTAGAATAAATCAATATCGGAACCTGTATCAGTGATCATGTCGTGGGATTCCCTACCACTGCTACCTACCCTGTAGATAAACAATGATGAGGGAGAGTCATGTCACAGTAGTTCAATGAGAGACAAACTGCCTCTCATTTCAACGTTCCTTTGAGATATAATCTACAAATCAAAAAGAGGAATAAGTGAACAAACAATGACGATTATTCATTCGAATTGATAGATATCTTCTTCAAGGTCAAGACCGCAACCGTGCAGCCTTAAACTTACTAACCTTCCTCTTGGGCTGATCATTCTCATCCAACTCATATAGCTGAGCCGCTTCATCGTCCTCATCGTCATCCTTCAAGAAGCCACCACTTTGCTGAATCTTGAGGTTCCTCCGACGATAGAATTCAGTAGCTACTTCTTTGCGGTGGATCTCTTCGTCTATTTCGTCTGGGTCTGGTGGCAGGACGCTTGTTTTTTCGCTGACGGGTCGCTCGACGAGTGTTTCGGCGGTGATTTTGCCTTCGGGTGGTTGGGCTTCGCGGTTCATTGAAGATTTGATAGCTGAAGCAGAAGCAAATACATCGCCAGCAATGATGGGCTGAGAGAATGGTTTTGGTCCTTCGGGTTTGGCAGGGAAGAGAGAAATAGATGAAGGGGCGGGTGGCTGATCTGATTTTTTAAGAATCGACGCTTGGGGATCGGGGCTGATACCAGCTGTGGTCGAATCGCCTGGTGTTGGGGTGCCATCTTTCCTGGCAGATTTGAATCTCGAGGTCTTCTTTGTAAAGCCCGTGTCTGTAGTATCTTTACTACTAGCTGTGCTTGGTTTCGATGCAGAGCGCTCAACAATGGACTCTGAAAGAGGGGCGACCTCCGATTTGACAGCATCAATCTTTCGCTCAACCTTTGCTGCTGGAGCGGCCGGTCGTTTCGACTCTGGCGCAATATCCAATTCTTCGGCAAAAGCAACTCTCTTTTTAGGCTTGTTAGTCTCCTCAGGAGTTGTGTCGTTGTTTGCATCTCTTTTAATAGCCGTTACTTTCAAAACACCTCCGCGTGATGCCGCTTCTGCTGTTTCCTTCGCTTCCGCCTCAACGTTCCCAGCAGGACCCAAGTTGATAAACCCTCCAGCCTTGAGCCTCTCTTCCAACTCCTTCATCTGTTGATGATATTCATCCGTCAAAACTTTTGTCGTTGTACGTCCGTACTCGTCGTCTTCGTCCTCTTCGTAGTCATCATCGTCATCATATTCATAGTCTTCATCAATAGATATGTCGCTGCCTTCTTCGTCCATTTCGAGCTCAGCGACAACCTTTCCTACTTCGTGGAAACTGT
Source organism: Talaromyces marneffei (assembly GCF_009556855.1). Taxonomy (NCBI): domain Eukaryota; kingdom Fungi; phylum Ascomycota; class Eurotiomycetes; order Eurotiales; family Trichocomaceae; genus Talaromyces; species Talaromyces marneffei. The sequence goes on along the minus strand of NC_072353.1, from coordinate 1,440,710 downwards.
ATTCAAGCATCTCACGGCGGAGTTTTGCGTCTTCGGGAGATTCGTTCACCTCCAAGACAGGCGGCTCGGAGTCTGAATCATCGAAACCATCGGTGATGGAGTCCGCAACAGCAGGAACGACCATTTCAGTAGAGGCTGGCTTAGATTGTTCCTGGTTGGCCGTAATATCCGCATTGCTCGTATTCTGTGGAGGTGTATGCGCAACTTGATCAAAAATCTGTGCGTCGCCATCTTCCTTTGCATTCGCTTTGTCATCTTTTTTCTTTTCAGGCTCCTGTCCTTGCGGAACCTCTACGCCGGCTTTCTTGAGCATATCCATAATCTCAGGGGCGCGATCAGCGGGATTCGAGACCTTGCTAGAAATAACCTCTCCATTCTCATCTAGTTCTTCGAATATCTCAGTCACGGCGTACTCCTCCGTTGCGGCGTTGGGACCAGGGCGTTCGACAGAAAATAACCTATCCAGCTCTGCCTCGGCAGCTGATAGTCGTTTCTCTAACGAAGCAACATTTTGCTTGACATAGTCTAGTCGTCGAGTGATCTGCGAAACGACCTGATCTCTGGATCGCATGATGTTTTGTTTTTCGCCAATAATATCCCTGACTTCCTTCTCGTCAACAACAGTTCCCTCATATTCAAGACCAACTTGGAGGATTTCGGCGCTCGTGCAGTCATGCTGTAGGTTCTTTATTTCATCCTTGAGTCCGTCATACTCAGCTTCACGGAGCCGCCAGTCGTAGAGGGATTTGCGGAGGATTTGAATGTTTCCTTCAAGCTCGAGTCGGCGGCGCTCTAATTCGTCTAAACTGGCGTGTCGGACGGCCATTTTGTCTGCTACTTGAGAAAAGGAAGCCAAGTGCGATGAGATACTAGAGTGCTATGTGATGTGAAAAGGAAAGAGGGCTGGGAGATGGATGGTTTACGTAGTATGGAGGCAAATGTAAAAAAATTGGCCGGCGGCTTTTGATTGGCCATCCCCACTAAAGCTCCGCGGGCAGTCCGAGCTTCTGTTAAGAGCATAAGCCAACTCAACGTCACTTGCACCACTACAATATCTTCTTCATATTACGATCACTTCAGTCAGCTAGTATGGCTGACTTGACTGCTAGTCCATCTCGTCGGGACGAGGATGGTGAGTATTTAGATTCATCCGTATGCTCCACATATAAGAAGCTGACATGGACGTGATTAGAGGTGTGTCCCATCTGCAAATCCTCAAGATACCTCAACCCAGACATGCGATTCCTTATAAACCCAGAATGCTACCACAAAATGTGCGAATCTTGTGTGGACCGGATATTCTCGTCAGGTCCGAACTCGTGTCCGGTGGTCGGTTGTAAGAAGACCTTGCGAAAGAATCGATTTCGAACACAGACCTTTGAAGATATCGGCGTGGAAAGGGAGGTGGATATACGAAAGAGAGTTATGGCAATGTGAGTTTTACACATACAAGTTATGCTATTGACAGACGCTTATCTGGCTTAGTTTGAATCGCCGCGAAGATGAATTCGACAGCAAACTAGACTGGGACAACTTCCTTGAACAACGCGAAACCATGATCATGAACCTCGTCTCCGGCATCGACGTCGCAAAAACTGAAGCTGACCTTCGCAAATACGAAGCCTCAAACCTTGACTCCATCCGCGCCAACAAGGCCCGCGCATCGCAAGAAGCCTCCTCCTTTCTGGAGCAGCAATCCTTTGAACAAGAACAAGCTCGTCTACGCCGCCTAGCAGCACGAGAAGAATACGAACGAGAACAGCGCGAACTCGCCGCCGGCCGTGAAGAGGTGCTTTCTCGACTCGCATCAGGCCGGCCCGGCGACGCAGCTAGTATTGCACGAGAAGGTCAAAAGATCTTACTCAAGAAATCATCCGCGCGCCGAAGTGAAGAGGAGAGATTACGACAGAAACAAGCTGCTCTGCGCGGCGAAAAGACCAAAGGGGCTCGAGTTGTATCTGCTACTACAGATTCGGACGCAGAACCGAGCCTTATCAAAGGTCTCAAGAAAGTCTCTATACCAGAGCCCGAGAAACCCTACGACCCCTTTGGTGGTATCCAAGCAGACAAGCGGGATTACTATGTATTGCAAGACCATTATCCGGCTCAATGGCTTGAACAGGCTCGTAACAATGCGACGTTTGCAGCAGGAGGGTTCGATGTTAAAGAGTATTATTCGCGATCACTCTTCGAAGCCTTTGCTGGCCTGGCTGTCTTTGTTGATGAGGAGGTTCCAAAAAGGGATGATTTTGGTGGCGTGACCTCGAAAGCTGCTGTTGCCACGAGAGGGGCTGCACAGCAAGCTGCTACGGTTCGCGCTTCTGATGATGTTTTTTGAATACTTTCGACCCCCTTTGGTGCGAGAATTGGTTATGTAATATGAGACGGGACGCATAGCGACGGTGTTCTTCTTTTCTTATCTCTGCGTTTTGGGATTTGGTTGTTTTTGGGATTGCCGATGAATTTGAAAGTCTTATATAAATTTGGAGGGTCATGCCTCAGGACTCTAGGTCTACCGAACTTTTAGAGAATGACAAAACATTCAGTTACACTATTATATGCTGTTCTGATTGGAATGATTATCATTTGAGCAACCTATCGATACAAAACTCCTGGAGACCATGAAGTAACACGAACCTGAATAGACAAAACAGTTGAAAAACATAAACATAACATACTAGCAAAGGAAAATCCCAATAAACTCCGACAGCATGTAGGTAGAAAGTACTCAAACGCCAGAGAAAATACAGGACTAAGAAAACCAGCTGACAACATGCAATATCATGCAAACTAACAACCCCCCCCAAAGACACGAAAAAGAAAGTGGAAATGGATGTCAAGAACAGCCGGTTCTGAGATGAAGACATCTTTCTCGTCGCTCGCCGCTTTAATTTGGAAAATATCCTTCATGGACATACACCGAAGTCAGTCAACACGAAGATGGGATAATCCAGATTGAAGATGTAAAGATGTAAGGGATGACGCGAAGTAATGTCTTTCGAGCCCGAAACGAGGCCCTTGATATAGGCAACTAAGAACAGGGACATACACCTCTCGTATAAGAGGTCAGTCTGAAACCTGAACGTAGTATCGAACTAAAGAACCTGTATGGCTCGACGTTGTGAAAGCAATGGATAAGCCCGACAAGTTGATTACAAATTTGAGCGTCAAGTATGACGACCTGTCATCTCAGCAGTGCTCTCGCATCCCTCCCATGGCAATTCTTCATCGTAATCGTCATCAGAATCCTCAGCATTACGTGCAGCTTTTTGGCGGAGTGACTGATCAGTGGCGCCTGTTAGGTTGGCAAGCATAGCTGCGCTCTGAACATCGATCCCAATAGACTGCAGAGTAACTTCCATTTCCTTCTCGGTCATTTCATGACCGTCTTGCTTTTGTCCCTCGACAACGTCATACAATGCATAGATTTGATCTGCTTTAGTGTCAATTTCTTTGAGTAGCTTTTCGATTTTGTTGCTTAGGGACTTTCTCTGTCGCTTGCCGAGAGATGCGTCATGCTTTGAAAAAGACTGTTGCGCTATTGCCAACTGCATTTTAAGATGAGCGAGTTCGTCCTCGAGACTCTTGAGAACAGTAGCTAGCGCTTCTGCAGGAGGACGAGATGGACGAAGAGTTGGTTCTTCATTGTAGACAGATGGCTCAGGCATACGCTCGGAGACTGGGATTGGCTTGGGTACGGTAATGTGGGCATCATCATGATTGTGAGTCACTCCTTCAGGCAAGAGACGCTTGCAAATTGTACAGTTTCTGCCATCATGACCGGCAACACTATCGAGAACTTTTTGAGCAGACTCCGAGAGACGAATAGGCTCTCGCGCAGTTTCAGCATAGCGAAGTGTGATGTCTGGTAGGATGAAAGCGGACGTCAACTCCGGGATCGGTTTCTTTCGTCGACTTTGACTCGGGACTGAGTGATCAGAGTGGCGTCTACGACGGCTAGCAGGTCCCTCTTCACGATCATCTTGAACGGTTCTTTCAATCGCGTTAGCGTCACCAAGGGCAGAGGATGGCCGTACGGCAAGTTCCTTTGGTTCTTTCAACGACGACTTGCGTGGAGGATCAGAAGCCACACATTTGGCTGGAGCAGAGGTAACTGCAGGCTGCTCTCTTGCAGCTAGCGATCGGTTTTGCTTGCGTGTAGCCCTTTCCATCTCGAGCCGTCTGCGAAGTTTGGCAATTTCACGATCATCAATGAAGCTTAACAAAGTGAAGTCCTGCCCAGCGCCGATTTGAGTCTTTGTTTCTTCGCGAAGGTCCTCAGTAAAGTTTTCAGTAGTGTCGGCCTCCTCAACGATGACACGTTTGATGCGTTGCTTTCCAGTATTGGGCACCTTCGTGCTGTTTTCGGCCTCTCCAGACCTGTAGGGTATTGCCGATTTTGTAACGGACTCCAAGTTTGCTGTAGTAGGCCTTGATAGGTTGAGAGAAAACAAGTCTTCATCCCGCGTAGAATCGTCCGTACGCACGGCTTTTCCTTTGGATTGGCGCCGAACACGTGTTGATCCAGATGTCTTTTGCGTGTTGCCTTCGTTTTGATCGGTACTTGCGGTGACATTCTCTGTTTCTAGCTGGTTCTTGGGAAGCGACTGGCGTGTGTCAGTTTCGTTTCCGAGCAGTTCCCGAGTTAGCACTGTAAGCTTGTTGACCTGGGCTCTGAGTTCCGCATTCTCCTTCTTCAGAGCTTCACCCTCTCGCTTTGTTTCTTGTGTGTTCAAATAAGCCACCCCTAACTGTGTGACAGCAGAATCCCGCTCTTGAGCCAAGGACTTCAATGCTGATTCATGAACTTGAACTTTTCGATCAGCAATATCAAGTCTGTTCTGTAAAGCCAAATTCATCGCTTCAAGTTCTACGAGGCGTGTTAGCTTTCTGGTTTGATCGTTGGTGTTCCATGTTTGATTGCTTACTGTTCTTGTCTTGCAGTAATTTAGTACTCCCTCTGGGTTGTTCGACATCCTCGCCCCCAAACAGTTTCAGACGGTCGTACTGTTCCTTTTGCCGACGCGATTTTTCAACCTTCAATAGATGGTTCTCCTCACGGGCGTCTTCAAGTTTCTTTTCTGTCTCAGCTTTTGCCAGTTCCAAGTCCGCAACCTTGTCTTGTAGAAGCTTTAGTGAAATGAAGAGAGCCTTCTCATCCTCTGGGATTGGCACATTTTTCAAGGGAAGATGACCTCGAGGCTGGGACGTTTCCATGCCTTCGGCGGGAGGAGAGACAAAGCGTGTTGTACGGGGTCTAGTCTGACGGGTGAAAACTGGGGTCCCATCTTCATAAACACCCGATACTAGCTCAGAAATATTTGGCAAATCGGGAAGCAGAATTGAGCCGTTGGTAAAGGTGTCTAGAGTAAATGTAGGGTTTGGGGCAGGATCATGTTTGCCGCGGCGGGAGTCACCAGGCTGCGTGTTGCGCGACGCCGACTCCATTGCGGCTGCGACTTGAGCCGAAACATTTCCAAAACGAGTCGTCCGTGTGTTGACGGGGACATTCCGAGGTCTCTCATCGCTAATATATGATCCATCGTATGTTTCTCGTGCCCTTACATGCATATCAGCTAATGTATGGCGAGTTTCAGCAGGGCGAGACTGATTCTTGGAGCGGTTGAGTTGCGGCTGGGGGTCGATGTTTTCCTTTTGCATCTGGCTTGCGCGTCTTATCTGAGCGTCCTTACGAAGAGCATCTCCGGAAACCGCACGCTTTGAAGCGCTCCTCATTGCCGATTTGGGAGGCGTACTTGTGACAGGATAATCGAGTTTGATAGCTGGCGATGCTGAGCGCACGCTGTTTTCAATGCTCATCATCGAGTTGCGAGAATCGTCGCGTCTATTGCGGCTGGAGCTCTTCACGCCTCGCCCAATCTCAATCGAGAAGTCATCTTCGGTTTCGTCGTCAGGGGAAGTTTCCACGTCAGAGAATTCGGGAAATGCACGGTTGATCGCAGATGTATTGATGGTGTACTCGGGATCGAGACGTGAAGGGCTTTTTCCTGCCGTACTTGCTCTTCGGAAGGATGCTGGAAGATTTGGTAGCTCCTGGCTATGGTCGAGTTGTCGTGTGGAAACTAGAGCTTCGTGCTCTGGGTCGAAGTCAGACATGGTGGATTCGCCAACAGAGGCTTGTGTATTCTCGGTGTGTCGCATTGCGTATGGACGCGTCATGTTTGAGACGAGTCACACAGATTGCTGTTTATTTGAGGGGTTAGTCCATAAGTACAAGCAAGTCTTATGGTTGTTGTGTTGTGTGTTGTGTTGGTTAGATTGCTCGCTATCGTGTCGAAAGACGCGTTGGATTCGGCGGCGGCTATGGAATGAGTGACCAGAGAATGCTTGCGCGCTGTGTCTAAAATTGGATGAAAGTATGAGGGTATGAGAAATCAAAAGCTGCTGCAAAGCAGAAAGGCTTTGGAGGGAATCAATTGAAGTTGCTAACAACTAGGATGTGGCAGATGGGAGTGTAAATAAACATCGAAGCAGAGCCGGCGAGGTTGGAAGACGACCCGCGCAAGGCTTTTGTTTATCCAAAGGCCCGGGTGGGTCCTTCCCGAAGAGTGAAAGCACAGTGTTTCACAGATTAACAACCCTAACCCTAACCGTTACCCAAGCCCTAATTCACGCCAGTTTTCTCCATTCTGCTGTGGCTTGCTGGTGGAACCGAAGTTTTTCTTTTCACTATTCTGTGGTTTGCACCATGCTGTATATGCTTTTTATCATCTATTTAATTGTGTTCCTGCAAAAAAGGGGCTGGAATGCTGTTATCGCTGCTGCAAAGCCGTTTGTCCTCAGACAAAAGGTGAAGAGGGAGGGCAGTGCGATGAGGAACGGTTCAAATGGTTTAAAAATGCTTATAGTAATATTTGTCTCTTTTTTACTCTGTTCTGATTAAGAGGTTCTATGCAAAATGTTTGCTTGGTAACATCATAACTAGATATCCGCCTTCGAAGACTCACAGCAATCAAAAAAACTACCCGCGAGACTGTTCCAATTCAGTAATAAACAAGACTGGACTAATTTAGTCTCTTGATCCCATACACTCGTCGATAGAAGAGAAAAGTCGTACATCTCGAAAATTACTTCTTTAGGAAATATTATATGTATTGAAAGTTCTCGTATTCAGATACGGTACAGCTACTTGATGCTAGATGTCATTGTTGATTTTAACCGTGTTCTTGGTTCTTATGCATGGTTAGTAGAAAGTTGGTCTTCGCATATTGATTTTAAACTAATGTCCTATATTTCTAACCAAAGGCTGAGCTTTGCATGTTGTATTGTGAATGAAGTGAGGAGTCTCTTTGACGTAACTTACTGTACCGTTGTATGTACGGCGGACAGGAGCCACAGGACCCATGATAGGGCCGGGATGGACCGAAGCTTCCGCTGTCATTGGGAGAGGCCCACCGAGTTGGATGACCAAGTAAAAGGAGGATTACTATCGGAGTAAGTTATGGACTATTGTAACATCCGGACGATCTATAAGTTAACTAACTAGTTAACTAGTTAGTTGAGTTATTACATAAACTTCTCGCACATAGTTAACTAAGTTAGTTAACTTGAATCAGTTAGTGTGTTGGCTTCCTAAATGATAAGGGATTAAAAATGTAGGGTAAGCGGTGCTTTACCCAACTATCACACCCTCAGGGTTCGCCCATGTCCTCTAGGGAACTAAAATGGCAGTGCAGCAAAGGATTATTGTGCATAACTAGGTAAACTTTATACTACACTCCTACACAGAAGTTTAAACTCTCGGGGGCTCTGAATTTGCAGTGCAAGAGCCGCCAGTTGGTCTCGATTTGCACCCAAATTACGAAACGGCAACGATTTAAGACTGATCAGGGTAATATTTCTGTTTCGGCTACTGCGAGAAACTGATGATATGGAAATGAGACTGAGTCATGGGAAGAAGCGATACTCTGCTGAGCTGAACATAGAGAATCTTGACAACCTGGAGAGTAAGGTTGGACCTAGGACAGGACAGGATGCAGAATCTGGTACGGGATTTCGAATAAATGACAATAATAGTTTCATCTAACTAGCGACCTACTCTAATCTCATTCAATCTTGCAATCATAAAATAAGATTCAAGCACGCCTTTACCGAACATAACCAGTGCTGATATCACGAAACTATGAAATAAAAAGAAAACAGTATAAACACTCAGAGGGTTTGCTCATTACAAGTAGAATAAAAGGATGTTGCATCGCCAAACATAATATCACCGTATCCACCCGGTCATATGTACACAAAACGCCATGCATAGGATTCAAAGATTTACATATCTGGACATGCTTCAGATGCTCTAGATGAGTCGTCGTAAAATTCGTCATGTTTTGTCGTTTCAGTCGCCAGCTGCTTCGATTCAAGCTCGTTATCAATTATCTCAATTGCTCATGCTTTGATAAACGTCCCAATCGATTAAGAGCTCGATCGAGCGGTTTCGTTGGCTGCATGAGACTGATCTTCTGGCAGGTCAGAACCAGGCTGATGAGAGCTAGGAGCTGCAGCTGCTGCCGGGGAAACAAGCGTACTATTCGCAGGGCTGGCAGTATCGATACGAATCTGAGGAAGCGTCTGCGACAACAACGCATGTTCTACCTCTCCCCTGGTGCTGGCAATAGGACTCTCATACGCTGGAGCCTCTCCCCAGTCATCATAATCATAGCTCGGCGGCGGGATATGTGCGGTGCTAATATCCCCGTCCTCGACAGCTGACTCACTTGGTGGGGTATCGTCGTCCCCAGAGTGGACACTGGCACTCAGTGTACTTATCCCAGACACAGAGGAACGAGCCTGGCTATGCATAGTAAGAATTGACTGTGTCGACTGACGCGTAGTATCAAGTAACGGACGCTGATCCGAATCATTCGAATTGGCACGAATTCGTGACCCGTCGTGCCGGACATGTCCAATATCGGCATACGTCACCGACGAGATCCTCCGATGCCGACCTCTCGCCTGATGCTCCGCCAGCATCGCACTCGCAGTTGGCCTATTCGCATTCGCTTCCCTCGCTGCAATACTATCCCTACTCAATTGCTGCAAACGAGCCGTATCACCCGCCACACGAGCCTCCCTACGTAATCGACGTCTCTCATCTCGTTCGGCGAGTTCTTCACGGCGTCGCAATCGGATTTGGTATAAGGATTCCATCTCTGTTTCGCGACGGTTCTCTTCTTCTTCGTTTGTTTCGGAGAATTCGACGACCATGTCCATTCCTTCACGCTCGCCTTCGCGCGCGATGACCTGTTCTTCTTCTTTGGGGAGGCGACTGTAGGATGGTAAGGTAATTATGGAGCGAATTGACTGGCCGCGCTGGGGTGGGTTGGAGGTTGTATGGTCATTGTTGTTTGAGACGAGGCCTGCGGCGGGAGAGAGGTCTGTCGTGGTGAGGGTTGTTGTCATTTGTCTATTGCGGTTGAATCCTCCTACTCGATCATTAGCTTTGATTGTAATCGAAACCAGTGAGTGAATCCGTACCTCGTGATCGTGGTGTCCATTTCCACCACAAGTTCTTCATGTACCTCCCTGGCAGAAGCCTGGGCTCAGCTTCTCGTATACGCAGCCGGCGGACCATGACGAAGATGAATATTAGAGCCAAAACCGAAGCGCCGACAGCGATAGCGACCTATTCACCATACAAAACAGATTAGATAAATTCAATAGACACACAGCGTAACAAACAAGATATACTCACCCCGACGCCCGCGGCGGTAGTGCCAGACATACCGGCGCTTCGAGCAGCCAGCAGCTCCCGGGCGGGAAGGCTGGGAATGTACATTCTTGAGCCTCGGACGAGCCAATCACGATGGCATAGTATTTATGTCAGAGGGAAAATATTTGCATCTCAAGAGAATGATAAATTGAATAGAATAAACGAGTGTTGTGAAAGTAAGATGATAGAGACGAAGTGAGACAATATGTTGTGTACCCGCTGTCTCCGTGCGTACCGGTAAGCCTTTGATAAGATGACGCGCGCTTGTCAACCGTTTTTATTCTCTTGGTCTATTCAAGAGAATCCGATTGATAACGGACGTGAACTTCCAGCAGAGTTGAGTTGAGCCAAGTCAATAAATCTGTATGTTTTACCTATTAATAGGCCTCAAACCTAACAGCGCCGCGTCAAAAGCATGTATAACAACTCACCTCACCGAGTCTTTGTCCTCGACTCTATTCGCCGGTCGATCAGACACGACAGCCACGGCAATAGGATCCAATCATCTCTCTCCTTCACGATATGAGACAGCGGAAGAACAATTGGATGAGACGGTTGCTTAGGTGCTAAGGGTCTAAGGCTGAATGTTCACACTGCGCCCCACGGGCCGCCTTAGCGCTTCGATTTATTTTGGGAGCTATGTTAAGTTAGTTAGTTGCTGGTAGGTAACTACGTAACTATAACTATGTAAGATAGGAGTCGAATTCTACAGACGATTAGGGTTTTAGGCTCACATGATGGTTATCTATATGCAACCCATAGTACAGAGCACGTACTCTCCTTTGGACCAAACAAGGATACATATGTAGCCCTGAACTTTATGCTTGGGATGTTCATCTATGGGTATAATGAGTAAATAAGCACTCGGGTTTAATCAACATCCAACATCTCCCTCAACCTCCCATTCGCCCTTTTCAACAATCCCAAATACGACCCCTGCTCCACCACAACTCCCTTATCAACAACCACCACGTTATCCGCCATCTCCATCATGTCCTTCGAATGCGTAACCATAATCACCGTCAGTTCTTGGCCCGGCGCAGTCAAAAGCCTCCTCACAGATCTCCGAATGATTTCCGCGCTCTCCGTATCAAGATTCGAAGTGGCTTCGTCCAATATCAAGATTCTGGGGTGTCGTACCAGCGCGCGCGCAATCACGAGGCGTTGCGCTTGTCCCCCTGATAATGTGAGTCCCCCTTCCCCGATGAGTGTTGAAAATCCCTCGGGAAGGGAATGGATGAAATCTGCTATCCCGGCTGCTCCGGCGGCAGCTTCGATGTTATTGAGCGAGTTGAACCTGGAGTAAGGGCCAAGGCCATATGTAATGTTTGCGCGAATCGTGTCGGCGAACAGTTTCGGTTGTTGAGGGACATAGCCTATCATTGATCGAAGGGTGGGTATATGGAGTTGTCGGATATCGACGCCTGCGAGGGTGAGGGGTGCGACGATGTCTTGTCCCGGTGATGGGTTGGGGCAGGCGTAGAGACCTAGGAGGAGGGATATGATGGTTGACTTTCCTGAGCCGGAGCTGCCTACTATGGCCGAGCAGCTGTTCTCAGGTATTTTCAAAGAAAAGTTGGTAAGGATAGGGGTTTCGGGGCGTGATGGGTAGCGGAAGCTTAGATTGTAAAATTCGATGGGAACAGGCTCAAAGACTCGCAGTTTGCCTGAATTCTCGTGCGAAGAGAATCCAGCTGGTAGTCGCGACAGCTTGATCAGCCGTGTTGCCATATCGCTGGCCGAATTTACCTGGGGAACTGAAGGTTGGACCGTCAGGACGAGTAGACGCCTATTTTGGGAGATTCAACTTACTCCACGACATCACCGAAACTGCATATCCGAGGCTGAATAATGTCATCGTCAATACTGACACGATATTCGAGATCCCCTTAGCGTCAGGGGCTGTCAAAACCGCTGCATAGTAAATGAGTAGTGCTAAACTCGTGTCAGTCCACAAAAATTTCAAAACAACACAGTGAATAACATCTTACCGCTTGCAAAGATAATCACCGACTCTGTAAGCCCAAAAAACAACCCGGTATAAATCCCCCTTTTGAACCCAACCATCAACCTCCGACGCAAAACATTCGCGAGTTTGGCCCTAAAATGATTCTCCAAAGTAAACGCCCTCACAGTCGCAACATCTGTAAACGCCTCCGAAAAGACGTTCGCCATATCCTCGTTCAAATCATTTAACGATCGCTCCCATCTCGTATTGACCGCCTCTAAACCTTTGCTTACTCCATACCAAACCGGGGCACATAACAGACTGACGAATGTCAACTGCCACTTCAGATTCAAACTCCACACGATGGCAATAAACGCCGTGATGATAGAAATAATCACAAAACTTCCGAATTTTCCGGCCAAGTTGCGGGTTTCTTCGGCGTGCTGGTCTAGACAGATAGTTAGTTGGAGGGGATCATGATCTTTCTGCTCAAACCATGAACATGGTTGAGCGAGTACTCGTTGCATGGATCGAGCGCGTAACTTGTCCATCCATGCTTGACTGCAGTATTCGAGGATGTAATTCATAACGAACGTTACCAAGGCGTCTGCTACGGATAGCGAAACGATTGATATGGAGTATGTCTTGGCTATAGAGCTGGCTTTGGTTCGGTCTGCGATATAGAATGAGTCGAAGAGACGGGATAGGAGGAATGAGAAGATAGGCGTCGATGTTGCGTGGATGGTTGCGAGTACTATTGCGATGGCTAATAGGATTCTTTGTTTTAGGTTGAGGATTTTGGGGATAGTCGATAATGTCTTGTGTAATGGTAAAGTTGTGGTGATTGTTTCTGTATCCTCTGACTGTAGCTTCTTGTAGGGGTGACCTCTTGCGACAAACGTCCGAAGTGTGTTTAGAGAAGCGAGAGGCTTTTCTTCACCCATGAAGGACAATCGATTACGCACCGATCGTGACTTATGCCGAGTAATAGATGTCAGCTCTCGAAGGAAAATCCGTGGCGGCGGCGAGAATTGAATCTCTTTACCATATGGGCTGCTCATTGCCTTGTCTCCAATCAGGGTAGTCGTAGATGTCTCCGGCATCTCATCACTATCAAAGGAAGTAAACAACGTTTCAACCGGAGAATCATCGAACCAGGATTCCTCTGAGAGATATTGGGACTCCATGGCATTCCGGCCAAGTGAATGCGAGGTTATTATCGGATCGATGATTGCCTCTGCAAAAATTGCACGTTGATCCCCATTTATCAAGTCTTTCTTGAGTCCCGAAGCAGCCACTTTTCCAGCTTCGAGCACATACACAAACTCATCGTCAAGTATATTAGCAGTATCATGTGTAACAATAATCGTCGTCATGCCGTATCTCCATTTTCGAACGGACTCCATAACCGTGGCACGATTATCGTAGTCTAGTGCACCTGTGAACTCGTCGAGGATAAGAACGGCGCTATTCTTCATCCTCGCTCGCGCAATAGCGACTCTCTGTTTCTGTCCACCGCTGAGCAAGTTTCCACCCAATCCAACAACGGTGTTGAGCTCATTCGGTAGGTTGTGAATAGCGTCTTGCAAATTTGCCATTTCGATACACATCTCCATTTGATCATTGGAAACGCTCCGTGGTCTTCGTGCTCCAAAGGCAATGTTGTCCCAGAGGGTTTCGTTGAAGAGGTAGTTATTTTGCTGGACGAGCGTTACGTTCTTACGCACCCAGGCTGGGTGGACTGCTTGAAACGGGGTGCCCCCAACTAGAATCCCTCCGGACTTTGGTGAGTAAAATTGTAGCAGCAGATTAATGAGAGTGCTCTTTCCGGCTCCGCTGCGTCCAACAATAAAAGTTGTCCTGCCTGCTGGGAATTTGATGTTCAATGCGTTGAGCACGGGTATTTCGGGTCTAGATGGGTAAGCAAAGACGACCTAGGCAGCAGGTTAGCACTCGAAATCTTCTGCCAACTGCATGAACTAACATTTTTCAAAACGATATCTTCAGTGTGAAGATTGGGATACCGGTTCTTCTGCGTTCTGAACCGCAAGTCATCTATGGCATCAGCACATGTATACTGACGCAGCGTCTCGCCAGCAATCTTCCCTCTTTCCAACGTAGCAGAATGCTGCACCAGCTGCGCTATTGACTGCGTAACAATCAAACAACCCCAAAAAGTTGTCAAGACATCACCTGGTGTCAATTTCCCTGACTGAACCAATATACTTCCATACCAAAACCCCTGCACAAACATGACGAACGACATAAATCGTGGAAAAGCCGTCTGAATTGAGATGAGAACAGCTAATTTCATATACAACCGAGCAGCCGCGTTGATCCGTGTCATCATTTGTGTATAAGTTGAGGACTGGCCGTTGAGACATTTGACCACATCTATAGATTTGAAGGCGTCGTATGTAATTTTGGAAGCTTCGGAGAGCTCGGATTGTTGTGCTTTAAGGATGGGTGCCATTCTTGAGGAGGTGAATGTGATCACTGTGAAGGAAACTGGAATACCAGCCATCGTTACCAAAGTGACTTCCCATGAAATGACAAATGCGAGTATCATGCCGGCGAGTATTCTGATTATGTGTAATATGAATGCTCCAAGGGGCTGGGCAGTTGCGATCTGTAATTCTCGTAGTTGCCTTCAAAACAGGATCATGATGTTAGTTTTAACCCGACCAGATTTCGACGGTGAAGAAGTCGTACTTTTGTGAATGTGACAGAAATGGCCCAACTCCATCCTTTCTCATATCAAACCACACCAGATCCCGCGTCAACAACTTCCCAAACAGAATGCTCCCGGCTTCACGGACCTGAAATTCAGCAAATACGATCCAGACGAAGAAGAAAAATGAATTCAGAAGCCATGTCCCTCCTCCAAGAATCAGGAGAATAGAAGTATTGTCTCTCGCCTTATCCATGAGTTGCGGACCCGTGATTGCTCCAATCCCGAATTGCGAGAGTGTTTGAAATAGTTTGCCTAGGTACAGCGCAAAGATGATTCTTGAGACTCCAGCGGAGATTGTGATTATGATAGCTGCTAGTAGAAGTGGGACATGATAGACTGTCGTAAAGTGGAAGAGAGACTTCCAGCTCGTTTCGAGGGAGATATTTTCGTCGCCATGGTTGGATCCTGCTGGCGATTCACGAGAGGATGGCGTCTCTTGAAAAGGATGTCCTTCGAGAGTGTCAGCCATCTCCAATGTGTGAATATACTAGCACCTTCAACAGCGCCGTGCAGGCACAAATAACTGTCGAAGTTCTAGAAGGCATAGAAAAAAGAAAGATGCACGGCCAGCCAGAACATGACATGCAGAAGGGCCAGCACTAGATATCAAGGAATATACATGATTGCTAATACCTATATGAAAAGATAATATACGAAGGCATCAGTCCACATTTGGTATTCTCAGAAAGAACAATAGGATTCGGTCCATTTGATGCTAAGTATTGTTCTCTTTGTTTGCAACATGTGGAAATGTCACGTGATAACATCACGATTTTTATGCATTCTCGGTATGGAAAGATCACTCGAACACGGTGATTGGTCATTATACATGGTATCATGAGCTAGTAAACATATGAATTGATTTGAATATGCTGGGATTGCGCGGTTTGGCATGGTACCGCCGGTCCAATATGTCCCGTCATCGAAGTCGTGCTTCATCGATTTGATATCGATATGACAAGCTACCTAGAAGCTGGCTTGTTGTATGAGAAGCCGCGCAGCTCATCTGATGAGGCTGTGTTCGTCTGATTTGGTGGTCTGGATTGTCGGTATTCCTTTACTCCTTCTTGCCTTGAGCCCGCTCGTATATCCAATCGTTCAATCCAGCGCGATTTCTAATTTTGTTAACAATCTGCTGATCGGATGATGATATGTTTTGCATCGAACTCACCTAGCAATCTCAATAGCATAAAACTGCATGCGCATAGCTATGACAAGACAATCCATTAGTATCATTTCTTCAACCCAATGCACAAAAGTCTCATGGGACGAAGAACATACCAAATATGGTCGACTCCTGGTCATACTCCGCCTTTGGGTTCGACCTCAACATCGTCCCAAAGTTATAATCACTAATCGTCTTCTCATACTCCTTCATGAAATTTCTCCACTTCTCCTTGCCAGCCTTGCTCTTCATATCGTCTTCGTTTATAGTCGCGGCGGGATCAAAGTCGGGGAATTCGCGCTTGAAGTGTTCTAGAATCTCGTCGTCCATCTTTGTGAGGCGCAACTTCGAGCCGGGGACTTTTTCAAGGATGGACCAGTATGTCATGAGTTGTTCGACAGCTGTGGTAGAAACGTTAGTATTTGTCGCGTCGAAATTCTGTACTACTTGGCGAACCTTTAACAGCGAACTGTTTCTCCATCTAGAAAGAAACGAAGGTTAGCAACGTGAAGCTCTGCAGAGAAGCAATTGACTTACGTCCTCTAAGTTCTCCGCCGTCTCTGGGTCAAATGGCTTCGACATGGTGGGCAATTTTTGACGATATGTAATCAAATCGGTATTGAATACGGTCAGATAGTGTAGATGGTATGTATGGATTCAAAGTAAAAGAGGCAAGCGAGTTGGTCCTTGAGGTGCTTTTATCAAGATAAAAAATTATTCGGGCAGCCCCTCGTTCCTTCCAGGCATTTCTAAGCGGCGACGGACACTAGCCTGATGCCCCGCCCCTAACGCTCTACACGTCATACATTTAATTCATCTAAAAAGGCACTACATACGTAGTACGTACTACGTATTTCGGCATTTATATTAACCACTTGAATAGGTTACATAGCGCCTTGCGTATTGGGGTATTCAATATTATAGGTCAAACAATTTCAGCCGCTAAGGAGACTTTCTGTAGCAGGCATAGAGGGTGTATAGGCGATAAGGCGCGTAGGCGCGTCTAGTTTTGAACGAAATCAAGGAAACGCCTCAAATGAGGAAGTGACAAAATGGCGACAAGCGGGATTGAAGGGGAAAAATGGACTTTTGGTTGTACCTTTCTAGTCGAGATCACTGTCGGCATCGTCTGGAAGCTCCTCAAATCTTCCCTCTCGCACGGCTTGGGCGACAGGATTCTCCGCGATGAATCCATTGGCACGGGCTCTGTCAAGTGATTAAGGAGTCATTAATATACGGATGGTGGAATCGTACCGGGGAACAGGGTCATACCTTTCAAAAAGCACAAATAGCCGTTCGGCTTCCCGCTCTTTTTCTTCCTCGGTCATCGCAGGCCCAGTATCTTGTGGCTCAGCATCCCATCGTTGACCAGTGATTGGGTTGAAGGCAGGATTGATATTGCTCTGATTCGTGGCAAAAGCTTCGTTCGCATCTTGTGGAATTTCTATGCCCCGTGAAGCAAGGAAACCTGCAGCATATCCGTACCCAATATTCTTTGTCAGAGTTTCGGCGTTCTTTCCCGAAAGAACAAAGAAAAGTTCTGAAATTGCTGTCTTGAGATGCACGGATGGAGTTGTAGAAAGCACCAACAACTTGGAGGATAACGTGTCGCTTCGTCCAATGGGGACGCTGCGATCCTGGTCTTCGGGAAGCAGAAGCCATTCCATGTACTTTCTCGGGCCTTCTGGGGCTTGTTCATATATGGTAAGAAGCAGCTCTATCAAAGGAACTATCCTAGTCTCCAGCTGGTCCGCTTCATAATGTCGCACTGCCGCATCCAGTACATTAATCAACTTGTCGACATTGCAGTTCGGGTTGAATTTTGGGAAGAACGGGCTGCTTTCAAATTTTCCCGGCTTATCTGAAAGATCCAATGTTGATAGAGCATTGACAAGATAACTAATTAGGCCGTCAAGTGGTTGTTGTGGGACATCTATTCGAGTGATAATTTTGAGCATATATGGAATCGACTGGGTGAATGTATCAGCTAGATCGGGATTGAGTTTGCAGACATTGAAGAGCAATTTCAGGACGTCAGTAAAAGCTGCTTCGTCGATGGGTGTAAGTGTCTTTTTCCCACTCTTGGGTATTTGCTTTGAGTGGCGTATTATTTGCTAGTAGATAATCAGACGAAATTCTCAATGTCTCTAATGAATGGATGCACTTACATAATGTATATTTTCACCAAGAGAATGTTCGGTTATTAATGTTTTGAAGTTCAAATCTGTATCGTATGTAGTAAGAAAGAGGATGCGGGCAACAATCATCTCGTCTTCAGAGTTGTCGGTCTGGATGTGGAAGATGAGCCTCACCGACTAGATGAATCGCGACAAACAAGATTGCATGCTTACCTTTAGCTTCTCCGCTAACCTTCCGACACACCCTGTATCAACCAAAACCTGCCTCATGTCGCTTTTTAGCAAGAGCGCATTGGCAATGGTACGGAGGGCGCCCCGTCGAATATCGGGTATTTCCCCGTCCAATCCATATTTTATAAGAAGTGCAACCCCCTAGACACGTCAGATAGGTCCAGCAATCGATGGGGCATGGTAGAAGTACGTTTTTGGAGTAAATGGCGTCTGCGTTATCCGGATTCGTACCATGTTGACGGAGGGTCAGGATCATATTAGCCTTCTCTTAATCACGACAGGTTAGCGATGGTCAAAACTCTCTGATCTGAGACTTCCGACGCTTACCTGTCGACGACAGCTTCTTCTCGGATAAGTCCCTGTCGAGGCTGTCGACTAGGCGACGAACCTCACTCTGCTTTTCTGTATCAAAGCTCAGCTGGTAGTCCAATACATAAAGAGCGATCTGCACAAGACCAGATAGCTATATGGCCTACCTTCATTTTGCAGTACACGGGGCTGCATCATGTCACAGTATTGGGATTCATTCAAATAACTACCAAGAGACCAGGTACGCTGCGTAGCAAGCAAGCGAAAGCAGATTGACCATGAATTAAGAGAGTTGTAGCTGAGAGGTTGATTAGAAACTAAGGGAATGAGGTCGAAATGGAGCTTGGACCAAGTAAGAAGGAAGGATCAACAGAGCAGAACTAGACAAAGTAGACGCAAACCGCCACAAAGCGAGGAACGTGACTGAATTAGTAGCCGGGATATAGTTATTTTAAAGGAGGAGTAAGAACAACCAAGCAATTCGTTGAGCTGTTCAGATCGAAAGTCAAGAAGTCGACAACAGCAACGGAGACTTCGAGCGCCGCATCCCCCGCACTTACCCAAGGACCTCCTTTTTGGGTTTAGCGGCACATAAATGCCGAATCAGGTCCTAACCCTAATGTAACCCTACTTGACGACTACAAGATGAACCTCCATTCTTCTTCATTTGCTCCGTAGAGAAGGCATGCTTCAAACATACTACCATGAAGATCTCTCCTACTGTCTATTTATGCAATGAAGACTGTAGCCTCCCTCCACATACTAGTCGACCCCTTACCATCGTCCTCGAGCCGACTGGCTGTGGGGTGTATCCACTACCGGTAGTTAAGGCATCGGGTTTCGTGCCGACTTTCTTAGTCCTAGAGTTTTTACTATAATATCGGACTAAGAAGATAACTAGCGGTCAATTTCTGACGTTTCTCTCTTGAAATCGATTGACACGGGTGCCAAACTGAGGTAGATCTGCCGGCTCACCAGCGATACATACACATTCAAAGATTGCAGCTTTCCGTGATATATGATCCTTACATGAACTATAGATCGATCTAGTTGGCAATGATAATGGATACGGGTTGTGAATTAATACTCGTTTAAGTATTGATTAGGCCGCGTGGATATTGTGCATCTATATTGACCGGGAAAGGAATTGTCTCACAAAGTTTTCGCATGGTCTCAGCGATGACAGAGTTAAAACTACAGGGAAACAAGGTGTTAACGCCTATTACCGCCATAGAAACAGACACCACCGTGCCCGATGCACCAGCGGCTCATGATATACCTGATGGAGGCTATGGATGGGTGGTTGTTTTCGGAATCGCTATCATAAACGCATTCGCCTGGGGAGTCAGTTCGGTAAATTTGCCCACCTTCCTCTCATAAACCGGACAAAATCGCTGACAATATTGGAAAAGTCATTCAGTGTCTATCTCGCGTTCTACCTCGATAATAACTATTTCCCCGGAGCCAGCTCACTTGGTTACTCCTTTGTCGGTGGAACAAACTTTTTAGCAGCCCTTTGGGTCGCTCCATTTGTGAATATTCTCGCTCGACATGCCGGCACAAAAGCTTGTATGTTGTTGGGATCCAGCCTTATATCGGGGGGCTTGGTAGCTGCATCATTTGCCCGTGAATTTTGGCAACTTATGATCACCCAAGGCATCATGGTTGGAGCTGGCGTGGGGTTTTTGTTTGTTTCTACAGTGCCCATCATCAGTCAATGGTTCTGGAAGAAGCGTAGCTTCGCCCAGGGAATAACAGCTGGTGGCTCTGGAATTGGAGGATTAATATTTTCTGCCTCGATATCACCCATGATTCAAAACATCTCTTTAGCATGGGCACTCAGGATTCAGGGAATTATCTGCTTCGTAACTCTCTTTCTCGCCTCCACAATTGTGCGCGACCGAAATCACCACCTGCGCCCCAAACAGCATCCCTTTGACATTCGATTCTTCCGCCGCTGGGATGTCTGGTTACTCCTTATCTGGGCCTTTTTGTATCTTCTCGGCTACATGACCTTGCTCTCTTCGCTTCCGGACTTCATCCGTTCTTTAGGTCTATCCCCGAGTGAAGCTAGTCTTCCTGCCATTTTGCTCAATCTGGCTACTATCACGGGACGAGTCGGCGCTGGGTTTGTCTCGGATCGTTATGGAAGGATTACCATCGCGCTTATATCTAGTATAGCAACTGGTGTATTATGTCTAGTGTTTTGGATTCCGTCTCAATCACTTGCGCCGACGTTGGTATTTTCGTTCATCGTGGGGAATGTGTATAGTACTATATGGCCGGTGAGATTCATCATTCCGCTCAATACTTTTATTGGATAGGTCTGACATGATGCTTCGCGATAGGCAATTGCGCCGCTTGCAGCCGAGATTGTAGGCCTCGAAGAATTGCCTTCTTTACTGGCGATAGTTTGGCTTACTACAGGCCTTCCATGTTTCTGTACGATTATACCCTTTTGTATTGTATCGGAGGGAGATACTGACGAGGCCGTGACAGTTTCCGAAGCAATCGCTCTACAACTTCGTCGACCAGATAGTGACCGCCCCTATCTTTACGCACAGCTTTATGCTGGTATGTTACTATCAATGTGCTCGACTGCTATGAAATTATTGCTAATCTTGCTTGCAATATAGGGCTCAGTTACATTGCAAGTGCGCTTTTTATGCTTGAGCTTCGCCGAATGAAGGTTGGCCTTTTTAAGCAGGAAAGACGCCTTCAATGAAGGACCCGAAACATGGGCATTCGGTAAATCAATATCATTCATGGGAGATATAGAGTTGCATTTGAGATATCTCATACATATGGTCTTTAATGACATATGCTACCAATGTAGTTATCAAATCTAGCATCAACTAGAGGGTAGAGTCGGGCTGAGACCTCAAGCCCCCCTTATATAAAAGTCTTAAGCCCCTGCATTATTTCCAGAGTGTCGAATAGACCTCTTGATTCCTCTCTCCTCATCCAGAGTCGACTGTACGCGCCTATAACGCACAGAGCTGACCTCCATCAATCGCCTATACCACCATCTCCCAAACACAATAACCAGAATAGTAAGAACCAGCGGCAACGTCACCGCAAAATAGACCCAGAACTTAGTTTCCCCAACCGCAAAATCACCATTCATGCTGAAGAATGAACAAACAAACGAGACCGGAATGAATAGCGAACCCAGTATTGTAAGTCGAGATAATGCCTTGGAATCCGAAATCGACTTCTCCGTTTCCATCAACGCCAGATGTGCCGATGTGATATTGAGTAACTTCTCCGACCATTTCCGGTAACTAAGAAACTTGTCGCGAATGATGATGAAGTCTCGATCCTCTGCCCTGTGACTTGGGATTTGATAGGGATGTTCTGTGACAAGATTGAGAGATTCAAGGTTGGATGTCATCTCGTGAGAGAACCAATTCATTCTTCGTCTGATTTTGTTGATCTCATTCATGACGCCGATGAAGTCTCCCAGGTATTGATTCTTTTCAGAATCGGTGAGATTCGGATCGATCATGCGTTGCATAACCCAGAGTTTTGTCTCGTGTTGACTCAGATCGGAATAGTATCGTCGGAGGGTACTGTTGAGCATAGATATGACGATTCGTCGGAGGAAGATAGTACTCTCGTATGGGTTTCTGAGTGCCAGAATAAGTTCTTTACTCGAGGCGACGTTGACCCAGTAGTAGGCAATATCGTCTGCTAATGAGACGCGGCGCGGCCCGTCGATAATCAATGCCGAATGCGAGGCGTTTTTATCTGGCCATGGTGTAAAATCCCTATAGCCTCCCTGGTAGGGCCGGCTTTGTCCAATCTGCTGAACAGCCTTATCACAGTCGTTGTTGTAGTAACAAATCAAGCGATTATCCAGGATTGGAGGATCCAGAAGAACGATAGCTGAAAGATGGGTCAGAATTCGAGTCATCCAGATTTGATTAAAAGGATCGCTCACCGTTCCATCCTCCGTCGTCCTACGTCTGGCACCAGAAGCTTATATTGCGTAGTATAGTAGCTACAGGACCATCGCACCAAACATGGTTCCTATCCCCCTTGGTGACTTCATGTTGAAAAGTGACATTTCGACTCACATTAGCTGCTGTCCTCACCATTGAAGGTACTGGATCTAGTGGCGGGTCGTCCAAGACTCTGGTCTCATAGTAGCGCAACGTGAACGATTTCTCGTGGTCATTGACAGAAAGAAATTGTGGAGAGTGTCCCATTTGCTCATCTTCGCCCCAATGACCATCTTGAATCTGTGCTGCAAATACTTGGGCATCTACTCCAAGATATGATCCGAACAGTTCAATATATAGCTCTGAGAGGTCCTCTAGCATATAGAGTCTTCTTGTTGGGGTTGCTGGCTAGAAGAGAGATACTTTTCAAGCTCCCAACATTCCATGTCTGATTTTGAGGAGTATGAGCTGAAGGCGATATGCTTTACGCCGTTTCCGTGAAACTCGAGGACTGAACATCCTACCGGAAATTGATTGCATGGTCCATGCTCATGTTGCTTTTGGATAAAAGATGTGAGATAACCGAGGGTAGGATATCGGCGTGATAGCTCACTAATGAGTGAGAGATATCTACCTAGAGGAGGTTTAATGGAGCTTTCCATGGTGATATACCAAAAGGCCATCGCACGGAATTCTGGCATGTTGGGTTGTTGATAAGCGGCCAGATCCCTTCTTATGTCCAAACCACCAGGCCTGGCTAGAGGTAGTGTTTCCGTCATTCTTGCGGTGTCGGAATGCTAATATTTCAAGGTTGACTGCATCTACATGTACACTTTTATGCAAAACCGGTCAACGACATCACATCACTTAGCCTATGAGATTGTCAAACAGCTGCTTCTGTATAACGAAGAGATCAATATTACGTATGATTGGCATGCAAGTAGACCGAAGAATAAGACTGTTTGGCACACATTTCGCAGGGATGCAAAGAATAAGGTGAGATGAAGCAGTCCAGAGGATT
Source organism: Talaromyces marneffei (assembly GCF_009556855.1). NCBI lineage: Eukaryota > Fungi > Ascomycota > Eurotiomycetes > Eurotiales > Trichocomaceae > Talaromyces > Talaromyces marneffei. Next base: position 1,417,493 of record NC_072353.1, on the reverse strand, counting down.
AGGGCTCCAGGGTTTTATCCCGGCCTGACTTATAAGGCTACGACCACTTTACACGCGACGAACATTCGTGATCCTATTCAAACCATTACTAGAAAGTCTTAGTAGCTGAATGTACTATATAATCTGTAAAGAGGATGCCCAATGCATTACATTAGTAAGATTGGGTTATTGGCAAAAGGCATTGCCCCGCGCGTTCCGTGCGGACCGTCATCTACCCTGCTATAACTGTAGTGCTATTGATTTTCAGCTTATAAACGGTGAGTTGGACTTCTGTTTCAATGCCATTGGAGAATAAAGTATGGTCATCAACATGTCCGACATCAGCATGCCGTCGCCCGACGGCACCCAGCGAGATGAAGAAAAGGTTATGCAAAACTCCGTATCGGGGAGCCCCGCTCTGGATACAGCTCTCCCACCAGAGGGAGGCCTTCGAGGTTGGCTATGTTGCGCTGGTGCTTCCTTGGGTCTGTTTGCAACCTTGGGCTTTTTAAACGCGTTGAGTTTCCTTCCACGCAAAAATCTCCTTGACCGGACATTCTCCTGACCATTGACAGCATTGGTGTCTTCCAAACCACTTATCAAGAGACTCTCTTGAAAGATTATACCTCTTCAGACATCTCATGGATCTTTACAATCCAGCTCGCTCTTATATGGGCTCCAGGTTCCCTATTCGGCCGCATTGTAGATACCTATGGACCGCGCCCGGTCATACTCCCCTGTTCCCTTCTCTGTATGTTCTCACTGTGCATGACGAGTCTTAGCACCAAATACTATCAAATCATCTTGGCACAGGGAATTGGCTATGGGCTCGGAGCTGGGGGTATTTTCACCACCAGCTTAGTCTGCGTTGGCCAGTGGTTTGTCAAGCAGCGAGGTCTTGCTATGGGGGTTACTGTTGCGGGTAGTAGTATTGGTGAGAGCTGAGTGTCCTACTTTGCCCATGACGGGCATGCTGATTTTATGTGTAATCAGGGGGCGTGATATTCCCATTCTTTTTGCAACTGGTTATGGAAGACGTGGGATTTCCTGGCATGGTACGCTATACGGCGCTGTTCATAGGCATCGCTCTAGTTGGCTCCTTCTTTCTTCTCAGTGCACGCCTACCTGCTAAGAAATGGGACTCAAATATGGCATGGTTTGATGTCAAACTGTTCAAAAACCGAGGCTTTGCTTTCTATGCCCTCGGCTCATACTTTATGATGTGGGGATTATGGGCCCCTTTCGATTTTCTCCCTAGCATGGCTCAATTGTCCGGAATACCGGATTCGCTGGCCCTCTACCTGATCGCTATCATGAAGTAGGTTTTGCCAATCTTGTTTTACTTGGACAAAGCTGACCCGAGCAAAGTGCTGCTTCACTTTTCGGACGAATTATCCCCGGACACATTGGAGACAAGGTGGGATACTTCAATGTCATAGTCGCATCCGCCTTTTTCAGCTGCATTGCGATTCTCTGCTTATGGCTGCCTTTTGATTACCATTCTTCAAATGCGGGCCTCATCGTTTTTGCTGTGGCTTATGGATTTTTTAGTGGCGCCTTTGTTAGCATCATGATGCCGTGTTGCGCAAAGTCTGGCAGCATAGAGACTCTGGGGAGACAGATCGGTACTTATCAGGGTGTAATCGCGATCTCGTAGGTCTTCTCTACCTTTTCTTTGCATCGTACTGATGTCTAGTAGCACTCTTACTGGCCTGCCGATCATGGGAGCTATCCTGGGAACCGAGCATAATTCAACGTATATGGGCATGCAAGTATTTGCCATTGCGACCATGTTTCTCGGTTTCTTGTTCCTCTTGGTTTCTCGAAATGTTCTGGCTGCGGCTCACGGAACCTGGAGATACTGAACTGTACAATAGTTAAACTGATAGATTGAAATAGCGACGGCAATCTTATTGTTATTCCTGCGGCATGCTTAGCCTGTAATATCGGACAGCTTCGTTGCACATAGGCCGAAGAACCAAGGCATAGCAAAGAGACAGAAAGAAAAGAAAAGATAAACACATTTTATACATTTTATGGCAGCCTGATTCCCACCGCGCCCAAAGCGGTTAGCGCCGCCACTTAACGCGCCGCCGCTCTCTCCCGTCGCGATTTCCTCCCGCGATTTCGCGTCATCCAGTGAGATTATGGATCGATTGACAGGTCAACAAACTCTCCTCTCTCTCATTTTTGAGACTCACAACCACCAACCAACACCCATCCTAGATCCAGGGTTACGTTCCCCTTCATCTATCCCTTTTCATCTTCAACCCTGCAATACCATGGGTACTCTCTCGTTGTAATTCTCCTCTATGATCGTGTTCAGCAATGGTCGATGCTCTCCTATTGCTTCGTTTGCGATCTTTTTCTTCACCCACGGTTGAACCATGGTGGAGGTTCTAGGCGCCTATCCGGCTCGTCCGCCGACTCCCCCAAAGGCATCACATAGTTTCGCATTACGAGATGCAGGAATCGTCTCCAACCGACCGAATATGCTCAATACGCCAGGGGAATCCCCATCTTCGACGGCCGAGTCCGCGATACTGAGGTCGAACAACAAGAAAGTCAACTTCTCGCCGATCACGAGCTACATTAAACCTCCGACTTTCTCCAGCCGCGCATCGATGTCGAGCAACGAAGTACGACCCATTCCTCCCTCGAACGAATGCAAGCCGGCCAAGTCAATCCTCAAGACAACAACTGCGGATATGGTCCCTATAGAAGAAAGCCAGCCGCAGTCTTTCGGCGTGCTTTTGGAGTCAACCACACAACAGTTAGCTGGAGAATCTCTTAGTTCGAGGGTAGACGCCTACATGCAGCTGTTGGGTGCTTTGAAGGCATATGACAATATTTCCGAGCAGGAAGACATGTCCTCGAAAGTAGGGATTCTGTTGCAGTTTGTACAGCGTGACATCAGCCGTGACTTGGGCAAAGGAGATGTCGTCGAAACCAATCTGGTGACTAATGCGTTGAAGCTGGGAATATACATCATTTGGAGCCAGCAATTGGCGTCTCAAATACCCGACGATTTTAAGATCTTCATCATCGATCATGCATTGAGCGTTCTGCAAGAAGGCAAATTTTCCAAGGCCATTCTCAACCATTATGTTCACATCCTCTATACCCAGAATTTCTCCGCTAAGGTAATGACCAATTCGCGGATTACACGGGTGCTAGCTGTGTTGAACGATATCACTGATCGTGTGAATGGAAATGGTATTATCTCACAACGGTTGGGGGTTTATACCAGATTACTTGGCCAGTCAAAGACTGTCATGGCTTCGCAAGCATCATTATGGGTCGAACACCTCATCTCCGGTCTGCTTCACCCCGTCAAAGACACGCGATCGAAAGCGTTAGTTCTCGGTAATCAAACTGCCTTGGTATTGGGGCCCAACATAGTCATTTCGAAGACCATCCTGGACATCTTCAACAAAGAAATCTCTGAAGGTAGGAAACTTGTTTCAGAAATATGTGATCGGATGAGCCGTATGATGTCTCCTTCGGATAGTGGAGTGCATGTGCCACAAATTTGGAGCATTATCGTCTTGCTCTTGAGAAGCAAGCGGTTCAACATCGAGCATTGGGAGTACTTCAAGGAATGGGTTCTTGTTTTACAAAGATGCTTCAATTGCAGCGAGTCTGCAATCAAGTCACAGGCTATCATTGGATGGAACAAGTTTGTCTACATGGTCACTTGTAACGAATCCACTAGCCGGAGCATGCTTAAGATGCTTACAAGGCCCATTCTTTCCAATTCTGAACGCAAGCGCAGTGACAAGGCTGGTACAAGCGCCAACCCTTTATTTCTTTCCAGTTACTACAACCTTCTGTACTATTCTTTCCGTCCAAACAACCCATTTGATCACATCGATTTTATCTGGGAAGAGTACATTGCCCAGCCGTTTGCCAATGTTTTCTCCAGCAGTCCACAGCTGAATGATGCGGCCTGTAAAGCTTTAGCATCTCTCTTATGGGCGTCACAATCAAAGATCTGGACCGAAAATAAGATCCACGAGGTGCCCAGAATCGAAGTCGACTTCATACTCCCAATCGATTGCAGGTGGGTCAGATCACGTATAGTGTCGGTAATTGCAGTCTTTGAAGTTTTGCTGGGCTCAGCGAATTGGACGAATATTCAGATGATCTGGACCCATATGTGCAAGGCACTTGCGGACGCCTCCAGCAAAGAGATCAAACCATCATCCGAACTGATGCACGCAATAGCCACCATACTCGGATTCTTTCAACGACTTCGACAAACATCTCCTTCCTCGCTAAATACCGATAAGGGCGATATCTTTATAGAACGCTTCACATATCTGGCAGCAACGCTTGTCTCGACTATCGGACCTTCTCCATTTACTGAAACTCTGCTCTTGAAAACTTCTCAGGAAACCTTCCAAACTGCAAATACACCAACGCATCGCCGTTCACGGACAGACCGCAACTCCGACACACCCTTTATGCACATATTACGTATGATAAGCTCCTATGGCGATTCATTCGAGCCGACCGAATCACACCTGAGCCTGATTGACGGTCTTCTTGACGCCGCATCGAAAGGCCGGCAGTCGAGAGGATCTCGGCTTGACTTCTTGGAGAGATGCACGGAACCGAGCTTGAATGAGAACGGAGCAAATGAGAAGGCTTCCAAGCTAGACTCATACATCTGGGATGCGGCGGCCAGGTTTTCAGTTAACTGCTTGGGTTCGTTGCCAATGGAAACCTTAAGAGAACGAGATGGTACGATTGCACGAGATTACATGAATGTATCGAACGTTCTCCTACACGGGTTGCAGTTCACAACTTCGCCCACAACATGGAATTCGCTGCTCGAATCCTACATACGGATAGTCCGAATAGAGAAAGGCGAGCGTGGAATCTCCACTCTAGTCATTGAGCCCATTGCTCAAAAACTCATACAATTGGATCTTGTTCGACCATACCTTCCACTCAAAGCTCTCATCAACCAAGCGCTATCGCTTGCATATTATCAACAAACCAAATATCCGGCAACGCCAAGTAGCTCCAACCAAGCGTCTTCATTTTTCTTCCCTGAGAAACTTTTGACCCTTATTCGAAAAGTCCTTGCAGATTCGTATAACCATTTCAATTCTTCTGACAGTGTGCCGTTCGCGGAGGTAATTGAGTCTTTGACATCCCTTCTGGGAAGTGGTACCTTGCAATTTCGCTACATGCTTTTGGAGTATCTCCAAAGTCCACTAGCATTGTGGTTACGGGACTCTGCTCGCTATCTTACATCTGAAAATGGTGCAGATAGCAGATTACTTACTGCAGTGAGTTAAAACTCAAATTCTAAAGAAATACGTTACTAACCGTGACTATAGTATCGAACGCTGTCGTTGGCAGTTGCAAACGCCTTGCAGATTGCTGTTCCGCATAACACTACGTCGCTGCATGCCTTTGAAGCAGTCGTTTCTGCTGGCTTGGAATCTGTGCATAAATCAACCGCGAATCGTTTCATTGAAATGTGGAACTCCACTTTTGGGCTTCAAGATTTAACAAATTATCCTCCAGGTGTTCAAACTGGTCTTCAGAAACTTAAGCCTTTGGTCAAGTTGCAGCTACCATGCCCTCTACCTCGTCAAGCTGAGTCACAGGTATGTCATTTCTATATTCTAGGACCATAACAAATTAGTATTGACTTCATTTATTAGGAAATCGCGATGCCAGACTTTGTCGAGTCTCAAGATACAGCGAGTAGTGCACCATTGACAAATTATTTCGGCAGAGTCTTACGACAGATGGATAACCAAAAGGCACGACCAACCACGTTCAGCTCCTCACCCATTATTCAATCGACAGAATGGGGCCAGTCTCATGTGTTGCCAAAACCAAAGGTCGATAGCACACCTCGAAGGCGGCTTCGCCATGATAATTCCCAGATACAATATGTCACCGTGGATCCCTCGCCACGGTCCTCAAACCTGGAGAGCCAGCTTCTTACTGAACGCCAACATGAAGTAAAAGAAAGGCAACGTGGAACCACTTCTATGTTCCTAGATGGCCTGGGGTCATCATCACCCGCTGCTCCTGGTCTGACCGATGAAAAAGGCGTCTTATCCCCAGTGCAATTACCGAAGATACGTGACACTGTACGCGAATTGAAAGCTCCATCGACTCCGACTCTGGCAGCTCATTTGCATGATAATGACGACGACTTTCCAGGGTCGTCTCCGACTCCTGCAACAAGAGATCAGGGACATCTTGCACCACAAGTCACCCCTGCTTTGACCATTGAAACTCTCGACAATATACAATCAGATCCACCTTCTTCTCCCCCCGAAATCTCATCTCATTTACCTAGAAGCCACACCCGACAAGATTCGTCCCTACAAAAGTCTACTTCCAAGAAATCCAACAGTAGGCCTAGCCCGAAAAAGCACAACCGAAGACGACGTAGCTCCAGGATCTCGGACCACAAAGCAACGGAGGAATCGCCCATTGGGACTAAGTCAAGCGCGGTAGAATCAAACATACCGGGGAGGAACGATGTTGAAGTACAAGATAAACCTACCGTACCCAGTGAAGTGATGGATGAGATACCCGACACATATGCGGATGAGTTTGAGCAACAACTTGCATCACAGCTGGAGCAGGACCTGGAGTTGGCGGTCGATTCGAAAGATCAAGATGATCTTGAATCCAATCAATCGTCAGACGTGAACTTACCACGTGGACCTATTACTAGGAAACGAAAGCTCAATGCCGAGATTGGGGAAGCTTCAACACCAGACTGCATAAAGCGACGCTCTGTCAGGAAGGATAAGACTCCTCGCCTGGAAAATGCACTCGAGAGTTCATTTGAATTGGAAACTGTTACCTCAAAGCCATCTACACCGCAACCATCGGTTGCGAGACGGGGTCTTTCTACTCCACAATCATCTCCACTCAAGAACCAGATCAGTGTAGATGACTTGTCTGATAAGGCTACCAATTCAGGATCAAATAGGAGGAGTGGACGCCTTAATTCTGCTGCTGATAGAGAGATTGCATCGTCCCCTATCAAGTCCAAAAGATCTAGACAACGAAAGCGCAGGTCCTTGCGACTTAGTGGAGTTCCAGCTCTCTCGCCGCCAAAATCGGATAGAACATCGAAGGCTCAGAAGCGGAAGCAGTCTGGTTCTAACAATCAGAATACAGACGAGGCGGTAACTTCCGAGACTGGTCCTGAAGACAGTCTTCTAATGCAAGACATTAGCATGCTAGACAGTGGGCCTGCAACTACTAGCTACGAAGGCGACCCGACAAAGGAGATACCCGCAGCTGCGGAACCATACTATGTGCAGAACGATACATTGGCTGAAAGTGTAGTGGATGCGGAAACTTCGACCTCGGTTGAACAGCAGATCATAGAGCAGATTGAGAAGCGCGTCGAAGAGCAGGCTCCCGAAACCGATACTGTGATGGAAGAAAGTTCTCCTGAGATAAATGTTGTTGGCCCATCACCAGCTGCTGAAATCAACGAGGCTCCCCATTACATCTCTCAGGGTGTCCAGACAGACGATGTCATGGTTATTGAACCCGCTCAAACCGGCAGCAGTATCCTCGGATCTCTCCGCAAAGTCCTTACTGGCATCCAGAACGTTACTTTTGGGAGGAATATTCTGCGGGAGATCGATGATGTGATGTTTGATATCCGAGTAGAAGCGCATGAGGTCGTGCGAAGAAATCAGGTTTAGACCTGGATTTTCAATTGTTTATGCTATTTAGTTTACTTTCTCTACTTCTTCCTTAGCTAGTTGGTTAGGAGGTGTGCATAGCGGCGGCGTACTTAGGTACTATATAAATACTTACTTCGGATTCATATCGTCTTTTATGCATTTTATCTCCGTTTTCCTTTCTGGTGCTGTGCATCTACATCTTCAAGTCCATTTTAGCCCATAAGAAAAGTGAGAGTAAGTTACAACAAAATAAAAATTGAACGGCTTTCCCAGACTCACCATCTTTTTGGTCAGGATGTATAGGAAGATGATACCTCCCATTTCGAAGATGGAAGAATGTCTTTCAAAAGCATTCCTGTGCTGTTATGCCATCCATGGATCTTGCCCTCCGCATATTTTCATGGAGGAGATAGCGAGTATACATATGTATACCAAGAATCATTCCCGAATACGACAACAAAGACCAGTCTTGTTAACATCTAGTTCTAACTGTTGTTGCTTGGAGACATGATTACAAGCTCTCTACGGTGCAGAACTAGAAGCCTAGAACGTTCCTATTGGTGACGAGGAAATATGCATGTACTAAGCAAAACTTTCCTAATCTGGAAACTGCCCATATCGAGCGGGTTCGTTGATTGGATCGAGTTGTGGATGGAAGTATTTGTGGCGGTGGGGGCTACTGGCAGCTAATCCCTTCTGCATCGACCGAAATTAATATGGATGTTGAGAATCCGTGGAAGAGGACTGCGAATAGTTTCACATCGCGTGAAGGGATTGTTCAAGATAACGGCGTATGGATGCCAATCTTCGGCCGGTCTTGACACGGTACTGACCAAGAACTATTCAATATAATCAAGAACAAGTCTGGTCAGTAGTCATCCAGCTAGTTCTGGCGAGAGTACTGACGAGAGTAGTACACCGATTTAGGGATGCCACGAACTCAGAAATCCAAGCCGATACGTTTCGTCAATGCCTACCCCATGTCCGAAAGCGAGAAAAAGCATTCTCGTTTGATCGTAAGATCACATATAGGATCGTGGACATGGCAACAGATTAAGGAGCGTTCGGACTCGGAAATGGGGCAACAAATCGACAAACAAAATATTTCTGTGCAACGAAAGGAGATTGAGAATGAGGAGGAATATTTCGCCTCTAGCCTTGACGACGACGAAGAGTTGCTTGGGCGAGAACCGCCAGCCACAAGATCTCCCTTTCGGCCAAATGACAGCCATTCGACTTCGATTCACAACCTAGGGGCTGGTAATGTAGATCCGTTTAGGACGTATCCATCAGAAGTGCCTTCGGCTACTGTTAATAAGTGCATATCATATTGTGAGTAGAAAAGCCGAACCCTCCCGCTTGCAGTTCTAACATCTGTCTGTAGCATTATCGCTCCTTCTCCCTAATATGACACCCCGAGATGCGCAGGGAAACAGCCTCGCTGCATCACACTGGTACTCGTTGTCACTGCAAGAGCCTGTCCTCTTTCCAGCATTTCTTTTTGGTCCCCTTTTGCACAAGCGAGTACGATATCTGAGTAGTGGAAAACCTGTTAATCTGCTGAACAATTATGAAGAGCGAGAAATGAGGGCAATGGAACTTGAATTAATACAGGGAGTCAACAAAGCCATCACAGATCCTTTACGGGCGACGTCAGATGCGGTGATCATGTCCATCATGACCCTTGCGCATGGGTCTTCTGATGATCCACAGTGGTATGCAGAACATATGTCGCCATTTAAAGCACCCCTCAAAAGTCTGCAATGGCTGGACACATACGCTTTCTTTGAGATGGATCCAGTCCATACCGCGGGTCTTCTAAGGGTTGTTTCACTCAGAGGGGGATTGACAAAGATAAAGTATCCAGGACTAGCTCCTGTGCTTTCTTTGTAAGATTTTCCTATTTCCTCCCTCAAAGCATCAAGTTTGGCCGTACAGCCAGTCTAACTTGGTCCTTATGCGCAGCTCTGGTCTTATATATGCCAGCAAGACTCTTACTCGCCCAATGATGCCTTTTATGCGGATGCATAATGGCTTCCTTGCCGAACAGGAGGATCAAGATCTTGAAACAATAGAGGATCGTTTCCATAACTTGTTGGGGATAAGTCTCCCTTTAGATTTGTGTAAAGTGTTCCAAAGAGTGCAGAACTATTTGCATCTTTTGGAGCTGTATATTCAGGGGACACTGTCGCAAGTAGATTTGTGTCTGATCGCCGATAAGCGCAACTTCACTCAACATAGTCTCTTGTCACTTCCATCTGCAAGTGAGTTTAGTGAGCCGTACCGGATGGCTTACCCTTGGTACGAGACTGTTCGACTTGGATGTCTTGTAATGAGCATTGGCGTCATATTCCCACTACCTGCACGAGCAGCGCCTCTGCATCCTCTTGCACGTATGCTTCAAGAGGAGTTGGAGATTGTTCTCCAACAGAGCGCTCATCACTTTTCCTCGACGATCCTTCTCTGGGGGGTGGTTCTCGGTGGCATTGCATCATGTGGGATAAATGAAAGAAAATGGTATGTCTCTACGCTACGAGACATAACAAAGCTTATGGGATTTTCCAGTTGGCATCAAGTTAAGATGATTCTACATCAGATCCTGTGGGTCGGAAGTGCTTGTGATTGCGCGGGACGAGCACTTTGGGATGATGCAATTGTATTTAGTGATATCTGGCTTGCTGGAGTTAATGGATAGCGTCTGTCTGATAGGAATGGACATCTTGAGAAGCCTTGATGAGAATAAAAGGGAGAATCGGCTTAAACTGCTTTCCTGTTAGGGCAGGAACCACATTCAACATAGACTATACCGGTTTAGGAAGTAACACCACTTAATGTTAGTTTCCTAATCTGGCAGTTACTTTCTAGGGCAAGACCATTTTAGCCCTGCCCCCTTGATCTATAACAGCTACGCCGTTTTCATTTCTCTATACTCAAGAACACTTCGACTAATTGAGTTGTAAGTCAAACCTTGACTATAGAACTTTGCAACAACAGGTCTCCTCATTTCTCGATCTTATATCTGTCGGAAAAATACTCTGATATACAAACATAGCTGAATGTATACACAACCAAGTCTCGTCCTCAATCAACATTTCCACAGGCTAAATACAAATATGTATAACTTATTAACATATAGGGTTGATAGCAAGAATAAAATAAATCAATATGCCTATTCGGTATTCCTTTCTGTAATCAACTACGAATACTCTGCTTCCTTCTCATTGCGCAAGGCTGGAATCTCCAAAATCAGACTCATAATCATCTGATTCAGCCTGTTTATAGTCCTTTCTTTGTCTGTGTACAGTTTAGCAAGCTCATCGTATCGTTTTTGTAACTTCGAAAGCTTCTCCTCTAGTGATTTGAAGCTTTTCTCCTTTCGTTCCCGATATGCACGTTGCGCCGCACGATTTTGCTCACGTCGTCTCTGTAATACAGAGTTAGTAGTCCGAGGTGGAGCCCTTGCAAATCATTGTTCTTCAATGAAAACGCCTACATACCATTCGCATAATATCTGTAGAGGAAGATTCCATGAGATGCATCCGGTTATTATCTGCGTCTCCAGAGCTATTATTACCAGATTCCGGAGATCCAACAGACTTAGTTCCAGTAGATCCTTCAAAGGCAGCGGGGAACCCAAAAGGTACACCATCGTATGAGGTGAGTTGCCCAAATTGGATGTCTAAGCTATTGTACACACTGTTAGCAAGACCCAGAAGTACGTAATACATTGAAAAATTGTGGTTCATGCCTCTGACAAAGAGCGTCGATGTCCAGTTCATCTGCCCACGTTGCGGAGCTGAATGCCGACTCTGAATGTATGTGGGTCGAAATCATTTTGAAAGAGATTGTTGTATTGATGATTTTCTCTGTTCCTTGTTTCTCCAACTTTTTTGAGGTTTACTTGGAAGCTAATCATAAATTTTTGACCACGAATATGTCTCCGGTCTGGACATCCAGGATCTATCTCTATCACTTATATATCCACCCAGGAGTTCCTACACAGGTAAAACCTCAAAGCGATACCTAGGTATCAAGTTAAGTGAATTCAAGTTATACATCAAGGTCGTTCGTGATTCGCCGAGTCTAATCTTTTTTACTCAAAGTGGAAGTTGCCCTTGGAGGCTTCAAGAATCCCCGTCAGCTTTAAGTGGGGTTAATACTGAAAACAGAAGGAATTGGACCAACGCAGCTATAGAATGTTTCAATATAGAATAAACTTACGGAGTAATTGTCGACAAAGACGCGACAGTCACATTTGTACTCGAGCCTAATTACAAATTGTACGCTGCAAAGAAAATCAATTCATGCCATCAAGGATGCACGAGATCCGCTCATTTACACTCCTTCTGAAACGACAGTTGTCCATAATAAAGGTCAGGTAGAGTCAAACAACACTCTAGGACGAGCATCATGTTACGTACCTTTTTGGCTATGCATTTTGGGGTTATATGGCTCTTCTATTCTGCTTCATTCTTCCCGAATTTCAGACTCGCGAAATAGAGAGCTGCGAAGAGCGTGGTGAGTGCTGGCGTGTTCTCAAGGTCACCTTCCCCGAGTACATAACTACGCACAACAAAGTCCAGAGCTTTTATTTCGATGCTCGTTTCAAACTACACCCCATGGACTACGTGGTTGAGGTTGTTGGTGATGGTACCGTGAAACAGTATGTTTATGATTATAAATGGCTCACGGACTTGCCTTTCCCATGTTCCGACGGATGTGGTCTTTTTCACCTGCAGTTACTTCGTTTCTCCTTGATATATTCGAGCTTAAGGTAACCTACTCTGATGGTGGACACGAAGAAAGTGCCAATAAAATAGGCTCTGACTTCAGTTATGGGGCCTATATGACGAATCTTTTGTTATAGGGAACATGATATTCCCCTAAGAAGTACGATGAAAACAATGATGCATGGTTCTTCAGGCTTATGACCGCCGTATCGAATGAAGTAGCAATATTATCTCGAGAACAAAAATAACATATTCACACACTAACACCGAAACTATCTATTGGTATAAAACATCCGAATCACTGGAGAAGAATACGGCCGCAGGGCCCATTAGATAGAATCATCGCGCCGTTTGCCACAGACGTGGTGCCGGCTGTGCCATGAGTTTTCGACGAGCACGAATTCGTTAGAACGATATGACAATATGAGGGGTTGTACGCAAAGGAGTACGTAAATGCACATGCGGGATTTTGCTGACATGCGACGCAGCAATCGTATGGTGACGATACGGATGCGACCACGAAGTCCTGGCCAGGAATGTTGCTGAACGTAACAACGTCGATGTACTGTCCGGCTTGAGAGCCAAAGTCCGAGGACAACGGGGAAGATGCAATGTTATTAGTAGCACACGCCGCGTAGAGAGAGGTGGTGGTCACACCAGTAGTCACTGTTGTGCTTGATGTCACGGTGCTGGTCACTGCCCGTGCGGTGGAAGTCTCCGTGACCGTCGAGAGAGTAGAGTAACTCAACGTGGTAGAGGCGTCGGCTGGTAGGACCGTTGAGCTGCTCGTCACTGTGCTAGTAACAGTAGTGGTTCTCGTCGGCTCAGCAGCAGTTGCAGTCGCCGGCGATCCTATGACAGTGGAGGTGGTCGTAGTCTTGACAACGGCAGTAGCAACACACTCGACGGCTGTGGTATACTGATAGTCGTCGTCCCAGTTGGGACAGCTATCCTCAGAATCATCAGAATCCTCGGGGTCCTCGGACAGGCTTCGCTTAAGCCCTGTTGGGGTGGCCATGGTGTCTGCAATCGGGGTGAAGCCTGCTACAGTGCTGATGGTGGAGGTGGCAGTTGAAAGCACCGAGATGGTGCTCAAAGAAGTGGCTGTGACTGTGGGTAAGGTAAGCGTATCCGTTACTGTTGTGTATTTCGTTGAGGTCGTGGAGAAAGTGTCAGTGATTGTACCAGCGGTGGTTGTAACAGTGATGGTCGCGTAGTCTGTGAACGACAGCCATGTTGCGGTGGGTGTCACCGTGACGGTATCCTGAACCGTCGAATAGACCACAACCGGATGCGTATCATGGGATGTGTGGGTGACTGTGAACGTCGGGATTACAGCCACGGACGCTGTTCCCAATTTTGTTCGACAGACAATCGAAGGCTGAGCAGGAACAGGCGTACTAGCAAGCGGCGTCCTGGCTAGAGGGGCATTGGCTGAGACCTGGTCGAGCAGGAAGCCCGCTGCGAGGGCAATGAGAAGAACCATGGCGAGAGGTGGTTAGGATAGGTGTTTTACTTTGAACATTGAACATCCTGTTGCATTTCAGACGCAGTTGTTAAATAGTAAACACCGTTTTCACCCCCCCCCCCTTTTGCGCGTAATCTGCTCGGCTACTATTCCCTTCAATATTCATTCATGAATCGTACCTGCACTAGCTCAGGTACCAACATCGAAGTGGATCTATTCAGAAATAGATTACGTAGGAACGTAAAGCGAACTTTGCTGAGGAGCAGCAAACATGATTTTCTCGAAGTTATGTAACTATATCCCGTAGATCGCTTCTATCTCCGGTCCACTAGATTCGCTCGTTTTCATGTCACTTCGACTGCCATCCGGTTTGTCATTCATTACATTCACTCTTTAAGTTACTCTGTCTTTTTATATTTTAGTCATTCATAATGTTGGGCTACGTACGGGTAAAGATTGTTTGGCCATAAGGAATATTCCGTTCCACGTAATATGATTATCTTGCTAAGGGTTTTATCTTACATATGGTACCCATGAATGTTCCACCATAACTTGTTGCAATACCTATCCTATCACTGATCGCTTAAAAATTCTTAAAAAGCTTGACAGGCTGAATCCAGAACTCATCTGTCAGCTCTTGCACGCCTTCCACTTTGCGGAGTAACCATGTCAATAAACTAGCATTCTTATAGGCATAGTGCGTTAAGCATTGGATTAACCCAAGGTAGAAAATAGTCCATCTCCACAAGTTGTTCTCGAGTTTGTCGTGCAGGCAGACCCCGGGTCGCCTAAAGAAGCCAAAGTTTACAAGCAGATCACGGTTCAGACCCACCGGATGAAAAACGTTCAAAAGGGTGTAGTGGTGGAGTCGGAGGGAACGAGATGAACGAGATGAACGACGGATTACTTTCAACAATAATCTAACTTATGGCTTTCGGGAAGCTGTCTAGACGCAGGTGAAGTTTGAACAGCATGTGGAACTGTAGAAGTTAATAATACCATTAGTGGACTTGATGTTCCTGCAGGTACCAGTATTATCTAATCACTAGGGGCAACGTAACTAACTAACTAACTATCTTTCTGAATTTCTATTCCTATGAAAATAGAATTAGTCGTGTGACTCGTGTCTCCTGTAATATCTTCGGACTAGTCTCTCCTACTTGTGCGGTCAGATCACGCTCGACTACAACTTGATCAAACGATGTTCCTGCATACAAGAAATTTATTGATTATGCTATCATTTACTACCCTCGAGGGATTGCTTTGGAATTGTTGAATTGACTACGTAGGGTAAATTACTGAATCAGAACTTTGACATCGTTTTCGTTGCGTGAATTGCTAATCCTTGAGGGTGAGTTTTGCAATTACACTCGAGAGCGTGGACGTTCGCTCGTATTGATCCCTGATGACTCTTACCTAGAGATGCAATAGAGATTTTCGGACTGTCAAACCTGTTATAAAATACCTACCACGTAAAGATAATATTAAGACATAACGTATACATTACACACTCTCAAATTGTGCATCCAATGCCCTCAGACGCAGTTGGTGATACATGCTTTTAGGGTTTGTACTCCTAATCGACTTGCGGTTGGATTGGTTTCTTCCTAGAGCAAGCCTTTCGCATCCGATATAACGAGCTGTAAATATTTTCAAATAAGATGATGGGATATTTCTTGCTGAAAATTATAAACTCTATGTCAGTCTATCAAAAGTCCAAGTTTGCAGCCCTATTGAGCGAAGCCCAACTTCCCATTATGTCGACACTAAAGGCAAACTGCATAATATACAGCTTGGTCGTTGCACACGTGTAATCCTAGAGTGTTACAATGCTGACAAGCGCATGCAACGGAGCTTATAGAATCAAGCTTTAACTGGTCAAGTATTAGATCGATGGATTTTCAATACTCGGACTGCATTCGTGGCATGACTTATTCATTCCATAAGGGAACCTAGTAATACTGTCTTCCATGAATGCTTAGTGGCACTTCTAGGGATATGTGCGCATACACACAAAGCATCATATACCTACTATAAATTGACCTTTTTCCTACGGCTTTTTTCATTTTTATACAAGATTTCAATCAACTATCAACTATCAGATAATCTTGTTCCGTTCAATCACCACTATGAAAACCTTGACTCTCAGTCTCGCTACCTTTACAAGTTCTATAACGTTTGCTTCAGCAGCAACCAAAGTATGCCAGAACTACAAGATCCCCTTGACAGTCACATCTGAGAACTTCGTCTATGATATGCCATATTTCGCAGACAACTACGATGTAGTAGACTGGATCTCGAATTTTGGTAGTCGTACTGCTTCTGTGGACTACCACCCATTCTCGAACACAAAACAGAACCAGACAGCATCATACACAATCTCCGCTACGTTTTGTACACCTAAGGATCCAGAAGCAGCATATAAGGATACAGTGCTTTTTGCTACTCATGGTCTAAACTTCGACAACCGGTGCGTTCTTTTATTTGGCCTGTTCTTCCTTATAGTTTCTTGTACTAATGATGATACAGTTATTGGGCCTCTGAAATCCAGCCCGATAACTATAGCTTTGTTGACTACGCCATCAATAGAGGATACTCAATCTTCTATTACGATAGACTTGGGGTCGGAGCATCCACTAAGTGAGTTATTATTCCTACCATTCGACCTGATTCAAGGATAAAGTTCACTAACGGTATGAACAGAGTCTCTGGCTACACCAATCAACTGCCCATTCAAATCGAAATTGCCACGCAGCTTATTATTTCTATCAAGTCTTCAAAATATACGGGTTCCCTCGGCAAGCCGGATTCTCTCGTTGTGGTCGGACATAGTTTTGGGAGTGCGATTTCGGCCGGAACTGTGGCTGCTAATCCTGAAATTTGCGATGCCCTTATTTTGACTGGTATGCGCGAGCAGGATCATCATTTTCAAAAATCCCGTCTAGGAACTTTAACTAACAATCAAGAAGGCTTCAGTTATAACGGCTCAAATCCGGTTGGTTTTGTAGAAGCAGCACAGCTACGTATTGCATCATCTGAAGACCCCCGTTGGAGAAAGTTGGATACTGTTCGTCAACCATTTCTCTGAATTGAGTAATATAACCCTATTAACTTGGACAGGGTTATCTGTTACCGGTCGATATCTATTCCAATGTCAATACGTAAGCATCCTTCGAACCATCGACTATCATTCTCTTGCTGATGGCTAGAACTCTCAGGTTTTTCAAGAAACCAGACTACGATCTCAATGTGGTTCGATACGCAGATAGCATCAAGCAGCCCCTAGGTCTTGTTGAAGTCTTGACGGGAGCCTCCAGCAACCTCTCGCCTTCGGAATTCACAGGGAAAGCAATGGTAAAGGCTAG
Organism: Talaromyces marneffei; assembly: GCF_009556855.1. NCBI lineage: Eukaryota > Fungi > Ascomycota > Eurotiomycetes > Eurotiales > Trichocomaceae > Talaromyces > Talaromyces marneffei. The sequence goes on along the minus strand of NC_072353.1, from coordinate 1,400,263 downwards.
ATAAATCTCCTCCATGAGTGTTCAATGTTGGCTAACCAGTCCGAAAATAGGTAATTGCTGGCCAATACGACTTTATCTTTTGCACGGGACAGTTAGTCACTGCGACCAAACAAAAATTAATAAACACATACTGACCTGCTTTCGCCTCTATAGATGCGACGATGTCATCGAATATCCAGCCGCAAATGTGTTTGCGAAAGCCAAAGATTTCAAAGCCATCAGTTATCCTGGGGCCGGCCACGGTCTAAACTTTGCACTGAATGCAACTGGAGCGTACGCGGAAATCTTTGACTTCTTGGAGAAGTGATAGACCTGAAATTTGGCTTTTCCACGTAAATACTGGGGCGTCTTCTGTAAAACGGTGCAGACGGGCGGCTCCCTATTACTTTCCTTCACTTTCCATATTGATCTTAGCCGTATGGCTAGACTACTGTCATCTCACTGCATGCCGTGATGGGTTATCTTCTTGTGTTGATGTGTAAGCCTTGTCACAAATTCCCTAAAATGGTAAGTGACATGTTGGTTGGTCAGATCAGCGGATCGCTCATAATCTGTTCATTATTTGTCATACCAGTTTATAATTCTTGTAAGTAATCATGATACTAGTGTCTATCTTGCTTAGGTAGATCTAAGATGAGAGATATCTCGTATCATCGCACAAACAACATTGCAGCCTCGGCCGATTTGTTATACCAGAATTAAATAGTCTATTTTGCCTAGATAAATCTAAAATGATAGTTATTTTATATCATCGCACACATAAGCCGTTTCCATTTTCTTGAATACAGTTTCTGTAACAGGTGTTCCCAAGCACATGGAATCTGGAAAAATGTGTGAATACTAACAATCCTGCGTATTCCGTTCCGACGGAGCCGGTGTACAAAGGGTAGTCCGTGTCCGTACCCCGTGGGGATGCGGGGAATAGTCGAGTAGATATATGAGGGATTCGCACTGTAATGATCGGACTTATAGACTTGCTTCGTGTTATTCTCTTAATATATCTTATGGTTCGTGAACCGTGATACAGGACCTAGCTACGCCAACAAGACGGAAAGAATCCAATCTAATACCACTTAGCCCTAACTTACAATGTCAATCACCATCCAGGCGACGCAGATTCCCCATCTCGGGGGCATCACAGCCAACTACGCCTTTGCAAATGGCACTCACGATCCTAGCAAGCCAACATGTGTCTTGATCACAGCAATGAGCATGAATATACAGCTCTTTAAGGACCAGTTCAATGATGCGAAGCTCACGGATGCCATGAATCTGCTCGCGATCGAACCTCTGGGTCACGGAGGGACGACCTGTGCTTCTGAGCATTTTACATACTGGGATTCAGCTCAGACCGCATTGCAGGTTATCGACAAACTTGGAATTCAGAAAGTGTTTGCGCTTGGGGTTAGTCAGGGTGGCTGGATTGTGACACGCATGGCACTTTTGGCTCCAGATAAGGTATAAAGTCACCGTATTTTATCTTTGACTTCTTTCTTATATTACATGGACGCTTACTGGAATCCCCCTCCAGATCCTTGGCCTCATGCTCCTCGGAACCTCACTCGATTCAGAATCACCAGAATCTCGCGATCTGGGCTCTTGGAATCCTTCTCAGTTGTTACTTCCATTCTATGACGGCTGGTCAGCACAAAAGGAAACACCGGGTTTCGTTATTGACGATGCCTGGTGTGGAGCATTCGCTGGTGTCGGTGGCTTCGGACCCAACATCACTCCGGAAACAGTCGAGTTTTGGACTAAGAACTTCAAAGATACATACAAAGGGGATGAAAGCCGGAAGAAGGTCAGAATGGCACTCATCTGCCTTCTAGAGCGGGATGGACTGCTCCTCCGTGTCAAGGACATTGCTTGCCCGGTTCATTGGTTGCAGGTAAGTTTTGTCGACATTGGACATTCAGAACAAACGGGATGAAATGGATTTACTAATATGAACAAACAGGGCACCGATGATTATATCTTCGGGACTAAGCTTCCAGCGGATCATATTACGCGCCTTACTTCTGCAAAGGAGACAGAATTGACGATTGTACCAGGTGGCGCACATTACCTGAACACATCAAGTCCAGGAGAGGTAAATGCGGCGTTGTTGGCTTTTGTAACTAAGCACTATACGGCATGAGCATAGATAGGACTTTAGCTTATGACTTGGACTGTTGGTGTGTAAATCCCTTTTGTACGGCCAGCCTGTGCTGCCTCTTTTTCATGAGGGGCTATGTAGTTGAAAAAGGTCCTTGTAGTACATTTCAAAAAGACCGTGTTGGTTTGTGACGTTCAGATGTACCTGTTGAGTACAAGAATTATTTCAAGTTGCATAAATGAGTATACTCTCGGAGGTACACTTTGTTAAAGTAAGCAAGCGTGCATCCCTTTCGTAAACTACAAATAACGCTCAAGAGCCTTCGCCGCATCAACAATACTCTGTTTAGGAGTAATCCACTCTTTCCCAGTGAGTCTAACAGCCTTGCTATTATCGACCTTGACTCCTGGGCCATCTTTTGGAACGCTATAATCAGGCAAATAGCCCTCTCCAGGGCTACCTTCTTTGATGATATCCCTTCTGTCCGGATATGCCTCACGCAAAACATCGGCAACAGCCTGATGGCTTCTGACTCCAGACGCCGTAATGAATCTCTGATCGCTCGCTTTCTCTTTTTCTTGGACCGCGAACAGCATCAAGCGAGCGACATCTCGAACATCAACCGCATAATTCAAACCGCCAAGAGGAGGTGGAATTTCTTGACCGGAGAAAACCGTCCATACAACCTTGGCCGTCGCGTTCAAATCTTCTGGGTTTTCTGGGAACAATAACGGGGGTCCCCAAACGAAGACAGGATTGATCGCAGTCATGGTAAAAGTCGGCTTTTCGTTCTTTTGAAAGTCCCACATTGTTCGCTCGGCGGCGGTCTTGCTAGCCTTGTAAATCTTCATAGATGGAGTCTGCTTGCCTAGACGCGCGACTTCGTTCTCGGACTCATTATCCCAGTCAGTCTCCGTGAATTCATAGTGTGCATCATCGTCTGGCTTTTTCCCAATCACGGTAGCGATAGAGGAAAGTTGGACAAATGACTTCACTGTTGACGACCCCGCACCAGCACTCAAATGTGCGGATTCAAGCACAGATCTCACACCCTGTACAGCAGTGTTGATGACTGGTTCCGGGTCTGAGAAACTGAGAGACATGGGTGACGCAGTATGCACAATGGCATGACATCCGCGGACCGCATCATCGAATGCTCCCGGAAGCGTAATGTCGGGGACTTGCACAATGCTGAATCGGCCAGTAGAAGCATATGTTTTGAATGGTTCAGCTTCAAGCATCGAGTGACTTGATTTGGCGGATCTCGTTGTTCCGCGGACATTGTAGCCTGCGTCGAGAAATGCTTTGGCGGTCCAGGATGCGATGAAGCCGTTGACGGCGGTGACAAGCACTAAGGGACGCTCGTTTGCTGATGGCATTGTAAGTAATCTTTCCGGTTTCCCTTGAGTCTGTATATCAAGGTCTTCAAGTGGTGGTTATCTGTAGATGAGGAGAGACATCGTGACGTTAATTGCGTTCTCCGCTATTTATAATCAAGGGCCCATTCATGGATCTCTGCAAAAATACATCTTTCGGAATTCCTCATCCTCACCGACAGCTTATGTGAGCATAATCGTAGTTGAGTTTAGATTTTGCTCAGTAATCATGATGCTCAGTAATCATTTTATATTAGTTTACTGCTTCGGCCGTACCGGTAGGACTAGCTATACTAATCACTCAATTTTCGGCTCGGTGATGCTCGGCAGAAGGACGATGGCATTGCCAGTATACCTAGGCATATTTTCAGTATTTCAGGAATGAGTATTTACTTAATATGGCCCCATTGAGACACCCTAAGAACTTTAGCTTTGTTCCGCACTGTGGAACGAGAAGTGTATCGTATAAAGCATGAGTACGGTCTCAGATATCATTCAATTGCTCATTTTTTCGGCAATGTGTCACATGTCGCAGCTTTAAATTGAGTAGATGAAACATAATTATGCTGCAAATTCCTGACCATTTCATGGAACGTAGTAAAGCCAAGAATAGATGGTAGAGTAGGGCTTCTGTCACTCGTAGGAATATCCGTCCGATTAGTCACGTCGAGATAAGTAAGTCTTGTTGCCCCTCCGATTCCATCTAATCTCAACTGTTGCTCAAACAGTGATCATCTGCTTCATCTTATCCTCGAGGTCTGAATAATCTCATCCCATTTGCTCTGTTTTCATTTCTTCCAGTGTTGTTGATGTTGATCAGACTGCCTAGCCCCTCCGATAAGATAACAACAAAGCAAATCGCGGGGTCTGCCGTCATTCCGTCCCATCCACATCGTCGGCCTCAATCCACTCACTAGAGTCACTACCCACCATATAAGCTCGCAATCGATTACTTGTTACAGTGATCAGCATGGACCGCGGCAAAAAGCCCGCCTCAATCGGCATCGGAGGCTCCATCCCTCAACCCACCGTCAATATCAACGACAATGGCACCATCGACGCAAAACTACCCTCCGGTGAATCTGTGACTGTCCACTTGTTCGGCGCAACGGTGATTTCGTGGAAGCTTGCGACCGGCGCGGAACAATTGTTTGTGAGCTCCAAGGCGATTTTGGATGGATCAAAGGCTATTCGCGGTGGAATTCCAGTTGTGTTTCCTGTAAGCATTTTTTCTACGGGCTTTCAGTTAATGGCTGTTCTCTGATGATGGCATTTTGTATAGGTATTCGGCCCCCCGCCTCCAAACCATGCCACCTCCAGTCTCCCTCAACACGGTTTCGCGCGTTCCTCAAACTGGGAGTACCTGGGTAAATCATCTTCCGAGTCTTTGGGCAACAAGGCAGATACAACGGTCAAGCTGGATTTCGGATTGTCCTCGAGCATGATTTCCGAGGAGTTCCGCAAGGCCTGGCCGTATGAGTTTGGACTTGTGTATAGCGTCACTCTTAGTCCGGATAGGTTAGAGACTTCTTTGCAGGTGCAGAATAAGGGATCGGAATCGTTTGATTTCCACGTTCTGTTGCATAATTATTTCAAGGTTCCCGTGAGTTGCACTCCTTGACTTCATGATGAAACAATATTGACTCGTGGTATCTTCAGGACGTCTCCAAAATCGCGGTCACAAACCTTCAGAATAAAATATACATCGACAAGGTCGACGATAAGAAAGAGAAGACCGAAACCACCAATGAAATTACCATCACCGGCGAAACTGATCGCGTCTACCTTGACGTTGACCCCTCGGATCCCGTCAGTATTGTCGAAAACGGACAGCCTCTATTCACAATCAATCGCAAGGAACTCAATACTGTGACGGTCTGGAACCCATGGGTGGAGAACGCCAAGAAGATGAGTGACTTTGGTGATGAGGAGTATAAAGGGATGGTGTGTGTCGAGCCGGGAGCTGTGAAGAGCTGGTCTGTTCTGGAGGGAGGGGATGCATGGGAGGGTACTCAAACTATCCGGCCTAGATTGTAGTTAACTAGTTAGTTCATGAGAGGTTAAACAGTGAGATAGCCATTCATATGATCTCAAAGCTGAGCATGTCCGAGAGCAAGAGAAATCCATAAGTAGGCCGGTCACCCTCTCTCTAGGTACCGGTAGAGTATATGGTAGTCAGCTACCGCCCGGTATAGGTACCAGTAGAATAACAAGACATCCTCCGCTACAAGAAAAGGACAAGATGGTCGACCGTATGGCTAGCTAGCGCAACCTACCCTCAATACCTAGGCCTAGTAAGTGCTAATGATCCTATTGTCACTCATAACCGAAGAACAAAACATTAAGGCTACCAGTGATTGAGATACTCGCAATTAGACGGATACCAACAGTTTCACTGCAGTGGTCAAGGGGTTACGATACGGTCCTCCCATCGACAAAAGTCATCAAGTGGGTGTTAGACCGTGACCTGGGTTCGAGTCCCAGCTGCAGTAGTTGTATTTATTACAATAATTTTTTTTTTATTTTTTCAATACTTTCCCCCCATTCAGATAAAGTAAAAAAGCACATTGCTGACCTATGTCCTGTAACTATCTCAATCTAGTCAGTCAATCTCACACAACAGCTTACCGTATACCTACCGTACTGGCCAGCGGTCAGCTTACTTGCCGTAGTTCTTTCTATACCATCTGTATGGCACCACCACCAATATCGTACGTTGTTCGCGCAATAACCTTACTTGTGTTTCTAAAGTCATATTGGCAAGTCTTACTCAGGATTGTATCACTGGAATACAAAACCACCCCCTAACGGGGCGGTATAGTGGTCCATTTTCTGTTTCAGTATTCTACACCATGAGACGATGCAAAGAAACTTATTATAACCAAATTGTTCTTAGGTATAGTCCACCTAACTCTACCGATAGGGTCTGTAGAATGACCAAGCTTCGCCTGAATATCACCAAATAGAAATTAAGGACGACGAGTTGCATGCATGTTTAATCATCTCAGAGGTTTGCTTTTCGCGCAGCTGTCATCGCCGACGACGAGTTTTTGATTTGAATTCCTCTTCATTATTGTCATCCTTCTCTTCAATAGCTACACGATGAGCGGTTGTTCGTGGTGTTGAGGTTGAGATTGGTGATTGTTTGCATGGAGGACTCGGCAATGCAGGCCGAACGACGCCGTACTAAAAGTGGAGGATTACGTGCTAGACTGCGACACCTCTGCTTCTGCCCGCTCTCTTCCTCTTCATACATTCATTCGCTCGCCGATTACAATTATCTTCGTAAAGATAGAACCCTGTCTGGTTGTATATGAATGACTTCGAACACGGGCCAAGATACTGAATATTTAGAACCACAATATGTAATCGAAGAGGAAGATTTGCCGACGCCGCCGCTGTTGGAGGTAGAGAACGAGGAATATGTCGCTGATAACCTCAACGACGAGAATAACGACAATCGGCTGATACAAAATGGACATAACATAATACTAAATGGCAATATCAATAACGATGATGGCTCCGGGCGCGGGTCAGAGCCAGAATCAGAAGAGAAAGAGAAACCAATATCATGGAGCCAACTCCCCAAAAAGAGTCAACTACTTATCCTCGTCCTGGCCCGATTATCAGAACCTCTAACTCAGACCTCACTTCAGGCCTATCTTTTCTACCAACTCAAATCATTCGACTCCTCACTTCCGGACTCAGCCATCTCTCGACAAGCCGGTATCTTCCAAGGCAGTTTCACAGCCGCACAGTTCCTGACTTCTGTATGGTGGGGGAGAGCAGCTGATTCGCACCGGGTCGGCAGGAAACGAGTTTTACTTGTGGGTTTGTTTGGGACGCTGATATCATGCGTCGGGTTCGGGTTTTCGAGGTCTTTTACGGCGGCAATTATATTTCGGATTTTGGGTGGGTTGATGAATAGTAATGTTGGGGTTATGAGGACGATGATTTCGGAGATTATTGTTGAGAAGAAGTATGCCCTTTACGCTTCCCTATGTACCTACAGTTGGCTAACAATGGTAGATTCCAATCCCGCGCGTTCCTGTTGTTGCCAATGTGCTTCAATGTTGGTGTGATTATAGGACCTAGTCTAGGTGGGTTTCTGGCAGAGCCTGTCACCAGTTTCCCCGGCCTTTTTGGACCGGGTTCTTTGCTTGGTGGTAAAGATGGGATATGGTGGATGCGGCATTGGCCTTATGCGCTTCCGAATCTTGTCAGCGCGGTCTTCATTATTTCGGCATGGGCTGGGATTTTCTTTGGCTTAGAGGAGGTTCGTCAATCACCTTCCCTTCCGTTTGACCTGTCATGTCACTAATGAGAGCAGACTCACGAAGTACTCAGACATCGACCAGACTGGGGCCGGGCCATGGGCAGCACAATAGCCAAAAGATTCAGACGCAACCAGGGATACAGATATCGTCGACTAGACGACGATGAAAGATCCGTCTTTCTCGAAGATGATGACGAAGCAGTTCCTCCCAATGCAACAACAATGCGGCACCCCGAACCTCTGCCTATAGCACACAAAAGGTCCACCTGGAAACAACTCCTCACCCGAAACGTTGTCCTAACGGTCCTCACCCACTCCCTCCTAGCAATGCACACCAGCGCGTTCAACGCGATGACTTTCGTCTTCTTACCAACTCCCCGCGCCCCAGAGGACAGTCGCAGAGGCTTCTTCCACTTCAACGGCGGCCTTGGCTTAACGACCCAACAAGTCGGTATCGCTACTTCAGTCATTGGCCTTATCGGTTTACCGCTACAACTGTTTGTCTATCCACGTGTTCAATTCCGGCTCGGCACTTTGAGATCCCTGCGCAGTTTCTTGCCTTTATCTCCATTGGCATATACCCTCATGCCATTTTTGGTCCTCATTCCGAGAGGCGCTCAATACCTGATTTGGCCTTCATTCAGTTTTGTGGTGGCATTGCAAGTTCTTTCGAGGACATTTGTGCTTCCCGCGGCGATTATCCTGGTTAACAACTCCGTCTCTGATCCATCCGTTCTTGGGACTATTCATGGCGTGGCACAGAGTATTTCCAGTGGTTCTCGGACTCTTGGGCCATTCCTTGGTGGATTGGGACTGAGTTTGGGATTGTCGCATAATATTATTGGTGCTGTCTGGTGGGCATTGGCGGTGGAAGCGTTGTTGGGTTGGCTTGTTAGCTGGTCGATATTCGAAGGTGAGGGAATTCAGAGGAAGATTATTCAAGAGGAAGCTTTATTGAACTCGGAGAGTGAGGAGGAAAGACGATAGACTATTCATGCTTCTATGGCTGGATACATAGCAGGATTTTGCTTGGATATATCATTTTGATTACATATTTGTCACTATAAGCCAGCAACAAAGCAAGAATGTACCTATAGTTGGCGTTCAAGAATCATTTTGTTTCTATTTAATCGTATCGTAGATACTTCGTTATCCTCGTCTCATTTGGTTCAAAGTTTCGTAATCATCGTTACTTTCGTCATTCATTCGTTCATTGTATGCAATGTCGCTTCAGTCATTCCGGTGCAGTCCAACTGTTGGCATTTGATATCCATCCGCTGGGAAATGTCTACATTTTTATCCCACCACATGAATCATCCGTTTATAACGTCTTCTTGATTCGGTCTGGTTCGTTATGTATCATGTTTTTCGTCAAGCTTAAGCTGCAATCGACGGCGTGAGGAAAGCTCGAATAGCTTCTTTGGCATCCCCGTCATGCGACCTAAGTAGCTCGGTAGCTTTATTTTTGGTAAGGTCAAGTTCCTCAACCTATTCCATCCGAACTCCCATTAGCATTCGCCAATTCCTCAAAGATCAAGGGCCGTCATACGAGCAATGTGACATCCTCCGCCACAATCTTAACCGCCTTCTTCTTGACCGCAGTCTCCGCCGCGCCCGTAGTAGACTTAGTAGCTCCCCCCGTCTTTCCAGCGGCACCTCCCGAAGCAATCTCTAATCGGCTCATAGCCTTCCCCAACGCTTCCTGCGCAGCAGCAGGTGAGAGCTTGTCACTGGCATCTTGTGAGATTTCGTTATCGTTGAGCGAGTTAAGGGCGGCGGCAGCTTTGCGGTCTTCAGCGTTGGCGGGGAGGCGGTTTTCTTCTCCTTCGGCGGCAGAGGGGATGTTGTCTGCCATTTTCTTCTTCTTCTTCTTCTTCTTCTTCTTCTCAGCTTGATATATTCTTTGATTTTGTGGTTGTTTTGAACATGGAGGAGGTAGCTGCTGCTGGAGGTTATTGTCGGTGGGGTAACGCTAAACCCGATTCGGGAGCTAAGCTCATAGCTGTCCGGCACCACTTGACACGGTTATCGCCGGCTATTCATTTGCTCATACATCGGATCATTCTTTGAAACATCTTTTCTTTTCTACAATTTCCATCCCTCTGCAGATGTTTGTTGTGTTTTGACATTTTAGAATTGAGTTACGGTCTCGATATATGATTGCGCCAGCGGCCTAGAACTGTCTTGATTACTCAAGAATTTCTCCTTGAGGGCCTCCTCATACATACGGATACTACCGTACTTAGGGGCATCCCGCGGTGACTCACCGGTTTTTCCAACGTTCCTCTCGGACGATTATCACACGAATAGCTTCCAGCGCTCAAATAAAATCAATTGAGATATCCAAGTCAGAGATTCAATTCGGTTGTAACATAGCCATGGCGGAATGGAGTCCAACGTGTATGTCCCCGGTCAAAAAGCTCTGGGTATTTGTTTTGATCATGTCACTAAAAGTTCTTGCATCAACCAGCCTGGACCTCGAAACCAATCAAACAAGATGTCACATACGATGACCCTGAAGCTGTCGACGCAGCATTGGTAAAACTGCAAAGGCTGCCGCCATTGGTAACCCCGCACGAGGTATGGCATCCCGCAGCGAAACATAGCAGCAATCAATTCGAGGTCTTGTATTCACAGCTCACGCAATACAGATTGTCCATTTGAAAAACAGTCTGCGGAATGCAGCTCTCGGGAAAGCTTTCGTGCTTCAGGGCGGTACGTTGGCCGACTTGCACGATACAATTTCCACTCGCTAATACTGGTGTGACTTTTATAGGCGACTGTGCAGAGCTTTTTGATTATTGTAACCAAGACACAATTGAGGCAAAGGTTAAGTTGCTTTTGCAAATGAGTCTGGTCTTGGTCTGGGGTATGACTACCCATGCTTTGAATCATGGTTTATCACAGTGCCACTGACTGCTATAAAGGAGCCAACAAACCAGTCGTCCGTATTGCACGAATAGCCGGTCAATTTGCCAAGTAAGTTATGCTATCACCAGATATATAGATATATATGTATAAAACTGACGATAAAAGACCCCGCTCAAGCCCAAACGAAACAATCAACGGCGTCACAATGCCCTCTTTCCGCGGTGACAACATAAACGGCTTCGACGCAACCCCCGAATCACGGAAGCCAGACCCATCACGCCTAGTATCAGCATACTTCCACTCCGCTGCAACTTTAAACTACCTTCGTGCCGCATTAGCGTCCGGCATTGCCGATCTTCACTCTCCTCTAGACTGGGGCTTGGGGCATATCATTGCACCATCGATCAAACAAAAATACGAGAAAATCACCAACGCGGTGACGGATGCCCTACGGTTCATGCACACAGTTGGCGTTGACCAAGATCGTCGCGTTGCAACAGCTGATATTTACACAAGTCACGAAGGGTTGTCTCTAGAATACGAGCAATGTTTCACCCGTCTCTTGCGTCACCCACCAGAAGCCTTCCCCTCACCCACCGAATCCAGAGACGAACGACTCCGCCGAGGCTCATCCGCCGCGATATCAAAGGGTTACTACGACACATCCGCACATTTCCTCTGGATAGGAGACCGCACACGCCAGGTCACAGGCGCCCATGTTGAATTCTTCCGCGGCCTCAGCAATCCCATCGGCATCAAGATCGGTCCTACCATGACGACCGACGAACTCGTGGAACTGCTCAACACTGTAAACCCGACTAAAGAAGTCGGCAAGGTTACACTCATATCCCGATATGGAGCGGATAAAATCGCGCAATATCTACCCGCGCACATCGCTGCTGTACAGGCCTCGGGCCATCTACCGGTCTGGCAATGTGACCCGATGCACGGAAACACGCAATCTACACCTTCAGGTGTGAAGACTAGACATTTTACTAATATCCTATCCGAGCTCAAACAGGCGTTGGAGATTCATAGAGCAGCGGGTAGCTATTTGGGTGGAATGCATCTTGAGTTGACAGGCGAAGCGGTTACAGAATGTGTCGGAGGCGCGGGTGGGTTGACAGAAGAAGGTCTTTCAGAGCGTTATGAGACGTTTTGTGATCCGAGACTCAATGAGAAGCAGGCTCTTGAATTGGCGTTTTTGGTTGCGGGTTTCTACAGGGAGGATTTGGAGAGGGGTGAGGAAATCCTTTGAGTTTGATAGATAAGGTTGCATTACGTTAAGACTATACGGAAAGCAAAAGTTTTTGCCATGTACTTTTTTGGGCTATATATTGAGAGAAGATAACTATAGCATGATTCATCATTTTGGTCCAAGGGCGGTTTGCTCGTTCCACCTTTCCGTATGTTGCAAGTTTCTGAGAATACGCCCAATTTCAGGAATAATAAAAATGGGGAAATGCGACATTGGACATATTGTTGGCGGCGACGGCATAGCTAGCTATGACAGATTCCTTTTCAAATAATAGGAAGGCAAAAAAAAAAGAAAATGGGAAAAAAGAAATGGACCAACACAGGCTCGAACTGTGGACTTCCGCATGACCAATAGTAGCTTGAAATGCAAGCTGATATTAGTACGGCACTCTAACCAACTGAGTTATAAGTCCTTAATGGAATGGTCGATGAAAAACTGGACTAAGTGGGTCCGTTACGCGAATTCCGAATCTCTAGTTGAATTAGCCCTAACTGACCCATGACGATGACATTGTCACACAGTTCAATGAGAAACATACTACTCGAACTATATATGTATTTTAGCTATCATAGTAGCGTTGTAAAGGGCTCTGTGGCATAAAATCATAGGATTTCGGTGGTATTGACGACACAGATTGATGACATAACTCATGGTGTCGTATCCACGAAATATATATATTGAATGATGGGGCCTAGCGGAGCTATTGTTGATGTCGATTCAGCAGCAATTAGAACTATGTAAGTATCCACTGATAACACCTAGCGATAGTTATACACCTGAACATTTGAACTGGAATATTTCCTAACATTGAATTACAGGGCGATGAAGGATTAGTGCATACGAAGTTGTATACACACCAAGGGTTACCCCGAGAGTGACGGTTAAACTGGTTCAGAAGTCTTGTTATTCAATCCTAGAGAATATTGAGTAGCGGGTTTCTATCTAAATTCTCGAAGAGGATCGAGTTGTTATTCTGTGGATCTTACATACAGCAGAGGGTAAATGTGTGTGTCTTCCTTCCCCCCATTTCCTGATGTTGTATCAAAAATCGACCGAGTCAAAGCAGAACTCAAAACTGTCGAATTCACTGAGTTGTCGTCGCGGTAGTTTGACCACGTAGAGCTTGTTTAAACTTCCACAGAAATTGTCCCGCGAATAATTCATAGTCTTTGTCGATTCTCACGATCGCATGCACTTCATTTTCGTCGATGTTCTGTCCTTGGACTTCTCATGACCTTTCAGTCCATAGAGATGCCGCCAGGATATTATAATAAGATGAATGGCTACTGATTCCCCTATAATACATCATCTCTAAATATGTCCGTAAATGTCAAGTTGAATTTGTATCAACTGTTTTTGCAAGTGATCTTGAATTACAGTTGAGCCCTAATTCCGCATTAGGCAGGTGTCGGGATTACCTTCCGCCGCCCGATTTGTCGGGACTGACTGCCTCTCAACTTTCACCTTTTCACACTTCTGTCGTCATTCAACTGAATACATTTGTCAGTCCTTAGGAGTTCTTTCGCAAAAGTGTGTCGTCTTTATGGAGAGTAGATCCTGCATTCGAAATTCAGGCAGTCGTTTCGAATGGCTCTTCATCATTCTCAACAGTCAAGCATAAGCTCGTACCTAACAAGCCATTTACGGTTATCTTGACTTGAAAAACGTTTCTATATATGAGGAACTCAGATCACTTGAAGACAGGAATGAACCATTATGGCGAGCCACCGCACGACATGCGGAATTCATATGCGTCCCTTGGTTAGGAGTCGCATGGTTTCGAACGTTATGGGCTGACGTCTTTCGAGCCACCTCAAGCCTCAGACAACAATCCCGAGTCTTTCGGTCTGAATCCCCGATATAGCCACTCATGATATCCTCGCTTGTCTTGAATTCCGTGCGATTCAAGTTGTTTTTGATGGCAAAAATGGACAAAACAGGTCCTCTGACAGGCTGTCGTGAATCCATTTCGCCTCTCTAGATCCTTCTGCTGGCCATCAATAGCAGGAAAATAAAACATGACAGTCAAATCATCGTCATCATATGGCCCTATGGCTCAACAGTCTTGAAGATCACCGCGAATCATATAATCCGCCTCCGTCGCCTCAACTCCGACGAGAATGGATTTTTCTCTTACTGAATCCAGTGCTCGTTTCTCTTAGCTCATCGCCTTGTTTCGGTATTCTAAAACCGGTTGATAGTAATTATACTATACGGGAAACAAAAAATTATATACTGATTACACGTTCTCAAATTCGGACTGACCACTATCATACCATTTGAGAAGGTAGGTTACCGGAGTCATTTTGATCAACTTCTTTTTAACATCTTTCATAAAGGTGAACATTGATTTCACGACTTGATTTTACCTTCTTAATCATGAGATCTACTTTTGCGGCTGCTGCGGTGATCGCCACAGCAAACGCCCTGGTTGCTAGAGATACTGTCATATGCTGCTTCAGTCTGTCAGCTATCGGAGGTTCTTCAGGTCTGGTAGGACAGATTGACGATGGTCAAACACGCCTCGGCAGCGGTTTGCAGCCTGCCCAGTTCTGTATCGACTCTTCTGGGGCTATTAAGGATGGAAACGGACGTGGATGCTTTCTTACTCGTATGTCTCAGTGAAAGTTTCCATTATTATACAAAATACTAATCACTTCATTGCTTCTAGCACCCACATCACAACTACAGTGTGATACTGGGGCAACACCACAACCCTCGTTTTCCATAGATTCCTCTGGCAAGTTTCACCACAACGATACTACAGACTTTGTGGCCTGCGTGTCAGGTCAAAGTGACCAACTAAACATCTACACAAACCCACCACCGGCGGATGTGAGCGGCTGTAGACCCATTGAGCTACACGCCGACAGATGCCTAGGAGGGCCAGTAGCGCCGCCTCCAGGCGGACCAAGTGTTCCTCAGGGTCCTCCTGGAGCTCCACCTGGAGCACCACCAGTATCACCCCCGAATACACCGCCACAACCAGGCGCTCTAAGCAGTGCTCCAGGTCCTGGTCGTGTAGGCCCTATTGCTCCTCCACCAAAGGTTCCACCACCTCCTGAAGGCTCTACCTCATGCCCAATTACGACGATACCCCAAATTCCTCCTGCAGTCCCTGCCCCAGGTGGCCCAGGTGCTCCGACTCCTCCAGGACCACCACCCGGCGGACATGGTGGTCCAATAACGCCAGGTGCGCCTAACACTCCAGCAGAATCTACTGGGCCCCGAACACCAAGCGCACCAGGTGGTGTGCCTACTGCGCCCGGAATTCCTCCCTTTGCTAACTCGAGCGCTCCCACACCCACACGCATCTGCGTAACTGGACCGTGTCCTACTGGTAGAATTCTCCCAACAGGAACATCTGGACCAGGTGGATTTGCTCCCGGAGCTGGAGGACCTTCAGGCGGCGGCTGTGGAACAAACCTTGTCAATGGCAGCTTTGAGTTCCCTCATCTTATTATCCCCATTGACAGCTCATCGCCCAACAAAGCGGCTGGGACATCGTTCAATGGTACAATCACGTCGACAGTATCCTCAATCTTCAACTTTGATTTCCTTCCCAGCTCGGCAAACAAGCAATGCTCACTGGTCTTCCTGTTCCCAACCCAGGATAAACTCGAGACATCTTCATTCAGCTTCAGCGGTGATGGAGCCATCAGATTTTTGGAATTGCAAGCACCAGCTAGTTCCTCGACATCATTCTCCAACGCGCCGCAAGTGAAGGTTGATTTTGGTGTGACGAATGTGTCGCCGGGTCATGTGTTTACTATTGCGACTTTTGCATGCCCGGCTGGTCAGACAGTTGCTTTTGAGTTGAAGAATGCTGGAAGCACGAGTTTGGACTTCTTTGAAGATTTCAACCCGGCTCCGTAAGTTCAATCCTACTTGTCCTTCCTCATACCTTTATGGTATATTCGTCTACTGACTCTGGTAATAGGATTGGTCTCTTTGTCACTACATGTTAAACTGTTTAATAAAGGTACAGGACTATCTATATATACGTAGGATGGTTCAGGTATTCAGAACAACGACATCAGTCGTCATATAATCTGAAATACTGAAACTGAGGGAGTGTCTATCAGAGACGCAGAAAGGGGGAAAGTTTGCTCGAATTGAGGGGTGTAAGTATGACTATCTGTAATACTTGATTAATCATGATTATTTACCATATTAATGATAAACAAACTTGAATATGATGCTAGATTGACCATCCATCATGCTGCATTTCTCAGGCTCATACTTTGTATCTGCAAAGCAAGGCCGTCAAAAACTTAGGTCGTACATCAATCCTGCCCAAGGTAACGAGCCTTAACTCGTTGGGTTTGCAAGCAAATCTGTCTTCGGTTGCATCAAATCCGGAATCAATCTCGATGGGAAGCTCCTATCTATCCATTATCATATCGAGCTCGGTACACGACACTATTGATTTCTTTCACAACACTGCAATAACCTCGTATTTGCGTAGCACCAAACTCAATATCTTTCCGGGGCATATACCAGTCTTTGTTGAATGTTGAGAAGCCTAGACTCTCTTAAAAATAGAATCAATAGTCGAGTGCTTGTACTAAGGATTATTTTATGTTCCATATTGATATTGTACAGTTGCTTATCACATGATTGTTGCATGCTGCGAGTAAACTGCAAGACAAATGAGATCCAGTACGTATCCGGAGTTAGAGAGTAACCATGTAATCCACACGATGATCGAGAATAATTTCACATAATGGGAAAGTCGTGCTGGTATTACCGGTTAGTGAGAGACAGGGAGATGAGGAAAGCATGTCAGTTTCTTTCACTTCTTTCAACTAGTGATCTAGTTTCAATAATGGCTAGCTGACTGCGTATTTGGAATATTGATACATACAATGACAAGCCAAAAGCAAAATAGTATGAGAAACCGAACCAGTCCTTTTCTTGAGCCCAATCTCGACTGGTTCATTGTAAATAGAATGTTAAGAAAATTGATGAGAGCATGCAATCCTACTTTGTACAACGGACAATGAAATGGCTCACATTTTCGGTTTGTAGAGTCCCGAATTTCGCGCACAACTTATGAAATGAGACCTGCCAAAGTCTCCGGAAGCAGGTAAGTACGTATCTACTACTATTCCAGGGATCTAGAGATTTGGTTGTTACACGTCTAGTCCTCGCAGTTGCATGCATATGATAGAGTTCTTGCTTTAGAAACGGTTTGATGCAGTTACGTACATGTGTCCAACGTTTGACGTTTAACGCACGTTCTCGCTTGGCTGGAGAGTTTGCTCTCAAGGCAACGCTTTTGACTTCTACGCGCTGCGTAAGCCTTAGGCGATTTAGATCGCATTTGCATCACATGGCTTTGAGAAGGCTGGTCGAAGGATGTATGCAAACGTCTTGTACATACATTATTGGAATGGTTTACGCAGTATATAAGTCAGGTACTATTAGTAGCCGGATAACAACCTAATTGAAAGACAGAAGAAAAAGCAAATATAAATATCTGCATTTAATGAAAGGTTGGTGGCAATGCCTAGCCAAGTTATTGATATCTTATGCCTATCTGGATGAGACATGGAACAAAGGGGAAAAAAAAGCAACAACCAACAGCCTGTCAAGATGATCAACCAACATCTTCTCGCTACTTGTAAAGCCAGGAAACAGACCAAAAATCTCCGACTCGTTAAGAGGGGAAGGATAAACCGGTTTCGGATATGTGCTTCCATCATACATGTTGCATGAAGCATCAATTTTAGTGCGTGATGGTGGAAACTTTCTTATATTCTCAGTTTCCAATTGGATCTTGGAAATTTATCTCTGATTATTATTCTGATGCTAGTAATTTCTGATAATGCCCCGTGCTTATGTGATATACAGCTTCTTTGTTTCAATCTCGACTGGCTACGTAGTAGCTTAAATCCTACTTGCCGGCCAGTCCGATCATGTAGGGTAAATCCTTGCGGCGCGTTGAAATTTCAAAAAATTCAACATCGAATCATGCATTCAAAATGGAACCGAGTTTTGAAAAACGCGCACAAATCGATTCATGTATCACTCCACTTGAAAGTGTTGAGAATGTGACTGGACAACACATTCTGACTGGGTCATTAAGAGCCAGATATCAGCACACCCGCGCGAACCGCCCAAATCAGATCTACAAGTAATTTCATGCCATAATAATGATTGCGTATTTTGGGAGTTGGAGACGACAGCACATACATATCATCGGCCCGCCTGGTTGTTTTCGAAATTGGGGGTCACTTGTAAGTTGTGTGTACAAAATAAGGTCATGCAAAAAATGATACTTCATATTTTCGTATTTGCGCTCGTGCCGCTGCGTGTCAAGATGGACGGCCCCAATGTGGAAAGTATAATATACAATGCAAAAAACAATTAAAGATTGAAACGCGATTATTTGATAGATCACAGGGCGATATCGGGGTTAATCCTCATGCATGGGTACCTGTCACCTAGAACCTTGTTCTTTAGTGTCTATCTTGATGCACAGATATGTATCGACTCCTGTAGGGCAGGTATAATATGTGGCACTATACATGAAATCTTTTCAGGGATTATCTGAGATCAGACTGTGATATGGGCGCGAGTACAAGGGCGGACATGTACGCTATTGATCTATCGATTCCATGTACATTTCCCGAAATTGACATGTTTGATGCATCACAAATTCGAGGCTGTAGACAATGTCATCTCGATTCAAGTGTGCCATTGGTTTGAATGGCATACATCACCTGCGTCTAGGGCCCGGAATGGATTTCTTCGAGTTTCCGTCAATCGGTTGAATTTCCCAGTGCTCAAGTAGGTAGCTTCCAAGGTTTATGTGCGTAAAGCACATGCGCCCAGGTAGTTAACTATTCGTATGCATGTCATTTCTTATATTTTGCATGACATCCATGCTTGTATTTGGAAGGTGAACAACGACAACGTCGATCGAATAGAGCAGGTATGTCGAATACAGCACTTCTCCAAGCATACTAGCTTTGCTATATAGTCATTTGTTCGTTTTAAAATCTTCCAATCCGTGCTATGCGAAGAAAATCTTGCTGTCGAGCCGGGGGCTGAGACGGACAAGCACGGATATCTTCCGAGGGACGAGAAGAAGCAATACCAATGTGCCCAAAGCTTAACTTAGATACATACTACATATTTTCAAAAAACTCGAGAATCTCACCTCAACGACTATACAATAGTATAGACAGATTTGTAGTTCTGCGTACACATCACCGCAACACAGTTAGTTCATGGTTCCCCCACACTCGGGGATTTCACCGGATTCTCCGTACTTGAAATTCTGTTCTACTTAGAAGTTTTCAAGCTACTTCAAACTGTAACTGTTCAGTACTTATGTGGTACAATTGAAGAAAGAAACAAAGAAATCTTTCCGAGAATACATAAAATTACAGCTGTACAGACACGCCCAATGGCTGAAATGGCCTGCAACACCTGGTGCCAGTGCCGATCTCCAACGATGGACAGTCACTGAGCCATATCTCGACATACGTGGGGGCCTGCTTGAAGGACCATTCTATACTGCGGAGCGCAATGAACTGCGCTTCGTCGATCTCGACTATGAAAAGGTCTACTTCTTAGATCTCGCTAAGGGGCCAAGCTCCATGCGAGTATTGCACACGGAATCGCCTATTGGGTACGTTTCTCCTCTCTCTTCTCTCTCTGGCCCAAATGACGGAAAGATACTGCATACTGACACCCATGGACTGGTTGATCTGTAACTAGTGTAACTGCTGATATGATCGATGACACGGGGAATAACACCCAGATTGTAGTGGCGGCCAAACACGGTTTTGCTACCATGGACTACCAATCAGGTGCCTTGACTTATATCCATCGCACGCATATCTCTGAGGAGCAAGCGTATAGGTGAGCTGATCTTGTACTCGGTCAAACATGTTGTGTAAACTAAGGATGAGAATAGAATGCGCTTCAATGACGGCGCGGTCGACAATCAAGGCCGCTTTTGGGCAGGCTCAAGTATCGATCACAAGTATGTCCAGGGTAAACACGCGGGTACTCTCTACCGACTAGACTCAGACATGAGTTTACACGAAATGGTGCATCAAATAACGACGCCCAATGGAATGGGCTGGAATAGCGCCGACGACACCATGTACATCACCGATTCGCCTCACGGGAAGATATACGCCTATGAATTCGACGCGCGAACAGGGTCGATCTCCAATAAGCGCGATTTCCTTACTCTTGAAGCCAACTATGGCGAACCAGACGGATTCGCTATGGATGTAGAGGGGAATCTCTGGGTTGCTGTGTGGCGAGGCAGTCGCATCATTCGAGTCAATCCAAAGGGCGAGATTACCGGAGAGATCTTATTCCCTACACGGTTTGTCACTTGCCCCGAGTTCGTGGGGTCGGAGCTGATCGTAATGACGGCCATGGAGCAAGAGCCATATAAATATCCGGAGTCAGCTAGATGTGGTGGAAAAGTATATAAAGTGGATGTTGGCGTACGAGGGAAACCTCGAAATGCCTTCCGGAGACGATCTTGAACCATTCGACCATGCAGCTTTTCGATTTCCGAATCATGTACGGAGTACGTACTGTAGTAGATATCATACGTAGTATACACACTAGAACGTAGACAATGCTGCCTTGACTCGCGAGTACGTAGTCTTTCCTATCCGCGGAATACTTCGTAGAGACTCAAAAGAGCGAACGGAAGCTCAATCTGTGATTGGCGTTTATATTATGCCTTAGTTAGATGCTTAGGCCAGCCGTGGCGGCGCCAGGTACGTGTCAGAGACAATTCCTTCCCATGCAAATGAAGTCAGGGGAGCTGGTTAAGCCGCCGATGTCGTAACTAACCTATAGAAGAGATTATTTGATACAGTTCGCCTATTGTAGCCAAAACCAGATACGTACAGACTGCGGACGTTAGATTGTATTGTAATCTCGTCTCAAGTCAATTAAAGAGGCTTCCTCGTGACCTCAACGTTTCCCGAGCCTTATTAGGGCGCGGATTTTGGCCACCTGGGGCCCGGGAGTGTTGGTCGAGTTCTATGTAGTATGAGATGGAAATGAAAATAATGAAAGAGTAACAAACCGGTCTAAGAACTGACTCGTACAAAATTAAATACGGGAAAATAAAAAGAGCAACCAATCAAAAAATTCTCAATGAGCGGTGAAATCTGATTCGTGTCCCATTTGGGAATACCAACCTGACAGGGGAGAAGGAGACACCAATCAACGAGTGAACAAAGACGAAGTGCAAGTCCTTTCAAAGGCTGGATGTAAAAACCCGCAACTAAATCTTACCCAAATATGTCCTTGCTGCTTATTGGCTTAGTGCGTGGTGCGAAATCAGCTTTTTGTCTGAGTTCTCCAAATCTCCAGCCCGCCAATTCGATCATCAGCGTGCAGGATGTGAGCTTGTCATGCAGTGTGCATACGTGCAGCCCGTCTGGCGCCCGCTGGTGGGCCGTGTGACAACGCTTAGGAGTTAGGTGCATTGGCCAGGAGTTGGGCTGTTTATAGTCCAAGCCAGAACTTATCTATATCCAGCATAGTGCATGAAAAGGTACGAGACGCCGAAAACAGGATTCGTGCTGCTGCTGCTTGCTAGTCAAGTGTACATGCTACTTCGAGTTCGAGCGCGAATCCCGGGGCTGTTGGTTAGTTACCTATTGTGTTGTGCTCGACATTGTCGAACCAATATATGGAGTCAATGTAGTACAAAAGGTTTCCATACATTCAACTGTTCTCGAAATAGAGCAGTCGATCAATAGTCCAATACCATGGAGAATATTTGACTTCAATAATTCTAGAACTTTTGCTAAGAACTTGCATGAAACGTTAATTGCGTATCACCTTACTTTACTCCGTAGATTGCATAACAGCACGCAGATCAGCTGTCGTGGATTGTTACACGCAGCTTAACCACGACAAACCCAGACATGTTGCACAATTGGGAGGAAGGCAAACCCATCTAGATACAAGCCCGGGACCCAATACGCCGGTCTTTGCGGGAAGAATGACTTTTCCTCGTTAAGCCTGCGGTAACCCCGATCTTAATATCCTTTGAATGAATTCTGCAGACTCCGTGCTCATCAGCCAAGTGCGGAATGATGGCTAAAATTTTCAAGTCCCTTTGAGATGAAATTCTGTGATTTCTCCCATTTTTTGAGTCTAAAAATCCTCTTAAAAAGGAAAATAAGTTCGCCGGGTGGAATCACTTCTCCGTGGCGACCATTCCGTAAACTCTTTTCGTCCTAGGGATGTACGTAGTATATATTCGCTTTGGTTGGTTCCTAGTGCTTCCTCAACCGTTTCTCCCAGCGGCATCAACCGCCTGAAGCTTTTGGCCCACTTTATTCGTTCACTCGCAGTCTAGCAATTTAGCTGACACACGAAACTCTGAATGACGGAACCGAGTTTGATCAGCTTTCTTATTTTTAAGAATCCAAGGGTCAGAGCAATACCTACATGCCTACTTGGGTAAAGCATGCGCCCACTAGCACGCAGGAGTAAACCCAATACGTATTGGTGAGATTCCAATCCCATGGACAAGGTCACAAGAGGCGACTAGTGAAGCTGTGACTTTTGGTGAGATGCGCCATCCATCAGGGGTGATCAGCATATATGTCGGCATAGGTAGGCGATCCACATACTTACCTAGGTACGGTCCGTAGATTAGGGGAGCGTTTATCATGACCGACATTTGAATTCGTATGACCAAAGATAATATTATGTCAGCGTCCAATAGGTTGTGCTTATTTGAGGAGGCAAAAGCAAAGAAAAATTGATTTTACTACGTAGTACCGTACTCTGTAACTACGGTAGTAAGTATTCGGTGTTAGCAACCATTGAAGAGGCAGTTGCTTGATCAGGGTTGGAGAGGTCACGTTACCTTGCAGGTATCAAGGTTCCATGCCTTCATTCTACTATTATAACTTCGTGACTATCGCCCTATTTGTTGGGAACAGTCTCTACGGGGGAGTTTGAACACAATTGCCGTTCGAAAGGCTATTTTTAATCTCCTGCCTTCTGCAAAACATGAGTACTTGCTACTTCCTGACAGTGCTAGGCGTCTCGGCGTGAAATTAAAAGCTTGATAGTTAGTCCTGGGCGGCAACTTATAATGATGATACGTAGAACTCTTTCGGCATCTGCCAAGTATCTGATTCTAATTCTTAATTTCAATAGATTAATAATTTAATCTATCATATGGTTCACTATATTCGCACGAAATCGTAAATTGTTGGGATGATCTGACGGAGTGACTTTTCCGGCTGCATGTCTAGTTGACTAGCCTGCTAAGCCGTCTACTAGTCTCGCTGAGTTAGTTGCTTTAGGGGTTAGCTTAATGCCCACCGTGCGACGCCCGCGAACGTGTCCGCAATTCTTCAGAATCACTTGCTGCGGCGCTGCCCGACCCGGCTTTGGTTTGATGGGCGAGCCGCTAAGGCATGTTATGTTGTATGCCGGACAAGGGCCAGATTGTGCCTAATCCGGCAATTTCTTCAGGAGGAAGAACCTGTTCTGTGGCCTGTCTCACTATTGATTCGAATAATTTTTGAATACATTTTGTGTCTTGCAACCGAACTTCTGGATCTGATATGATGTGGGCAATCAATCTGTTATACTTTGATCGGCAACTGCAGGAATGATGATGGTGATGATATACACGCTTCACCGTTTATTCAAGCGAGAACACTAGCGAACCCGCCAGCACGCTCGATATATTCTCGCTATCATTTGCTCACAGCTTCGTCATGCCTTCCCAAAGATGTGCTGTCGATCCGACTGTACTACGACGCTACGTAACGTACGTATTTCCAGACTTAGTTGTTTGTGCTATAGAGGACTAGCAAGAACCAGGGGATTCATCTGTCCCAGTTCCGTAGCAACGGTAAACCCGCTCCTTAGGAAAATATCCACAAGTGCCAAGTGGGTGTATCTCGTTCACTTCACTTCGTAACTTTGTCTCCATAGAACTTATCCTCATGCAGTATGTACTATCTAGAACGAATGTATTATATAGACAGCGTCCGTCGTCCAGAACTTAGACGTCTACTCGTAGTAGAATGATTTGAACTCGTTAAAGGATTTCTAGTCTTCAGTTGGCCCCATTGTTCGCTTCAACAACGAGCTCAGGTACGGAGTCCTCAAAGCTAAGTCATATGGGTGCCTTAACAAAAAACCACAGGCCAATTCACGAAGCATGAGCGCTGTCAAGTCGACAAACAAACTCCTGCACACGTACGGAGTAATTAGCTGGCAGCACGTATGCAAAAGGGAGCCAAACCTAGGGATTTGAAACGCTTGATTATGGGGGTATCATGTGAAACAGGGATCAAATCATCGCGGCCGGAAGGGCACAGCTTCATACCGTGGTGGGTCAATCTCGTTCACAAACCAAATACCATCGGGTCCCACTTCTGACAGGCTGGTTTTTGGGGGCCTGCATGCTCCGTTACAACTACGTCCACACATACTATTCCGTATAGACATACGATGATACGACATACTAGTACTCCGTAGTGTAGCACTGTTAGTCGATAATCAGGCTAGGACAAAGGAGTTCATAAGTGCGTATCAGTCTTCCAATAGCAACAACAAGCCCTTTGTATGTATCACGGTGATCTGTGCTTTTGCCAGGGAAGATTTTGCGACGAGAAAAGCGAGACAAAGAAACATATATATTGCTTAATTACGGAGCACAAACAAACCTTGGAGCTCAACCTCCAATACTTACCCAACCCGAGTTCGGAGAGGCCGCGCCGAACTCCACTTGGCCAAATCATAATATATTCGAGTACCGCTTGTGACGCTGTTAGCTTTGCTAGCGGGCCTCCTAATCACTAGGCCGCGGTTAGTGGTTGGTTGGCTGGATTATATTCCTTGTACGGAGTAGGCTGTGGTGGTCGCTTAGCGGTCAGTCGGGCCGCTAATTTTCTGTTCTAGGGGCCTCCAGTGAGTCCGGTCTATCTGAGATTCTGAGTTCAGCATCGGTCAGCCATGCTCCCTTAACTAACCTGGTTGGTGGTGATAAAGCGGGCCGCACCGACTACGTCTCCCGCAGTCTTGGTCCATAGACAGCACGAAGACTAATCTTTCTTGTGCATGTGTCATAGATAGGGTTGAACCTTGAACAAATCTAAACCTACCGATGCCGAGTACGTTGGTCCAGGATACAGGCTTTTCTTTGTCTACTCGGCTAATCAGCACAGCACACACTAAATGGTAATTCCCCTGTTCCTTGACCTACAGAGCAAAAGCCCCTATTAGGGCATCTCGTACGTCTGAGGCCAAGCAGAATCAAACAGATAATTTGCAGTCCTGTTACTTACAGTTTCAGACCCCCCCCCCAGTTGGAGATTCTAGATAGGCGTGTCGTTGAAGGACAACAAGGTTTCTCGCTCCAGCGTGCACTGTGCATGCTGCATGCTGCAGCTAAGGAATATGCCAAACATGCTCCGGAATACCATCTTTGGGCGAGCTTCTTCATGCACAACAAAGCCCCATAGCTCTAGACTCTAAACTGGAAATGTGAGCCTAACCCTCGGCTAGGCAATTTAGTTCATACGTAGTAAGCGTTCTCTCAAAGTTACGAACTAACCCACTACAGCTTGCCACATACTCTGGATGTGCGTCCTCCCCCCTAGTCCTCTATTGAACTGGCGCCTGGTATCCATACAGAGCACACCTCTGTACCCATATCTCTCTCTATCGACCCCGGTCAGATTCTTAGTTGCAAAGCTATCTTTTGCTTCCGGGATCCCCGGCCCCAATTTTTTCGTTCCAAACAGTGGTAAGGACTGGCAAACAGACTCTCCAAACAGCGATTGCATTGCAAGGTCTCTTTTGGGAATCGGCTACTCACCCTAGTCGAAATCACTCGAATGGGGGCATTGGGGGGACAGAAGTAGAGGACCCGTTTTCGCTAAAGAAACAGCCCTCCTGTCAACAGTTCAGAAGAGGCGATCCTAACAAAATAGGTATGTGTCTTCCGTCTTCCGGGACCATGGTCTGCATTTACCTTTTTTTTCCCATTTTTTTTTTTTTTTCTTTTTTTCTTTTTGCACCACCTAAGCCCGCCCTAATTTACTTTTTAGTCACTTATTGACTTTTTCCCGAACAAGTCGAAAATGTGCTTGTCTATGCTTCTAATGCAGCATTTAGTATCTACTCTAATTTTACTTTGCTTCACACCGCTGAAACGCTAAGGCTCTGTGCATCGCTATCTGACTAGGGTTAGATCAATCCCTGCGATCCTTTTGGGAGTGGAGGGGCGCGTCCCAAGATGTACATATACATGGATCTCTCACCTCCATCACAAACGTCAGTATCTAACATATCATAATATCTCGACATATACCTACACACACCTACATACACCCTACATATCTACGTGCATACACCCACCCGAGCACACATTGCTCATACATTTCTTACACATAGACTTGTCTACATATTGCATACATCTTCTTCTACTTGCATATCTATAGCACACTTATATCTATTCCCGTTTAATCTTTGATCAACTTCTTTTTCCGCTTCATTATCCCGCCGATATTGAGCATTCACGATACATTCGAACTTTCAAACATTTTGGTCGTGGGAATTTCTTTTTCTCTCCTTCGGACTACTTCGCCTCGGTTTGTGACCGCTCTTCAGTTTTTCGGACCTGTCACTCAATCGTGGCCCGGTCTATAGGATTTCACTCCAACTCGCGGAGAAAAGGTTTCCTTCACACAGGAAGAATCAGGATCATATCGCCAAACTGGCTGCATTAGGAATCAGCGTTTATCCGGTTACCCACCCCAAATCCCTAGGCGGTCTCGACCAGTACCGTCATTTAGGGAGCTATATTCCAAACAGTCCGTCCTCCTTCCCCTCTCAGACAAGCCTACTGGAGGGTAACGGGCATCTTGAGAGGGGAAGGAAACGGCCATGTGTTGAGCCGCGATCGTGGTCTCAGGAGGAGGGATCATTGTCTCACATGTCTTCAGATCCTCCGCAGTCATATGGTCTTCATGTTCGTAAGCAACAACAGCAGCAGCAGCAGCAGCAGCAGGGAGGACACGAAGAACAAGAGGAACAAGAACAAGTGGCAAACAACAACGAAAACCGGATACAACAAGCCGCATCGAATGAATCACACCAATCTGAGGCAACAGGTACGAAAAGATCGTACCCTTGGCCCGAGCCGGCGGTCCTTCAGCCCCGTCTAGAATCGTCGACGCATGCCCGTTCAATTATTGGAGTTCAATCCATCTTGAATCCCACCGAGGGTGGCAACTCGCAGGTTGACAAGCGACTTGCCCAAGATAGCAACAACAGCAACAACAAGTCGACCATGGAGTTGCTTCCACCTCCTACATTACCTCCGTCTCCTCAACGGCGTAGTTCTTCTTCACCCCTCCTCGCTTCCACCTCCAAGTCGATCAGTGCCAAATCATACCTTCAACACGGCGGAGGATCATCTGTTTCACCGCCTCACCCCCCTCGTCGTATCATCACACCCGTCTCGCCTGCCCTACGCCACGCCAGTGTCGGTGGAAATAATAACATTGGTCCTGGGTCTGTTGGTGCAACAAGCAATAGTGGTAGTGGTGCAGGAACAGTCACAGTATCCCAATCACCATTTGTGCAAGAGTTATCTGCAGGCGTCTACAGCACTCCGGGACACGGACGAGGATCATCGGGTCCGACTGCAATCTCAGTTGAGTACTCGGCAGCATCAAGATACTCACCAAAACTGGCCGTGTCAGCTTCTAGCCGAAACCCACCGTCTCTACAACTTTCTCGCCATTCAACTCCGACATTCCACCAACACAGCCGTCGTCTCAGTGGAGGATTAGCCACCAACCCGAGTTCACAGGCGTCCAGTCCAAGCACACCACATTCCACCTTTAGCTCATTCGCACCCTCGCCCTCTATTACATCGGGAATACTTCCACCTCTGGGACAGCCCACCTCGTTGCCTCCTTCAGCGGTTGACTCTGCCTCCCAATCCCCTTACATGGGCATGGACCCTTTGAGTCGCACGCCGAGTCGTATGAGTAGCTCAAGGTACGGGGACGATCCCCACTCTATTGCCTATCCCGGCCCGAATGACATGCTGGGTCAAGCCGGCAATCATGGCCAGTATAGCGGCGGTCCCATGATCCCACTTACTATTGACTTGAAATCTGGATCGAGAAGCCAGGCCGAGAAACGAAAAGCAAACAGTGACGCTTCAAGACGGTTCCGTAACCGGAAGAAGAATGAGGCTGCACTTGAACAGAGAATCAACCAGCTGAACGAACAGTTGCAATTCTTGACCGAAGAAAGAGACTTTTACCGTTCCGAGAGAGACTTCTTCAGAGATACATTGGGTCAACATGTTGGTACCTCACAGATGCCGTCTCGTCCTCCTTCTCCTTCGCCTTCACGTCGCTATCTTCAGTCTACGGCTAGCCCCGGTGACCAGCCATCACCAGCAGACTCGCACCAAGCCATTGGCATGGGAGGAGAAATGATGTCCAAGACTATGAGCACCGGAACTTCCTCGTCACTGGCATCAGCCACGCAACGCATGCTTCCAACTCCAGCGTCTGGCTCGGATGCTTTGTCATATGCATCGTCTGCTGCAGGCCAGCAACATCCTGACTCATGGCCGAGTGTGAATCCTCCTGCTGGCAATTACCAACATCATCCTTACCGGGAAGATGTTCGGTATATGTCAAATATGAGGTAACATTCAGTTGCAAGCCCTTTTTTGTTATTAATCTCTCCAACCTCTCCATGTATATCTTTTTGTCCTAATTCTCCCATTTTCGGGCCTTCATATCTCTCTCGTTTCCCTCCTGTAATGCATTTTCCGGCGTCCTGGTTCTTCTTCTATCCTTCGATGCGATAGCTATCCCATCATTCGATTGGCGCAGTGCAGCGTCTTCTCACATTGGGAATCATATACCCCTGTACCTACACTTATTCTGTGTTGATCTGTCATGTATCCTCTTCAACCTACCAATACATATAATATCTATTTCAAATACCTCACTCCAGCTTTTTATACCTTGCAACCTAAACTGTATAGTAACCATCGTCGCTTGCCCTTTAGTCTGTTATTTGGGTTGCTCTACTTCGGCGTTCTTGTTTTGTCTGGGAGGTGGGGTTTCACAAGGATGGAGATATCTGGGACAAGTGGGTTTCGGTGTTCTTTCTTATACTCTGAATAGTAAATTCGAATTAAAATATTGCTCGAGTGAAATTGTCTGTGTGTGTCTGAAGTTGAAAAGTTGAAAAGTTTTGCCTGGGAAGAAACGACGATCACAACACGTGAAAGAAAATCAACCAATCACATACGGTTAGTCGTGTAACAGGGGAACTGTTGGCTTCAGGTTTTCAACATTCATTATTCGACACAACAAACTGTTAATCTTTTTTATATCGGCATAAGAATTATAAGAATTATAAGAATTACATATTCTTTTTGATCAACACCTCATACCAAGTACTCGTGAGAGCTTGCTTGCAGGTTAGCCAACTCCACGCACAATAAAACCCGGTCTATTCTTGTAAAAATCGCATCAACACCCCCGCAACAATGAAACACCAAGACGATGTATTCGCTCTTGACAGCGACTCAGATGATGTTTACGAAGAAGTCAAACCACTTGTTAACGCATACCCTACCTCGTCACGGGGCTGTAAGCCTCCGAGGAAGACCTTTGCGATAGCGCTTCTTGTGTTTTTACTTCTGAGCTTCATGATATCATTGTATGCAAACCCTTATCGATATTCATCATCATGCGTTCCGTTCAATCTTGCTAATTACAATGACTTCTAGCTCCTTGACCAAAAAAATAGCATCTGCTTACATAATTCCAAACAGCGATGACATAGAAATATCGCATTACTGGGGCCAGTACTCGCCTTTCTTCTCACTCAGCGATCAATCAGAAATCAACCCTGCAGTACCATCAAAATGCAACATCACATTCGTACAAGTTCTATCTAGACATGGCGCAAGATACCCAACTGCTCACAAGAGTGCAAAGTATGCCAGTCTTGTGAACAAGATCCAACAGACAGCTACGGAGTACAAAACTCATGTTTATGCTCTGCTCAAAGAGTATCGCTATGAACTTGGAGCCGATAATTTGACGTCTTTTGGGGAGCAGGAGATGTTTGATATGGGCACTACGTTCTATGATCGATATGGACAGTTGGCCAGGAATACTGTTCCGTTTGTACGGGCATCTGGCTCGGACCGCGTGATTGCTTCGGGGGAGTTATTCAGTAAGGGATTTAACAAAGCGAAAACGTCCGACCAAGACTCGGACAAATCACAACGGAATAGTTCAGTCAATCTGGTGATTCCAGAAGGCCATGTATGGAACAATACTCTTGACACTGGGACCTGCGAAACATTCTCCAACGGCAGCCCAGTCCAGAAAATTCGACAAGAATTCCTCCACGTCTTCGGACCATCGATACTACAGCGGCTAGTCTCCAACATGCCCAGCGTCAGTCTAGAACTCGACGACATCCCTCTCCTCATGGATCTCTGCCCCTTTGAAACCGTCAACAGTCCAAACGGGACATCCTCACCATTATGCAACCTCTTCAGTCCCCCCGAATGGAAATCGTACGATTACTACAACACTCTAGAAAAATACTACGCCTTCGGCGCCGGAAATTCCCTGGGATCAACCCGTGGAGTCGGCTACGTCAACGAGCTAATTTCTCGAATGACCAAATCCTTGCCTGTCAACGACCATACAAGCGTCAACCACACCCTCGACTCTGATCCAGCCACATTCCCGCTTGATACTGCCCTGTACGCTGATTTCAGCCATGATAATGCAATGATGTCAATCTTTGATGCGTTTGGGTTGTATAATTCGACAAACCCGCTTTCAGCGAAGCGTGTGCAGTCTACAAACGAGACGCAGGGTTTTGCGGCGTCGTGGATAGTCCCTTTTGCGGCGAGGGCGTATTTTGAGGTCATGCGTTGTTCGGTTGATGACCATGAGGGAAAGGAAGAGGATCTTGTGAGGGTTCTGATCAATGATCGAGTTGTGCCGCTTCATGGGTGCGATGTTGATGCTTTTGGGAGGTGTGCATTGGAGGATTGGATTGATGGGCTTGATTTTGCAAGGAATGGGGGTCGATGGGAGGATTACTGTCCGAGACCAAGCGATTGACGATGGCATTCATCGATAGTAGATATTATTTCTTATTATTTCTCTGTATATATTACATTTTATAATACACTTTCCACCACCACCACCATCAACCAATTATAAAATTATCTAGGACCTCTTCGAAGATGCCTCCTCCATAGCCTTCCTATTCGCATCAACAAGACTCTTCTGCACCTTCGATCCATACGCTACACACCCCCCCAGCATCAATTAGCATCAAACCACAACCCAAAATAAGAAAAAAAAAAAAAAAAAACAGACTTACTCCGCTCATACAACTCCCAACTCGTATAAAATAATATCGGTAACGCGACTATAGTCGACACCCATCTAGAACAAATCATCCCATTAATCGAGTCCAATCGTCGCAAGAATACAAAGAGAAAGAAGAAGAAAAAAAAGATAGAAAGACCTACTTTCTAGAGGCAGCTTTATATTCTTTCGTCTTTCTGATATCAACATTTGGTGGCAATGGGGGTGTTCTTCTTCCTGGAGTGATTCTCTGTGGTGTGGATTGTGTACCGGTGGATGGCGATGAGAAAGTAGAGCCTTGGAGTTCTCGCTGGCGCATTTCTGCCGCTGAGACGATGCGTGGTTTTGATTGTTGGCTCATTGTGCTGGATATACTTCAACAATCCATCTAGACAGGTCTATTTTCCGGAATACTTTCCTTCTGGCGATATTTGGCTGATTCAAGCGGTGGTTTTTCAATGGACTGGTTCCTTCGCGCTAGGCCAAATTGGGGGTCTACGATTATTGCCTGATAAATGAGGCACCAACACCGTTCCCTCGATTCTTCTCGACTAATAAATATTCTACACAGAGTGCAAGTCAATATCTACAAATAAATGAAACTATACTCTGTAGGAGTTTTTAGAATACGAACTATGATTTGAACACTTGAATATAAGTCTGGGGAAACATTTCTTATTAGCCCAGCACAATTATATACCAGTCCTCCTCCACCACAAAACCAGCTACTCCCAATCTCACTCACTCATCAGTCGTCTCACAACAAACTTGAAAAACTAAACAATCCAATCGCTCAATCAAAACTCTCAATCGTGACTTGATAGTTATAGTACAGTATGCATCATCACATGACTTTTGGAGGGCAAACAGCTGGGAAGAAATACAAATATGAAGATAAAAATGATGCATCCCATGGGATAAGATTAAATCATCAGGCACATGTTGCAACAGATCCGGACCATGCAAATTTGGGGGCTGAGGGGTAAAAACCGTGTAAAGAAGTGCAATTAAAAATGGGTAAAATAACAGGACAGAGAAGATAAGAATTGGTGATGTCGGCGACTTTTGCGCGATATCTTTGGTAGAAAAAGCCGAAACGTGGGATTCGCGTCAAAATCGGCTGTGCATTCCATAAGTCATACCGCTATTTGGAATGACTTCCAAAATGGAACTTGAGTGAAAGTTTCTCCAATGGGGCCGTATTAGATCCTGTGGTCCCCTTTGGAGTTGCTTTGGTGCCGCTACTGGCTGATTTTGGTGGTGCAGTTGATGGAGTTGAAGCTGGAGTGCCGCCGGTCTTGTTATTATTGTTGGTGGCAGTTCCAACAGCTGACTGACGCTTGGGACGTGCCGGCGTTGATTTATCATCAGCCTTCACGGTTGACTGTCGCTTCTTACGTTGCGATTGAGCTTGATTGGAGCTTTCACCATGGCTTCCACCAGTCATGTCAAACGAGCGCTTTCGCTGGTTGCTGCCAGCTGTCTTGCTAGGAGTCGAATGCGCTCCTCCTGCAGATTGCGCTGCACTCTGGCGTCGCCTACGTAGAGATGAGGTGGTTTCAGATGGAGCAGGTAGATCAAGTTTTGAAGAATCGACAAAGACAATCTTCAAAGGTCGCTTGAATCGAGGGAACCCCTTCTTGTGGATATACCTCGTTTTCATACCGGATTCATCAACGTTCATAGCATCGACCTGTTTAGCGATGGATCGGTCGGAAGAGCGTAGGGATTTGGTGTGACTGGGCGTCTGGCTAGCCAGACCCTCCACATTTTCGAGCCGCCATACTTGGCCGGGATGCTTTTGGTATAGATTTCGGTTACCGGGACTAGGTGGGAAGCCGTATATATTGTCGCGTCGAATCTCGTCAACTGACTTGAGGACTGGTGGCGGGGTAGGAATGGGTCCAACAGGTGTTTTATAGTTTGATACATGCTTGACCCATTGGTATTTGTCGCGGGGCGCAACACAGTATTCCTCGCCGTGTTCATTCACTCTGCCAGTGTGCATCCAGCCGTCTTCCTCGGTATAAGGACGGGCTCGTTCAGGGTGGTCCAAAGGAATCTCAGCGTTGATCTCGCCGGGGAGATTGAGGTATTCAACAACCGGCGGGGTTTCCTTGGTTGGAGCTTCTGGTTCTGGTTCTGGTTCTGGTTCTGGTTCTGGCGCTTCTGGCGCTTCTTCAACAACATGTATCGAGACTTGTTTATTCCTCTTCTTGTTGAAGGCCTCCCGCCACTCGGCGATCTTTGCATCTTCATCTTCAACAGAAGTAATATCCACAATTGCGGTGCTTGCCAGATCATAAAGTTGTCGACCAAGGATATCTAACTCATCCATAGAGACCGAGAGTGCATCGCTTCTGCCTCCGCTGACACTGCGAGATGTTGGAACGTTCGAAGTATTTGCAGTATTGGTGGGTTCCGGTGTGACTTTGCCTTGATTGGGAGAAGCCTCACTAGAAACGACAAACTGATCTGAATTTCGTAGCCTCTTTCGACTATGTGGCTTGGACTGCAAAGCTTCAATTGCCTTGATAGTAGGCTTTCGTACACGTCCGGACGAACGCGTATTCGATAAGCTATCAGGTGAGGGTGTGCCGTATCTATCAAATGCATCACCGTATGGATAACCCGCATCTGATTGAGGAGCAGGTGGAGATGCATATGAGACCGGCTCCGCTGCAGTGGTGTTGGCAGATCTTGGTAATGACTTAGACTGTGCCACTGTTGTCGATCCTTGTTCTTTGGTAGATTTCTCTTTCTTAGGAGTTTCCTTGGGAAGTTCCTCTAATAAAATGTGCTTCACGGGCTTGCGAACCCTAGTGCTCCGTCGTGCCGAGTTGCTTTCACCAACACCCGCCGTGACATTGTCTTTGGTTGGCGTTTCGTACAGGTTCATTTTATCAGCACTCGGCTGTCTATCACGCTCAAAGGCTGCCAAGGATCTTTGGTCATCGGCAATGGGTGGGGCGGGCGATTCGGCATCCACAGACTGCTCTTGACGAGGTGTTTTGCGTGACGCGTTGTTACGCAAGACAGGTGTAGCATTAGGCGTATAGCTCTTGAACTTAAGTATATTCGATGCTTCGGATTTGCGCGTCTTGCGTGTAAAACGTGTGGATGGCTCGGCAGGAGGATTCTCCATCAGCACTTCAGGTATCTCAGTCACCGACGATGGCGTTCCGGGTTCATCAGAACGGTCTCTGTAATTGAGGTTTCGGGGGTCCAGTTTCGTTTTGAAGATAAAAGTCTGAATATTCGTCGGTTGCGATGCTCCAGCGCCGGACTTAACTTTCAAAACTCGCTGTGACGTCTCTGTCGAGCGTTCCATTGGTTTGCGGGCGCTACGAACTGACTTTGCCGAGGAAACTTCAAGTATCTCGTCGCTAGCTTTTGATGCAGTTTCAGCAACTGCACCTGGGGCTTCTTCAGCGGCGGAGGCCGCATCACCTGACTTGCTCTGTGTGTTTTCAAAAGTCTTGGAGTCCGAATACGAATCAACATAAGTATTGTTAAACCGTGTGCCAAGCTGGCTGTCGCTCTTGTAGCCATTCATGTGAATAAATTGTGTTTCACTAGATGGTTTCTGTTGAGTACGGCGACGCTTTGAGCTGTGCCATAGCTCTTCATTGCCAGACTGTGGGAATGGGCTGTCAGCCTCATAGTACAAGAATGACTGGGGAGTCGATGGCATCGACGAAGACTTTTGAACGTCTTCGTGCGCAGCCATATTGGGTGTAAGCCTGCGAATGAGGTTAGAAAAGTGAGAAAACATGGTAGCGGGATGATGACTATTTACAAATGAGGAAGGCTTAGTGAGAATCTCGGAAGCAAATGTCGATTCTGGCTGCCAGCTAGTACTGGTGGTATGACTGTGAAGAGAGAGTTAGTGTCGATGACTGGTTTTTGCCATCCAGTAGGCAGTGGGGTTTGGGCTGGCAACATCAGCGGAAAAGCAACACATACATCCAGATTTCCTTAGTTCAGGAAACAAGTCCATGTATTTTGTTATTGTGCAGGATTAACAGCCATGTGCAAGTAGTTTGGTTATTGTTATTTGGACGCGCGTGTCCGATGCCTTCCTTCACTTCTCAGGTGACAGCACGGCAGAGTTAGGGTCTAGGGCTAGAGGACTCGAAACGCTAGCGGTCGACGAATTCGAGGGCAGTGCAGCACAGAACGGCCACAACGATCGTAAATAAATCGGTATTGTCTAGACAATAAACTCAGAGTTAGCACATTAAGGCTATTTGTATCTCCCAACGGCGAGTTGTCGTGGTCTTCTTTCAGGGCAAAGGCCGGCATTCATCCGACCATGGGACCTTCAAAAGAACCACAACACCATCAGCAGTATCACATACTGTATCAATGTGATCCTCCAAGCCACCGGCGAATATTCCAAACAGTCTCGAGTGTTTCCAGCGATTCGCGGCGTAGATGGACGGTGTGTGGGCGTTAAAGAAGTGACAGGTTGCGGGAGGCCTCGGAAGGACGAAGAACGTCGGACGGTCGGTGGAAGGGTAGGGTAGGCGAAAATTTTATCGCGATGGAATCAACGAGCCGCCTAAATGTGATCGAGTATGTCGTAAGAAAGCAGCAGGTCGGGGGTCGAACGGGCTAGGGATTGAAAGAGTCGCAGGAAAAGAAAGCGAGGATGTTTTTTCGGCGAGATCAGCAGTAGAACAGAAAAGGGAATTAGGGCTTGCTTGTCCGAACGGCAGAAAGGTCACTGGACGCCGCTTGCCCCATTCCCTCAACTAAACTCTCTTACCTATCTATTATCTATGGATACAACACCACTTTCAAGACATTTGGTTTAATTGCAAAGTATTCGAGCATAAGTCTCCTTACTCGTTATTACTTTTCAGCATGCGCTTACTACCTGCCCATCTCAGCCTGCTGGCTCTCGTCGTTCCCTCTGTTTATGCGGCCTCTTGGGGTTTCGCTGATGCCACGGTGTCAGTAAGTTCCAAGTCTGCCACAGGCAAAGTGAAACAAAGGTAAGAGAATTTCTGTATACAACTGCTTATTCAATTACTACGACATTATTTTTGATTTACTAATTGCTGATTTATTGCAGCCTCAAGGAAAATGCGCCTTTGGCGACACCTCTCTCCCTCGGCGACTCGGACTCGCTGAAGCTTCTCCTCACAGCGCAGGAAGGCCGCAGCGCAAAGCGACCACACCAAGCATTCTTGTTACTGAAAGACTCTACCACCGGCTTGGACTTTTCATATCCTTTCAGCGTAAAGAATGACGGCAAGTCCAAGGTCGAATTGGTCAGTACAGAACTTGACTCAACGCATAGTTCACAAGTTAACCAGCGTTTGGACTGCAGAGAAAGAAAGACATTCCCACTCAATTCCTAGTCACCTCAGAGCCCGTCGATGCTGAAATCGTAATCGGCTCATTCGGAGATTCCGACGCCTATCGCAACCTCGCCTTCCAGCTATCCATCGCCGGTGATGCAAGTGCGCCGGCCGCATCTGACTCGGTAGAGAGATATGGAAAGCAGCCGAGGATAAACCACGTCTTCAAAACCGACCCCAAGAGTCCCCCACAAATTATTACTTTGATTTTCCTCTTGACCGTTTTAGTCACTATCCCGGTTTTGGCGGGAATGGTACGTACACTCAGCGGTTGTTATGGAATATAATTTGAGCTAACACAGGCGAAATACAGTGGATGTACTTTGATGTCAACCTCAACCACCTCACCGTTGCCTTGAAAGCCGCACCAATTCCTCACATCCTCTTCGTGTCGTCCGTTATTGGTCTGGAGGGTATCTTTTTCATGTACTACACAAGCTGGAACCTGTTCCAAATGCTTCCTGCTTCATTGATCGTTGGTGTCGTCGCTTTCCTCAGTGGAAGCCGTGCATTGAGCGAGGTACAAGAGCGCCGACTAGCTGGCTTGCGGTAGATTGATCGCCATTTGTCCGAATGGAGAAGGAAGTAGTTGCTACCGAAATGCCCTTTCATAACCAGGTTTTCATGTCGCATTATATATATTAGCGGTTCTCGAGTATGATCAAAATTGTCCGAATCAAAAATGTACTATTACCATTCAATCGTTTTATTCCCTTTTTAAGAAATCTGGACTTTTCGTATTTGACGTCACCTATACAAATCACGCCAAGACGCGAAAGTTAGTGTCCGCGTAGCTTCATCTTTTCTGTCCATTCAACACCACAACAATTAATACAACTCTATACACGCAACGAATAATTTAGAAGAGAAAAATGGGCGCCACAGCATCAAAGCCAGTCCGCTCAGCAGCAAGTGCAGCTTCGCGTCGCCAATATCCCAAAACAGCTTCGCCGGGGACCACAAAAGCGATGCCAGCACCGATCCAACAATCGCCGCCGCAGCAAAAAGCAGCTGGACCAACCTATCATTCTAAGGAGCAGCCTTCAGCTTCGCGCTCAGAGGGTATATTCTTCTTTCGTCTTTTTTTTTTTTTTTTTTTTTTTTTTTGATTTGAATCTGTTTTCTGACAGTGGTATAGAAATTGACCTCGACGCTCGCGACCCTGACTTCGCTGCTTCCCTACGCTCCATCGGTCCGGTAACACCGAACCCTACGTTCTCCCATTCAAGCACCTTTAACCGACCCCGCGCATTCCCTCCTCAACTCCAGTCACAAACAAAATCATCCCTTAATCAAACTCCTACCGGCGGTTTCGCGCCCTCCGTCTTCCCAGACGCAAACAACAATCCCGCTCTCCTGGTCCTCTCATCACGCAGCCGAATCGCTAAAGCCGCCGAACAGGAACTAGAGTCCTTTGGACGACCGAGTCATCCGGGACGAGAGTATTTGGATGCCATGGCTATTCGGCAGGTGTTGACGATGCGTGATCGACAGAAGCTCAAGGATGGGGAGATTGAGCGGATGTTGAGGTTGAAGAAGGGGGTTGTGAGTAGATTGGGGGAGAGGGGGGTCGTTAGTGAGGCTTTTTGATAGCCTTTGCAAGGCTTTTAGATTTGTGTGTGTGTGTGTGTGTGTGTTTGTATTATAGGAAAATAGGCTTGGAGTTTGGTATGTTGTTACGATTTCTACGAGGATGTATCTTGGATATTTCGTCTCATTCATGTACATAGTTTATGATATAAATGTCCATTCATTGCATGATATAATTGCATATCTACATAGATAACCCTCTACCTAGGTACGTTGGTCTCAGTTACTCAAGAAATATTACCGAGGCAATTCCAGACTTGGTATTTGGGGGTCTGATCAACTTACTGTCACACTTGATGCATGCTTGAGTTAACCTCAATCGTCGATATACACCCATGGGCTCCTCCTTACCACTTCAGATCCCATTTTACCACTCCCTCCTCGTCATTTCATGTTTAATTTCCAAACGCTTAGGTCTTGCATTACATTGGCGCTCTGTTTCCGCCCTACCCTTCATCGTATATTGTCCTACCTTCTTCCAAGATGTCCTGGCCATGGTCCTCGGTTGAGCTTTACTTCGAGAATTCGACGGTTTGCAACAGCAGATATGCTCTTTCTTAGGCTGTTTGATACATGTAGCGTGAGTATATATCTTCTCACCCTAATCTACGAATGGACGGAAGTAAGAAAATTGACCAGACAGGATTCTAACGTACGGAGCCTCCGCCATTCAAATCGGTTTCTTCTTGGAGAACAGGCCCGAATGGATGCCAGATGATCCTGTACCGAGGTTTGAGCGTTGCTTGACGGATGCGCAATGCCGGGAAAGATATCAGATAGGAGGCATGGGCGGACGGCAGCGTCGATACTCGAGAAAACATGAAATCTATAGCAACTGAGACCAATGCTGAAGGATCATTCGAGTATCGATTTACGCACGCACAGGCCGATCCCGATGAACAACTTCACTAGCCTGCGCCAGGCCGTCAGGGATGAATACCACGACAAAGATGAGGAGTGGATTGAGGAGCAATTGCGGATACGGAATTATTGATCCCCCTGCTCCTCCAACCTTTTCATTGATAGCAAGAGGGCGGGAAAAGAGAGAAATGGAGATGAAACTCGGTATATCCGAATCGGGAAGTCGTCTAGATCCAGTCCGTTTTTCGGTCTATCTATCTGGCAAGTATAGAACGAGGGTCGGTTTGTACAACAGAGTAAGGTAAATAATCAACTTCTATGCTCCACTGTTTCTGCGCGGCTCCCCATATTTCGGGGCCATGTGTTGGATTCGTTCCTGATAGACGATTGACAAGGTTGATCCCGGGGGGGGAGGATGTTGAGCTAAGACTCGGTCTGATCCCGTTATTCTTATGGATTATCCCGTTAGATCTATAACATATGTACTACCGTATGCAATGCAAGGATTTGGATATCGGTATGGAAGCCGTGGAGATCTCTTATCTACAAGTACTCAACGTGTGAAGCTACTCCCCCGATGAGTAAGCATACGTAGTCTCAGATATACAACACATACATTCCGGAAAGTGCATAATCGTATCTGATAGTCGCAGTACGCGATGACATTTCTATGATTGCGGCTAAACATTGAGAATGACTTTCAGATACGAGCTTATGTAGTATGTAGTAAACTCGAAGATGTCTAGTGCTCAGGTGACCTCCAGGCCCACCAGCCCTACATGTAACAGTTTAGTCGGGCATTATATCAGTGACCCCCTTATTTGGGATTTTCTGCTAAGCACGATAGCCGACATAACCATATCAAAAAATCTAGAGCTTGATCGATAGAAGTGGTCCAGACGTATGCACGGAGGTAGTCGTGGCCTCGTTACAAGGTCAATCAATTTTCAGCATGGCAAGATATAGAAATTCAACGGCTGTATACGTAGATATTAATGCACATAGATATGACTATACTATACGGAGTGCAACTACTGTGCTCAATCCCTTCGCATTTACAGAGGACATGCTATCGCTCTCCATTCTAGTTGAAGCTGAACCCTAACACGATAACTTACCTAATTCGGCATCTTCCCGAGAATATATTCCTCCCCCGAACAACCAAAAGGATTACATTTCTTCGCAAGATAAGTCATTTAGCAAGTAAACAGTCAGTACTAAACCCGGCCATGTCAATATCAGCATACATCTACCGTGGGCGATTATTTACACGCGCTGGCCGCTCTCTTCAATTCGCAAGACTAGTCGATCGTTACGGCAGCTGATGGTCACAAGGACAGGCACATTTTTCCCGCGGACACCGATAGCATATTGCCTAGAAAGGATTGCCTCCCAAAGATAGCAGGTAAAGTAAGCACACAGTACCTGCATGTTTAGCGGTTACGGCCCACATAGTATTTTACTCTCGATATTTTCATTATTTTTGATGGACAGCACTCTGTATCCTGTACCCAGATGGGGGTGCCCTGAATCATTTCTGCTCGATGCTTGCTTACTCGTAGTACAACATACAATAAAAGTACATTTCAACCAGATATTCTTTTATTTTCTTGCTATTCGGCCATTTCTTCGATAGATTTCAAACATCACATGACACGCCTGGCACTGGCCTGGCAGATCTCCCCGGGAAGATTGTTGACTTTCCGAATAAGGAAATATTCTAGACTACGTTGTGTCCGGCTTTTGACTCGTAACTCGATCTACAGTTTGCCTAGGTACTTGGCTAGGTATTGCTTGGAAATCAGTATTAACGGCGTACTTATAAGGAGTTTCTTAAGATCTGCATGTACCGGGGCGTGCCTAGGCAGGGAGTCATGCTGTTGATAAGTTATACAACCAACTGCCTAATACCGTATATATTCTCGTGATATTGATGCAAATGGTTCATACCATCTCAACGCTCACTTCTTACACGGAAAATATAATTAGAAACTCGAACCAACTGGTTACTACGGAGTACAGAATATACAGTACATACCACGGAAAGCTCTGAAGGGGTACTCCGTTCCCCGTCCCCCGTCTAGTCTACGGTTCCACGAATCCGGATCCATTTCCAGACACGCAAAGTCAAATTACTGCCACTGTTTTTTGTAAAGCAACGAAAGAAACTATGGTCCATGCATGTTGTTGTCCATTGACTCCATTCCATCTCTTTTCTCACATCTTATTGTTGGCCGTCCACGTAGGAGACTAGAGTCAAGTAGGAAATTCCGTCAGCCACACTGTATAGTTACCTACCTACACAACGTGACCTCCACGTAACTTGGCTTGGTTCTTGTTTACCTAACGATGGGACGAGAACTAACTAAGTTAGAGAAGTGGACGAATTTCTAGTGATTTCTTTGCAGCTTGGTCACGATATATCCCTTGCTACGCTGCTACAGCAGTGCTGCAGAAACGTGCAGAGATCTAGAACTAGGGCTGGCGCTAGTCGATGTATTCGTTTTGATTTTGGCACATACGGTAGTACTCTGTAGAACACGTATTGATACCAGCCATGGATCGATTCATGATCAATCCATTACCAATGTCAGGAGAATACTCTGAACACACTCTCAGTACGCTACATAGTATTTGATCACGTAGATTGAGCATCCATTGCCTTCTTTTTCAATGGATATGCCTGTAATGAGAACATACACGTGATCTGCACCCCGCTGGAGAACCGCAATGCCGGGCTCGTTCTAGACCTTCGTCTGGAACTATTTCTAAATTCATGCTACATAGTACGTAGTGGTGTTGAAAAAGTTGTCAAAGCGATACTTACAATACGTCCCGGCGCCACCTGTTCGCCGGACGTTCTGGCGATCGGCTTTCCTAATCCGTCCTCCCGACCGACCAGACGCTGTACCCCGTAATCATAGTACTGCTGGCAATGGAAATATTTGCCAGACCAAAAACAAAACTGTTTG
This sequence comes from Talaromyces marneffei, assembly GCF_009556855.1. Taxonomy (NCBI): domain Eukaryota; kingdom Fungi; phylum Ascomycota; class Eurotiomycetes; order Eurotiales; family Trichocomaceae; genus Talaromyces; species Talaromyces marneffei. Next base: position 1,358,177 of record NC_072353.1, on the reverse strand, counting down.
GCTCTTATCATTGTATGACTGTTGTGAAAGGCATATGTAACGATGATATCAATCATTCGGTGTATTACCAGGTGACTTGTCTGCTCGATTGGAAACTTGCCTGCCTACTTGTAGAATGAGACTGTCGACGCGGCCATCGAACTTGTCATGATTGGGGAAATATTCCCCAAGCAACCCCCGCAAAATAGCACTGAGTCCTGACTACCGAGTACGTAGGTTGAGAGAGACATGCCAACAGATCATCAATCACCAATAAATGGGCTGGATGCGTCTAGAAATCGGTCATGTGCTGCCAATTCATTCCGCCCCGCTTATTATTATTTTATTTTATTTTGTTAGCTCTATTCTCTAGTTGATTTCAGTAACTATGCCGAGTTCCTTTTCTTTGCTGTATAACGTGTAACTTACGATAGTCACGATGTTTCCTTACTACGGGGAGAACTCCTTATCCGGGGTACCCATTCTTCTCTTCCGTTTGTACCGTAACTGCTCCGTAGCAACCATTTTTTTTTTTTTTTTCATGTCCACATGAGCATTGCTGGTGCATGGTGTCTGGTTCTAGACATTGGGCTGGGTTCCACTGGTGGCTTTGTAGGGGGATGGAAATGATATATAAGGAGTGGACTGTCCGTAGATTAATGTCCTCGATGTAGACAATTGATTATCACCATTTAACCCATCCTCACTCGCATATTTACTACCTAGGTACCTTGTCAGCTCTTGTTCACTGTAGTTTACTATTTTCTACATAATATTGCAATGTCTATCAACATCGAGACTGTCGCCACCCCCCAAAAGACCGCTCGCGGGCCTGCTGAGGCCGCGGACGCGTCGGCCGTCTACCTGGGCACCAAGAACCGTATGCCTGAGTTTGTGCTCACGGACAAGGTTGTCTGCGTATCTGGCGCTGGTCGTGGTCTTGGTCTTGTCCAGGCTGAAGCGTTGTTGGAAGCCGGTGCCATTGTCTACGCTCTCGACCGATTGCCTGAGCCGGTAAGTGCCGTCCGAGTTCTCTATGTATCTCTCAAAACTACAAAAAGCAAACCTAATAGAAATGACAGAGCGGAGACTTCGCCCGCATCCAAGCCAAAGCCAGCACCCTCGGCACAAAAATTGAATACCGCCGCATTGACGTCCGCGACACCGAACTGCTCACCAACGTCATTGAAGAAATCGCCAATGTCGAGGGACGCATGGACGGCCTCATCGCCGCCGCCGGTATTCAACAGGAGACACCTGCATTGGAGTACTCGGCCAAGGATGCCAACACCATGATGGAAGTCAATGTGACTGGAGTGTTCATGACTGCGCAGGCGGTTGCCAAGCAGATGATTCGATTTGGGAATGGGGGTAGCATCGTCATGATCGCTAGTATGAGCGGAACTATTGCCAATAAGGTATTTTCCTCTGTCTATTTTCTTTGTTTCTGCGGGGTAATGGAGGAAAAATCCCTGTTCGCCACGCTATCACCACACACACAACACACCCAATCTAGTGGTTACTTGATGCTAACGGACGTGTCCAGGGCCTCATCTGCCCAGCCTATAATGCCTCCAAAGCAGCCGTCATCCAACTCGGCCGCAACCTCGCCGCCGAATGGGGCCAGTACAACATTCGCGTCAACACCATCAGCCCCGGGTATATCGTCACCCAGATGGTCGAGAACTTGTTTGTGCAGTACCCCGAGCGCCGCGAGGAATGGCCCAAGCAGAACATGTTGGGCCGTTTGTCGCGCCCTGAGGAGTACCGTGGCGCGGCTGTGTTTTTGATCAGTGACGCCAGCAGCTTTATGACTGGAAGCGATTTGCGGATGGATGGTGGCCATGCTGCCTGGTAATTTGCCAACAAGCTGACACTGAACTGAATGACGGCGACGACAAAAATAGAGCAACCCAACTATTTCTAATCCTGGCCTTTTCGACATACAATGAATGCATATACAAATTGTTTTTTTTTTGGGCGCCGTTGAAATGGTCCAGCGGCATGAGATTGGTTGGGGATGCGTTTCTTTTCGTTTTTTTCTTGTTTTTGGGAATGTCTACATTCGACGGCGTTTATTTCATTTGTCGATTTTGTTTCTCGTCTTATTGGGTGCTTTAGCGGTTCGTGCTAGCACAGCGTCATGTGCTTAGCTATCAGGTATTCCAGTTTTTTGACGGTGACTGCTCATAACTACAAGACATTTAATCGAACGGATCAATTTATATACAAGTTGCTTCTCTATCACTATATCATTTATTTGTCGTGTAATTTCCCTTTAGGTGTCGGGAAGTCGGGCCTCGTCGACATCGCCTTGCGAGTATCAAAGCCGCTGGAATCGATCTATTTCGGAAATATTAGAGAGAGAAAATAAAGACTTTAGCAATTGTATTGATTCTATACTATGACTTGCTTCACTTCTGCTTCTGACTATCTTCCGAATCCTTGAACAACGGATGTGGCGTATAACCACCAGTATATCCAATACAACAACCACATTCAGCAGTGCAATGCCCGTACAGTTCAACCTTTGTTCTTTTGCAGTGGCGAAGTATGACAAACAGCCAGTAGAAGTGTGAGTGAGGTGAGTTATGTGATTAGGTGCGCTGGCTTAATAAACCGTTGATTTCAGGTTGCACTTTGGATCGTAGTTGCCTATACCTAGCATTGAAGTATAGACTCGTCATTATCAAGTTTTATAACGACCACGACTAAGACACATTGTTGCCTATTGCAAAATACGAGTTGGAGTTACTGGACTCTAGCGTCATCGGAAACCATAATAGAAATTTAAACCGGATGCAATCTTGTATCGCTATTCGATGTCTAGTTGGAACTTTTATTAGAGCCGTGAGCTTTACACCACGCCCATATGCCAGTATGTCTTCGGGTTGAATGTGGCAACATGATTGAACAGCAGGCACCATCATCACTACGTGAACGGAGTCCCAGGGCGATCATTTTTGGTAGTTCCGACACCTACTAAGTAGTAAAAGGACATTATACTTGGTATTCGATATATCTAGTGGATTTATGCGAAAGACAGGTCCGCCAGATCTGGGATTAGGGCTACCGGTAAGCTTAGGGCTACACTTCATAGTTACCCATTTTGTTTATCTTCACAAGAACGACTATTTGTGTATGAGTACAGCCACGACGATATCTAAGCGCCTTCATAAGGGCACACGTAAAGACACGGGCGTCCGGAAAGGGAATTCTGATTGCGAAGGATCAACATCCGCGGATTCCGATTGGCGTTGTTGGTTATACTAGAGAGTAATATGGATACAAGCTGAACAGAGAAAGAGATGCCAAGTACGAACTACGGAATACAAGTGGATTCGAGGCTGGACACGTCGTAAAGTGGTTGTTACATCCGAGGATACAGTGCTTTGCTTTGTGTCGAATGTCGTGCCATTCGAGATTATTATTATTATGATTCTCGAGTATGACTGAGATGACGGAGAGAGAGTGTACACAAATTACAAACTGATCGTCGGAACTAGCTTGCGGTAGTGATGACATGACCTCACATCCGCAGCTACCGAGCAGTCTCTTTTTTTTTTCTTCTTCTCGTCCTCTCAGCTTCTTCTTTCAAGGTATCATTTATGCAGTGCACCAATGCTGGGCCCAGCCACGAAATACAATCGCAACCCTTCCCGGGTTCGGCAAGAAACAGCTGTGTTGGTCCGCAGATAGGCACGCAATACGGTGTAAACAAAAGCTCAGCCACCAGCAGTTAACTCATCGGATATGATGACTCGTTTGTAGGATTATATCATTGCGCACGACTCAGGCTCAGTCACGGCTGAAGGAATAGACAATAGATACTCCGGCTTATTTAAGATCGGCGTTGGGTCGACCTTCTTGTTTATATCCCACACGTGCCTTGTTGCTCAACCGCATGACCTGGAATCTATCCCTTCTTTCATCTTCATACACTCTTTATTTTGAAGAGGATAGGCATTTTGGTTAGTATATCGAGATGAGGACTCTTCAGTCTATGGCCCTGGTTGCGGGCTTATTATCAGGTTAGTTACTCTGTCGTGCAAAATAAAACTCACAAAGCTGAATCGCAGTATAGAAGCAACCGCCGACGGTGTCATCCCCCGAGCCCTACCCAACGCCCCCAACGGGTACGCTCCAGCAAATGTCTCCTGCCCAGCAGAACGACCAACAATCCGCAGCGCATCCTCTCTTTCGTCTAACGAGACATCATGGCTCTCCCTCCGCCGCAACCACACCGCTCAGGCCATGCGCGACTTCTTCGGACATGTCAGTCTCCCCGGCTTTGATGCCGTGAGCTATATTGACCGTGTCGTAAACGACAATGCTACCAATCTACCAATCGTCGCTATTGCGGTCTCCGGTGGTGGTTATCGTGCCATGTTGACAGGTGGCGGTGCCCTCAAAGCGTTTGATAGTCGGACACCCAACAGCACGTCAAGCGGCCAAATTGGTGGCTTGTTGCAGAGTGCGACGTATGTTTCGGGCTTGAGTGGTGGTAGTTGGCTGCTTGCCTCTATATATGTGAATAATTTTACGACAATCGGTGATTTGCAGGCCGATGGGGTCGGCGAGGCGTGGCAGCTCGGCAATTCGATTCTGGAAGGTCCTTCGAGGGGTGGTTTCCAGCTGTTGAGCAGCGCCGAGTACTATAACACCATTTCCGATCAGGTGCAAGCCAAATCGGACGCTGGATACAATACTACTCTTACTGATATTTGGTATGTCCTTGTGATTGAACTTGACGATATTCGACTAACATCCGCAGGGCACGAATGCTGTCGTTCCAATTCATCAATGCTACTGATGGTGGTCCAAGCTACACCTGGTCCTCAATCGCCTTGGAGAGTAACTTCGCCAGCGGGAGCATCCCCATGCCATTGGTCGTCGCCGACCTTCGCTCTCCCGGCGAGACAATCGTCGGCACGAACTCTACCGTCATGGAATTCAGTCCCTTTGAATTTGGTTCCTGGGATCCTACCATCTACGGCTTTTCGCCGCTGGAATACCTTGGATCGAAATTTAACAATGGCAGTCTCCCCCAAGACCACAGCTGTGTGCGCGGTTACGACAATGCTGGGTTCGTGTTTGGTACTTCGTCGACTTTGTTTAATGATTTCATCCTATATGTCAATAGCTCTGGCCTACCCAACGTCCTTGAGCATTTGATCACGAATGCTCTCAACCAACTCGGCCGGGATAACGAGGATATCGCTGATTATGTCAATCCCTTCTACAACTACACGCAAAACACCGGACTGGTCGCTCAGACCGAGACACTCAGTGTCGTTGACGGTGGCGAGGACTACCAGAACATCCCACTCTATCCTCTTATCCAACCAACGCGTCATGTCGATGTGATTTTTGCCGTGGACAGTTCTGCCGATACGAACGACAGCTGGCCCAACGGAGCCAGTCTCGTTTATACTTATGAGCGTAGCTTGAATTCCTCTGGAATAGGAAATGGCACCTCTTTCCCAGCGGTGCCTGACCAGAACACATTCATCAACAAGGGTCTCAACACCCACCCGACATTCTTCGGATGCAACAGCTCAAACACATCTACCCCAACTCCATTAATCGTTTATATTCCAAACTACCCCTACGTGGCCTACTCCAACCTGTCCACTCTGACCCTCTCAATCAACAACACCGAGCGTGACGCTTTGATTCAGAATGCATATGACATGGCGACCATGGCAAACGGCACCCGCGACCCAGACTGGCCAGCCTGCGTCGGCTGCGCCATGCTGGGTCGCTCGTTCGAGAGGACCAACACCACCGTCCCTGATATCTGCAATACTTGTTTCGACAGATACTGCTGGGATGGTACCACCAACAGCACTACTCCTGCTACCTATGCACCGTCATCGTATCTTGCCACGTTGAATGTCATGGGTGGGGTAGGATCTATGAAGGTGCCAAAGATGGTTTTTTTGGCTCTTGGTACGGTGGCCATGACTGCTATGGCGCTGTAGCAATAAAACGTTGGGTTGCATGATTTTGGATATTTACGGCATTGGCATTGTTGAGTCATTTGTATATGCATTATGATCTAGTTAGCTTTTACTAATGATAAATGATTTCTTTATAATATCCTGTAAAAATAATAAAACAGTTCAAAATGTCATGGAAGTACATGTTGACTGTCCCATGTCCAGCAGTTACCCCGGCAACGGCGCACTAAGCATTCGATCTGCGAACCGCAACAAAAACAAACTCAAACCTAGTCAACTTCCGCTAGAGCATTGAGCAACCTCCACATTCAATATCGTCCATCTGGGTCTAGTGAGTTTGGCAATTCATGCATACCTAGTCCATGCCCGACATACTGCATTTGTTTCACATTTCATTTCCCCAATAACCGACTGACTTGACCGCTGCATGGTGTGCATTCGACTGCATCTCCTTCATCTCACCGACTACAGCGACAACCACGACCGCGACGACCATCTACGAATGGGCATAATACAACTATCTGAGCAAAACCGACAAATGGTCCATGCGCAGGGGTTTTGAGTAGTGATAGCTCGCATCCCGACCGATCGAATCGAACATGGCGCGTGCGGCAGTTATACCAGGGGTGTCGGCGTCGACGGACGTGCCTCAACAGCGAGCGACCCGCGGACGAGGAAGGACGCCTACGAGTACCACCGCGGATGCGCAAGATGTGAAGAAACCAGAACCTGCGAAGAGAGGACGGAAACCTGGAAAGACTGCCACAACGACAACGGCGGCGGCAGCGAAGAATAAGAAGATTAACAACGACATGGAAGATGAGGAGGACGACGATTTGAGTTTTGATGTTGCATCCACAACAGTGAAGAAAGCCACCAAAGGTGTTGCTGCATCGAAGAGTACTCGTGGCCCCAAAGCTGCCAAGTCGGTTGCCGCAGTGGAGGATGATGCATCATCCGAGGAAGAAGATGACGACGAAGACGAACTCGCCGATTTTGAAGTAACCAAGAAGAAAGCTGGACGACCTCCCAAAGCAAAACCTGCGCCAAAAACCACAACCAAACCGACGCGCGGTCGCCCAAGGACGGTCAAACCCACCGAACCGCAAAAGGAACAGCAAGATGCAGGAGCAGACAAGAAGCCAAGAGGTCGACGACCTGCTGCAAAGCAAACAACCGATACCGACAAAACAATATATGTGACTACGGGCTCTACAATTTCGAGTTTAGCAAAGGCTCGCACTTTGGGGGATCCCGCAAAGCAGAAGAAAACGGTCACTTTCGCGGATTTGACGGAATCGGAAACCGAGGTATCGGAGGTGGAAGAGAAGAAACCAGCCGCCAAAAGTACCGCGAAAAAGGCAACTGCAGGTACAAGGTCAACTGGGCTCAAGGCAAAACCTGTCCGAAAAGCTGGAACTGCGACGAGAGGTCGACCACCTAAATCGCAGCCCGCTGCGGCGAAGCCGCTCTCTCCGAAGAAACCTACTCAATTGGCTAAAGGTTCGTCTTCGTCCGCCAGCTCTGGAGACGAGGATGAACTTGCAAGAGAGAAGACCGTTTATTCGCTGGTCGTTCAAAAGTCGCCTGTTAAGACGCAGGAGCCTCAACATACGGGCCTCAGTTCGCCGGTGAAGAGGATCATGTTACCCGGTCAGGCAAGCACTCCAGGCCGACCTCCATCTCGAGGAACACTTCAACAAGACGAAAACTCAGTTCTATCGCTACAAAACCCATCATCGACACTGCGAGATTCGGTGTTTATGGGAAGTCCCGCCCGACGCCCGCCGCCATCAACATCCAAGGAAACCATTAGAGATACACCACGACGCGGTCCTCTGTTTATCAGTCACCCGTCCGCATCGAAGCTATCCAACGCCGAGCCGAACTCATTCATGCAGAAGCTTTCGCCGTTAAAGGCCTCGCCCAAGAAGGGAGGTAATCTTGCGGCGTCGTTTATGTCTGGCTCTCCAGAGAAGGGATCGTCGTTGTCTACGCCGTTTAATGCGAAATTGTCGCTTCTCAAGAGTCCGGCTAAACGTATTCAGTCGCCTTTTGTTTTTCAGAAGGTGCATGAGTGTAAGCAATCGCAGACAGAGCTGAGAACGGCTGATGACGATGTTGATACTGAAATGCGCGATGACGATGATGATGTGTTTGTCGATGATGACAAGGCCGAAGCATCTCATCCAATGGCTGATGTGCTTAGCGAGGACGAACTTTCAATGGATCAAAAGACAGTCGAGGGAACAAATGAGGATGATGTATTTGTGGATCATCCCACCGCGGAACAAGACCAAACAGTAGATCAGCACGAAGAGACCGATGAAGTTGACGAAGTTGATGATATGGAAGATCACGCCGAGCTCGCGCAGGAGATTGAACTTGCTAATGACGATGTGCACAAAGTCATCGAGTATCATTCAGAGGAACTTGCAGATCAAGAAGATGTGGAAATGTCTCAGGACGAGCCTTCCGATGTGAACGATGAGAATCAAGATCCGCAAGATGTTGAAGACCGTGAGAAGACCCCCATCAATGAAGTGATTGACAATGTCGAAAGTGATGCGGAGATGGAGGAAGACATCTCAGAACAGCATGAGGAGCACGAGCTTTGCGAGAACCAATCCGAAGATGTCGAGAATCTGCAGCCTACCGCCCATGACGTCGAGCAGGGACCAGCGACTGAGCAACAAGAGATCATCAACGAGCCCACAGAATCTGAAAAGGTAGACTCTAATGAGGTGGTTATCTACGCCGAGCCTGAAGATGAGCATGAGGACACACTGCTTGAGGTCGACACGCCTCGTTCCAATACAACCCTTCAATCAGCACGTTCCTCCATCGACCCACGAGACATAGTCCGCGCTGATGAAGTGGACGAAGCAGTACACGTATCAACTCAAGGAACTCCACGATTTATTCCTCCCGCTGCTCCCTCGCCACCAGTTGCTTCTCCCATGCGTCACTTCAGAATGTCTTACAGAGACCATGGTGACGACATGTCCGAGTATGGCTCCACTCCAGCTAGCAGACGTCAGTCCGTCTTTTCGAATCGCAACAGCATTCTTCCAAATCGCGGCGACGCAGCGGACGATACCTTTACGTTGCTGGCTGCCAAGTTGGATTTCTGGAAGGCCAGCAGTCCTGCCAAGCAACGAAAACAATCACCGGAGCGGATCATGTTCTCTCCTGTAGTTCCCAAGAATTTGATAGTTCCAAGACAGTCAATGAAGGGAAACAGATATAGCCAAATCCAGTCAATGCGCCAGTCGCTCGCCGCGAGACACTCGTTGGCAAATTCCGTCGTTATGGATGGCAATGAGTCGGATACTGTTGCTAGACAGTCGCCGGACAAGAATGCCTCTGGCGCAGTAACGGGAGAGGATGAGCAGGCTCAAATGACTCAATCTGAGACCAATGCCAAACCGAAAGATACACCTCAACCCCCACTGTCAATGTCAATCACTCCAGTCAGAGTCAACCGCGATGCGATCCGCACCGTTCATACAGTCTCAAAAGTTCCTTTGAAACCGGACGGCGATGAATCACCTATCAAGTACCCTCGCAAGCGGGCTAGATCGATGTCGATGGAAATCCAGCTGCCGATAAGAGCCTCTCCCAGGCGAGTCAAATTGGTTCCGAAGAGTCGAAAGTCAACAACACCCGACACCCCTGTTCCTACACCGACTAAGCGTAATCCATTAACAGAGATCAAAGACACGCGAGGCTATGACGTTCCTGCAACGGTTGGTCCAGTAAAGACTCCTCGCCAGGACGTAAAAAAGGCCGATCAACAATGCCTCCGTGGCGCAGTCGTCTTTGTCGATGTGCACACCACCGAGGGAGAAGACGCAAGTGGCATTTTTGTCGAGTTGCTCACACAAATGGGCGCGAAATGTGTCAAGTCATGGTCATGGAATCCACAATCCAGTCAATCCCCTAGCATGGATGGCTCAGAGCTGGTCATCAGCAAAGTCGGCATTACCCATGTCGTCTACAAGGATGGTGGGGTCCGTACAATGGAGAAAGTACGACAGGCCGGTGATGTGGTGAAATGTGTTGGTGTTGGATGGGTTCTTGAGTATGTTTCTTTTCCCTCCTCTTCTTTCCTGATACGACCTAACAACTTGCGATAGTTGCGAACGAGCAAATAAATGGGTGGATGAAGCCCATTACTACGTTGACAGTACCATCATTCCCCGTGGAGGTGCCAAACGGAGAAAGAGCATGCAGCCTCGCGCCTTGGCCAATGTCAACGGTTCGTTGACATCATCTACATCCTCATCTTCTTCCTCGTTGTCCTCGTCTATCGGCCATGGCAGCATCACTTCCAACCGTCGTTCTCGAGCTCTAACAGACTTGGAAGATACAATGGAAGACTTTAGACGCATGAGTCCCAACAACAGCGTCAACGAGAACAGCACCTCAAACGCACCAAAGACACCAACCAGCGCCAAAACACCCTCCAACAACAACAAAGACGATGACGATGAAGACACGGAGTACAACTTCAATTTCAACTTTGATTTCTCTGCAATGTCCCCCGCAACGCCCGGCTTTCTTCGGCTGACGCAACAAACCTGTCCACCCAAACAGACAAACCAGGGCTTGTTCTCATCCATGTTGTCTAACAACCGCGCCTCGGCTGATGATAGCGATGCCTCATCAGGCGCTAACCTACGCGCAAAACTCGAGGCGGCGCGACGGAAGAGTCTCGCATTTAAGCCGAGATTTGGGAGTCCGTTAACTCGCCCATGATCTCACATTCTTTTTGGGTTTTTAGTTTTTTCTTGATTCTCTCGTTATGTTATGATACCTATATACAAGATTGGATTGGATTGGACATGCATTCGTTTGGTTGCTTTGGTTTGGGGTGTATAGTGTTCCTCTGAATTTTATGTTCGCAGATTGTTTATACTGTTTTATACCTACATATTGAGTTTGGTCTTTCGTTTTTGCTCAGGACTCGGGGGAAGGGATGTATATACCTAAGTGGAATATTTGATGTGTTTTCTTTCCTAAAATTCCACTTCACTGTTCTGTAATTTTGCCTCCTTTTTTTTTTTCGCAATTTTACTGGAGCATCTTATTCCAAAAATGTAGATGTTGGAACGTACGCGAATGTGTATGACAGATTCGATTCGAATTCTATTTATTCCTGGCATATGTATGAGGTCTATGTATTCTAATAAGAGAAACATCCACGTTCAGTCCTCCATTTTTCCCTGGGTTATATCCAAATGGGATACCTCATTTGGATTATCATACGACTCCCGATACTCCACCATCAACTCCCGTGCTGGAGGTGCAGAGCTGACAAAAGCCTGAAGTCGTTTGTCCGGGACGGCATAGTGAAGAGCCACATATACAGCGGCGCTGATTGACATGCCAGTCAAGAAACAAATGTAATACAAATGCGTCAGCCCAATTGGAACTGAGATGTTTGGATTCACGTACGCAATGAAGCCGGGGAGAGAAGGGGCAACTCCACAGATCCACTATACGCTATATCAGTAAACTTGATAACGACGGCATTCAGAGAAAGAAAGAAAAGAACATACCGCTACAACTGCTCGCCAGTTGACTCCGTAGGTATACCAATAAATGCTATTCTTGTTTCCAATAAACAGGTCCGGCACCTTGATCTTGCGTTGATTGACGACGAGGTATGACGAGATCATAAGTCCGACCATGGGTCCTACGAAGACAGAGTAGCTGCTCAAAACGGTTAGGAAGGTTGTGGCGGTATTCACTAGCTTCCATGGATTGGCAGCGATTGAGATTAGGACTGTGAGATAGGCTCCGCGTCGAATATTGATGTATTTCGGCCAGGTAGCTGCAAAGTCGAATCCTGTGATAACTGTCAGTCACGGATAGCACTAAAGAAAGGCGTAAGAAAAACGAACCTCCAGAAAGAGCGTTGCCAGGAACGTTAACTCCAATCTGTGAAACCACAAGGGCTACGCCTCCGAAAAAGGCGGCGGCGCGAGAGCGAGAGCCGCCGGTCTCAATAATGGCACTCAGCAGATTTGGCAGGTTCCACATAGCTTCGCCATAGCGGTTCTGTGTGGCTGCAGTCACAAGGATTCCGATGACACCACACGAAATGGCACAGAGGGCAGAGCTAATAATCTGCCCATAGATCGCATCCCGTGGTTTACGCGCAAAACGTGCGTAGTCGGTTTGGTTCAGGATGCCAGCGGCAATACTACCGATAGTACTGATGATACCATAGGCAATCATCCATCCAGATGAACTGGTAGTAGAAGAGATTGTGTCTCCAAACCCGACGTCTCCCATTGTGGCTAGTGACCAGATGAGCAACACGACCTCAAAGACGAGGACGACTGCCGCAGAGATGTAAAACAGCAGCTGCAGCTTGTGTGGTCGTACATAGACGAACGGCAGAGAAATCACCATGAATACGATATACGCAACGAACTCGGCAGTGGTCATGCCGGTTGACGCGGGCATATGGTTAGGAATCCGGTCTTCGAGGGAAGGCCAGATGGCCTGCAAACAGACATAGACGCATTCACCGCCAATCCAGGCTTGAAATGCATCTTTTCTTGTTGTTAGGAAACGCGCAAGAGGCAAGAAAAGGAGCTATCACAACTTACACCAGACTTGTGAACGCTGTCAGCATAAGAACGACTTGGAAGCGGAGTTGAGATGGAAAACTTACTGATCGAGAGGAAGATTCTGTTACAGATGACCCATTGTGATCCCCACATTCCCCAGACATATCGATTCGCTACTGGAAATCCCACTGGATAGCCGTCGTCAAACAATGTTCAAGTGAACATGAAGAGTTGTAGTCATGGTTCTTACAGTGATAAAATGCCCCCGGAAGCGAATTGAGCACAATGAAAACAGAGGCAAGTATATTCCCTATAACAATGGCTATAATAGCTTGCCACCAGGATAACCCCAAGGGAATCAACGAGCTTCCGGTCATATAGGTCGAGATGTTGCAATTAATGAGCACCCCTATATCAAGGAGGGAAGTCAGTCAATGGTCAGCACCCAGAAGTTGCGCTGTCGTATCATTCGTACAGTAGTAATTGAACGTCCAAAACCCCCATTTGCGTCGCCCTGCCTCGACAGGCTTGATATCGTTGTTGATCCATGGATCTGGGATGGTGCCGCCCTCATGGGGGACCTCAAGTCTCTTCAAAAGCGACATGTTAGACAGAATCAAGTCAATGGCAGCAGAGCACATACCGAACAACCAGGACAACTGGTTCTTCGCTTTTCCATATATATAATTTGGAAAACTCAAGCGATGTCGACGACGAAGCTGATAACGATGACCGATAACGCTAGCTTATCTTTCATTCTGTACCCACGGTAATTGTGCGTCTAATTGGTGGACTTGAATGAAGCTCGCTTCTGATTGACGGGCTTCAAGAAGAGCCTAAGGTCCGCTCTCCACATCGTCCCAACTGCCGAAAAGGGCTCGAAAATGCATGATAGGGAGTGCAGCTATTCGGTCAGTTTATTAATTGATTGGTGGGATAGGATTGAATATATTTCGGGGAAACCCGTCTGATGAAGCTACTATTGATAAATATCAGCTTTCGCCAACATCTGCTGATAAGTATATAGCAGGTTCGATGGTTCCTCGCCTGGCGTCCTTTTGAGTTCATGAGCTAGCCCTAGAGAGGAATATTTGACATATCAAGATTCAACACCATGGCGACTTCTTCGTATAGAATAGGCGTTGATGTGGGCGGCACAAACACCGATTGTGCTATAATCGATGTTACAGCTACCGACAATACGTCGCGGGGTGTGTGTGCTTCTTGCAAAACACCAACCACGCCGGATGTTACCTCTGGAATTTATACAGCTATTATCAATGTATTGGCCAAGTCAGAGGTCAATCGAAAAGATGTCCAAAGTGTCGCTATTGGCACGACACACTTTGTCAATGCGGTCGTAGAAGCTGATCCGCGTCGACTCAGTAAGGTGGCGGTGGTCAGACTTTGTGGCCCATTCACAAGAGCCGTGAGTATTCTTCGCGCCTTTCGTTATAATTTTTAGGAAAGGTTGCTGACGGAGAGGAATTAACAGATTCCTCCTTTCACTGACTTCCCACAACGACTACGAGAGATCATGGAAGGGCCAATTTTCTATCTTGATGGCGGTAAGGGTTTCGCTGCTGGTTCTTTTCAGGACAAAAAAAGGCTGATGTTTCACTTTCAACAGGTCTCGAAATAGATGGACGGGAAATTTCCGCCATCTCTCCCAACCAGATCAAAGATACAGTTGCCGAAATCAAAAAGGCCGGCATCTCCACCGTAGCCCTTGTTGGCGTGTTCTCACCTCTGGACCATCAAGGAACCCAGGAGGAAGCTTGCAAGAAGATGATGCTTGAACTCGACCCGTCCTTGTCGGTCGTCTGCTCATCTAAAATAGGAAATGTTGGACTTCTCGAACGAGAGAATGCGACAATACTAAATGCCTCCATTCTGAGCCTGGCCCGAAAGACCGCCCGCGCCTTTTGCAAGGCTATGAAGGATCTTCAACTGCATTGCCCCTTATTCTTGACGCAAAACGATGGTACCCTTACAGACGCAGCCACCGCGGCTGAACTCCCGATCAAGACTTTTGCCAGTGGACCAACAAACAGTCTCACTGGAGCTGCATATCTCGCAAATCTGGATCGAGGAATGGGAAATGAAGAAATCGCTGCAGATACTCAGATTCTCGTCATGGATATCGGAGGAACCACAACCGACGTTTGCGCTTTATTGCCATCTGGCTTTCCACGGAAAGCGCCGAACTTTGTTGAGGTTGGCGGAGTGAGGACAGCGTTCTCCATCCCCGAGGTATTGTCCGTAGGGTTGGGTGGAGGTAGTCTTGTCCGAGTAGATGAAGCCTTGGATACTGTTGCTGTTGGACCGGACTCGGTTGGTCATCGGCTCGGAAGTGATGCATTGGTGTTCGGTGGTAATATCATGACATCCACGGATATCGTTGTCGCGAGTGGCAATGCAGACCTTGGTGATGCGTCCAAGGTCAAGCACATTCCTGACACAGTGCTTGTCAAAGCACGAGACAAAATTAAGAGAATCTTGGAACGCACCATCGATGATATGAAGATCTCTGATCTGCCCGTGACTCTCCTTCTCGTGGGTGGTGGCTCTATTGTTTGCGCGGAATCTCTTAATGGTGTGGCCAAATGTATAATTCCACCTCACCATGATTCTGCTAATGCTGTT
Source organism: Talaromyces marneffei (assembly GCF_009556855.1). Taxonomy (NCBI): domain Eukaryota; kingdom Fungi; phylum Ascomycota; class Eurotiomycetes; order Eurotiales; family Trichocomaceae; genus Talaromyces; species Talaromyces marneffei. Next base: position 1,343,005 of record NC_072353.1, on the reverse strand, counting down.
GGAGCGGCAATCGCTAAGGTTTCTGGAGAGATAGATGTCATTGAGATCCTGGAGAACCGAGACGAGAGAGCCGTGGTAGAAGCAGCCAAGCAGCAAGCCATCCAGGCTGCGATCGCGCGCGGAGCTGACAAGGATGATGCTAAAGTCGTTGAGGTGGAAAAAATTCCACTTCAGTATGTAACAAACAAGGCGATAAGGCTAGTTGTTAAGGCTGTCGGCAAACTCAGCACCGCAAATTTTGAAGGAAATTCAGTATCAGACCAGTCGGCCAACACAGACTGGATGTCAAATGATCAAGAGATATCGAACCAGCAAACGGGCGACCAGAAAGCTTCAGCAACACCAAAGGATGCTACTTTGCCGGCGTCCACAAAAGATTTGACTCCTATCCAATTTGATTCTTACAAGCCAGAGGTTGTGAACAACGTATGGTATCTCTCCGCCATTGACCTGGAATTCATTGCTACTGGTACTGGAGTTCTCGGCACAGGCGGAGGAGGCCCCTCATATTTGCAGTATCTTCAGTGCCTTCACTGGCTGCGATCTCCGGAATCGAAAGGACGTATGAGAGTCGTGGCACCAGAGTACATGAAGGACACGGATGTATGTGTGTTTGGATCCTGGTACGGCGCACCAAGTGTCTCCAGCGAACGACTCCCGGCCGGAACGGAAATTATGACGGCCATTAATTACTCCGTCCAGTTGTCGAAGCACTCGCACTTTGAGGCAGTCATCGCAGATGAGATTGGTGGTGGCAATGGGATGTCAACATTTCCAACCTCCAGCTTCTATGACATCCCAGTTATTGATGGTGATTTGATGGGACGTGCATATCCCACAATGGAGCATGGTAAGTTGCCAGGTTCGAATTGTGCATGAAAAGCAAGTTGTATCCTAACATCGACTTTCAGGAACACCATACGTCTACGGATATCCGATAACCCCTTGCACTTTAGCGGATGCTAAGCAGAATGTTGGCGTTGTGATGGTGAGTTTCACCTAACAGAAATGGTATGGTAAATCCTTTGCTGACGTTGTTTCATAGAATGCCGAATCCAACAGTAGGGTTGAAGGAATGCTGAGATCTCAATGCGTGAATCTCGGGCTCAAAACTGCCGTCGCCGCTGTTCCCTTGAGCTGCGATATCATCAAAGAATATTGCATTCCGAACACAGTTTCCCAGGCATGGTATATCGGCCGGGCGGTCCACCAAGCCCGTAGATCAAAGACTGATATCGTGAAGTCGATAGTACGTTTAGCTTTCCCTCGTATCCATTTCCTTCATTATGTGCTATATGAATCCTGGCAGCTGCTAATAAAATTTCTAACGCAGTTCGCTACCTCGCCCGGAAAGCTGTTATATAGCGGCAAAATCATCGACGTCAAAAGAGATGTTAGTCGAGGGTACACCATGGGCCAATGTACCATTGAGCCCTTGACCGGTGACGAAATAGAAAATATCAGCACTACTCAGTCCACGGATGAACAAAAAGAGAAGCGCTGCATAGTCATCCCCTTCCAAAACGAATTCTTATACGCAGCGTATGTTGACAACGCAATCGATGCAGATGATGCATCAAAGCACGATGTCATCTGTACGGTGCCAGATCTCATCTCCGTGCTAGGAGCGGATGGAGAGGCCATTGGATCTCAGGAATTGCGATATGGACTCAGAGTGGATGTGATCGCTATGGCAGCACATCCTTTATGGACGGGGGATGAGAGAGGCTTGAGAGTTGGGGGACCCCAGGGATTTGGGTTGGACATGGAGTTTAAGAGTCTGGGCCCTTATCAGAGACCGAGGAGTGTGATTGAAGAGTTTAATAACATGTAGAAGCTTTCCTATTGTTTTACCACTGTTCAAGTGGTGCACCTGTGTCCTCAGGTATCGGATAGTCTAGCCACTGATCGAAGCTCAACATGTCCAATGCAACCTCAAAGTCCATAGACGTAAAATCATCGATAGTCATGAAAAAATTGTCGACTTCAATGCTCGGATGCTCGGTACTGGGAGGAATCGAACGTTCAAAGTCCGGCTCTCTTGTGGTGAGTGGTTGCGGTGTGCGTGTAACCTGAGTAGAGCTGGTCATGTCATCGTCAGACCGCTTCAAATATTTCTTTGCAAGCTCTTCTCCACCAAAAACAGACGCAATTTCTTTCACTAGTGAGGCGCGCGCCAGTGAGTCTTTGCCCTGATCCTGCTCAAATAAATCAAGCATCTTTCGCAACACCTTGACTCCATCAGCCAGCATGGGTCTGAGATCTACCTGTTCCAAATCCGATATCACCATCTGGATATCCTGAATCATCAACTGTGAAGATAATCCAGGTAAGGAGCGTTCCACTAACAAGAATGCCGCTACTGCCACCGCAGCAGTATAGACCTGGTATTCAAGTGAGGTAAATCTCTGCGATCTCAGAAATCCAACTACGTTGTTCTCGCGCATTCGCCGATACGGCACGAACATATCTTGCGCGGCTTTTGCGCAGACTATCCATGATTCACCAATACGAGCGTGAAGGAAAGGCCTGTTCAGCCGAATCCGCTGTAGACAAATACCAATATGCAGTAGACTGTGCTGCCAGGTAATGACGTTCATGCTTGACGCGTGGCAAACATTGAATTCGTTATTGGTTTGAAAGTACCAAGGAAATCGTGATACAACGTCTTGAATCTGGCGATCGATTGACCGAACATATTCGTACGACGAGGCATAGGAACCATTGTCTTCAAATATTCGACGGAAGATGATATAAACCTCAATATGCGCAGTGCTAGCACTCATGTCGGTGATCTCCTCTATGGGACGTGGTGTGATGGAGGTTTCGGTGACATCGACGTCGTTACAATGAACCGGCTTTGGTACCTCGGAGGATGAAGGGTGAATCAAAGGTGGACGACCCAAACACATAGCTTGGTAACTGACAAGGAGTTAACACTGAAATATAGATGAGAGGGAGTGACGTACCAATCATCAACTATGAGCTCCCACCAGATACGACGCCTAAGTTCAGTATCAAGGCGATTTTTGCCAGGTCTGTTCTTGTCCAACCCGATGGCTTGTGCATTTCTTACTGCCTGGCCTAGAGCTCTATAAAATCATCAGGATGGATGTCATCAAAATTAAATAGCAAAACACAGCAGGGAAGAGGAAAGAACAGAGAAAATGACAGGCAACGTAACTTACGAATTCAATACCTCATGTTGCTTAGTCTCCAGCCAATATATCTGAGTACACAAAAATACTTGCAGCTGCGTCAAAGTCGGCTTCAACTCATATTCACCAGCATACAGCGCCTGGCGAGATGCTTGATGCCAGACATGGGCCCAGTCACGGCCAATCGAGTTTTCCATTGCCAACATCTCCATGTATTCCTTGGGGCTCATGAGTGCTGCCAATGATATTATTGTCAGCAGCAGTGCCAGCCATATGAGATCAATCTCAGCAGCGTTTAAAGACCAAAATCCATCGTACTGGAGCTGGAAGGTGGGGATATGAAGGGCGTGATATATGAGGTCGATATTCACTATGTAATACGACACAAGCTTGTCGCATAGTTTTCGGGGTGGTAGCAATGAGGTCAACTGCAATTTCCAAAATAACTTGGAGTCAATAGAGCGAGGTATTGAGGATGACGAATTGCCTCTCGTTTCACTTAAGATAGGCAAGGAATGGGGTAGCAGGACGGGCAGTGTAAACCGTGATTGGAGAAACATCATCGAATACGCCGGATCCAGACGAGTACTTGCTTGACAGAACTCCACAAGTTGCTCTATTGAGTATTTTGTCGGAGAACTCAAAATTTCTAGTATATAGTCGCCTTCTGGATTAGGTGACTCCGGCAAGTATCCCGGCGCAATACTTGGAGGCGATTGTCGCAACGCAACGCGCGCCGAAGCAGATGGCGCCGGATTTTCCTTGCATTGATCTTCTCTCTGATATCTGATGCAGCTCTGACAAGGAATCTGGCGGTCACACTTTAGCTTGTGCTTTCTGCAGGGATAGCAACTGAGCGTGCGCCGGTTGGCGGGTTTTCTTTGCTTCGGTCGAGAAGCAACATTCCCACTGGAAGGGGAATCTGATGCGGTCATTTCATAGAAGATACAACCACGTTAATAAAATGAAGGCTATAGATCGACGCGATATCAAGCACAGGCACGTAGACATAGCCAAATGAAGTGTTGCTTGATAGAAGATAATCTGAAATGTCGAGATAAAGTTTGAACCAATGAAGTTCCGTTCCATGGAGGACGGTAGGGTTATGTTAGGGTTAGTGATTTTACATGAGATCAATGATATCTAGGCCCAAAATTCAGTATATGACTTCTATCTAGATACACGAACCTATATAAGACACACAGCAAGTACATTTTAAGCACCATCCTTTGCCTTTGTAGCCAAGCATTGCACCATAAAATCACGTATCGTCTCCTCAAACTTGCGGCATTGATACCCAAATTGCTTCGCAGCAGTCTCACCATCTAGACTGAGGGTATCATCAATAACCTGTTCCTCCAATTTTATCATATCACGCAATTCCGGGAACCCAGAGACCATATGTTGAGCTGCAAGAGCATATGACCACCGTTCCGGTGAGGCAGGCGTATATCTCTTGCCACCGGCTTCCTTTCGAAGAGCAGCTTCGACATGAGCAGTTGCTAGATCTCGGACATCAATCCAAAAGGGGACACGGGCTGTTGGAAATGGGCTGGAGCCCTGCGCAATTTCCCACAGAGCTGCATTTGACTCGTTCAAATGGTCCAAACTTTTGATCGGGTGCGCTATGGGTCCAAAGACCATGGGCGGGCAGAGAGTGACGATGTCAAAATGTGGTTTCTTGTCTTTGATAAAGTCCCAAGCAGCCAGTTCGGCATATTTCTTGGAGCCACGATAGGCGACGACAGGGGTCGATTTGGGATCTGCTGCCTCCTCGTAGGTTAGAGGATTCCAGTCTGCTGCTGTATAGGTAAACCCTGGCGGTCCTGTGCGGTTGATGTCTACTACTGAGGCGAAAGAAGAAGTAATGACCACCCGCTGAATACTGGGTGCATTGGAGGCTGCTTCAAGCATGAAGCGGACGCCGTTGATTGCTGGAATGATGAGCTCTTTTTCGTTGTCTGTGATGTGGTAGTTGAATGGCTATATATAATCAGCTCAATATTCCCTTTGTGGTTTATTTCGATCATTGCTGGTGATGGTAGCGTACGCTGGCAACGTGAATAACCGCATCAACCCCATCGACGGCTTCAGTCAAACCTCCCGGATTCTCAAAATCTTGAATCTGCACGAATTCCAGTTTACCCGCGTATTGCGGTCGAGAACGAATCATCTCATCACCTTTAGCAAGTGAACGAGTGGCCCCTCGCACTTTGAGGCCTCGGGCAAGGAGCGTATCAACGACATGGGCGCCAATGAAGCCGGTAGAACCAGTAACCAATACGAATTCACTATATTCGTCAATCTTCGTCCTCTTGCTTCATGATAACTATGGGTACTCACATCTTGGAAGCCATGCTGGATTGTCTATTATTTCTTGAGAGTGAATGTTGAGAAGTAGAAAAGATGTATTGACGAATTTCCCCGCAATATTTATACGGGGAAACGGCGAGCCGAGTCGGCGTTTGCTCCGAGACTGGGCCCTGGTTTACTTGACAGATTGATTTAGTTGGATATTGGTAAATGCCATTTCACCAAATTGGACACTCTAGCTTAGACCAGTTGATCCGGTTTTATCATGGGCGTTCAATTGTTGAGATGAGTATCAGGTGCATAGATTTCAGATGCATATACATCTAGATATTACCCTCCCTACACAAGGCCATCCCGACGTATGGCCATATTACACAAAGCCCTAAGCCGTAAGGCAGCCAAAGCCATTACAATAACACACCTACATAGCCAAGAGTATTATTCTATTAAATGTAAATTTCAGTTAGCATTTAAAATACTATTAAAGTTATAAAGTCTGTAGAGTGGGTAAAGCCAGCAATCAAGCCAAACTTACGGCTATAATACATCCTACATAACTTTAGTTGAAAACAACATTAACTTAGTAAGTTACAAATAGCATCGTCGTCTCAAGCAACCCAGTGAAATATATACTCCATACTTCAGAATTTCTGACTGGAACTATAGTAACAACCCATTATCATACTCAGACGTTGTCAACCAACACAATCCACTGTCTCTCCGCTGCCCCTCATTACCAACATCTTGGCTTCAACAACTGCCACCGTGTCGCACTTCTATACCTAGGCATATATCCAGCTTGCATCTTGCATCACAAAATGACGGACTCATCGCCCCGTGCCAAATCATCAGGAGCAGCAGAACGCAAAGATGAAGAACAAATAGCCCTCGCCAGAACCCTGCACCAAGTGCCCTGGTGCGAACAATACGAGCGCATGATCTCCGGCATGCTGTACGTATACCCTCCTACAGATCCATCAATGATATGTGCACTTATTGATATATTTTTGTAAAGATACGACGCCTTCGTCCCCGAACTAGCAAAATCCCGCTTCAAAGCCCGCGCCTGGTGCAACCGGTACAACACCTACTTCCCACCCCCAGAAGCCACGGAACTCCAATCCCACGAAGCCCTTGCAAACCTACGCATGACCTGGCTCCGCGAGCTCATGGGCGCCACAAAGGGCGATGAAATCTTCATCGAACCTCCATTTCATGTCGACTACGGCTGCAACATCAGCCTTGGGGAGAGATTCTATGCGAATTTCGGCCTGACTATTTTGGACTGCGGACTAGTGACTATCGGCGACAGGGTTATGTTTGGTCCTAATGTGTCGATATATGCCGCGACACATGAGACAGATGTGCAAAGTCGAAGGGATAACATTGAGTATGCGAAGCCGGTTGTTATTGGGGATGATTGCTGGATTGGAGGGCAGGTTGTTATACTGCCTGGTGTGACGATTGGCAAGGGTTGTACGATTGCGGCGGGGGCGGTGGTGAGTCGTGATATTCCGGATTGGAGTGTGGCGATGGGGCAGCCTGCGAAGGTTGTTAAAACGGTTAAGCCTGTTGACTAGGCTCTTTCAAAGATGATGAGTTAGGTAGATGTATCCCCAGTATACTAAGCAATGAGCATGGATGGGCCTATATTAGGGTCAGCAACCCCGCATGTTTACCACGGAGGTGTATCTCCCCTGCTCCATGTGGTACAACATTCCATGCACTTCATTCTTTCTTCACATTCATTTATCCTATCTCAAACCCTCTAAATAGCTTAGCTACTCTCAGCCTAAATACAAACCGTCATTTCTCGGCCTCTTGACTCGGCTCACTCACACCATCAAAACACAAAATGTCCACCCCGCACTTCCCCGCAGACATCTCAGCATCGCTCCGTCAACTCCTCGACACTACAACCTCAGGTCCAACGCCGTCCGTTGCAGGCCTCGTCTACTGCGCCGTTGACCGCAATGGCGACATCTTATTCAACCACGCCTCTGGCTCTAGGGGACTTGCTCCATTCAATGGCGGCCCGATGACCCTCGACACCGTCTTTTGGATGGCATCATGCACAAAGATGATTACGGGGATAGCATGTATGCAACTCGTTGAGCAAGGGAAACTATCCTTAGATGACGTCCAGCAAGTCGAAAAGATTGCACCGGAATTGAGAGACGTAAAAGCTCTCGAAGGCGATTTGAAGAGCGGATTCAAACTCGTCGACAAAGATCGCGGGATTACGCTAAGGATGTTGTTGAATCATACTGGTATCTCTCCCCCTCCCCCTCCCCTTCTTTCCCCTCTGAAATCTTCACTAAGAGCTGATGTGCATGCAAAGCTGGCTTCGGATATCCCTTCGACAACTCCAAACTCCGCGACTACTCCCTGCCCATCGGCTACGATGAATTCGCCGGTAACACAGACGACATTCTCGGTCTACCCCTAATCAACCAGCCAGGCACAATGTTCGACTATGGAGTAAACCTGGACTGGGCCGGTATCCTCGTCGAGCGCATCACCGGCCTTTCGCTGAACGAATACTTCCAAAAACACATCTTTGCGCCGCTAGGAATCAAGGATATTTCCTTCTTCCCTGGGGCAGATATGAAGAGGAGATTGGCGTACATGCATCGACGAGAAGAAGATGGGTCGTTACATGTTACGGATCATTTGTATCGGTTTGCGTTGATGGAGAAAAAGGCTTCTGATTCGGGGGCTGAGGAGAGGTTTTGTTCTGGTGGTGCGGGGTGTTTTGGGACGATTGGGGATTATTGCAGTAAACCCCAAACCCCCCCCCTTCTTCCTGTCCCTCGAAGGGGAATAATGATGTGCTGACTCTAGCATAGAGATTATTGCAGTCCTACTGAATAACGGGACATGTCCCAAAACCAAAGCGCAGATCCTCAAACCCGAGACCGTTGATGGTATCTTCCATCCCCCCCTAACCGTTGCATTGTATTCCCGGGGATCATATCTAACATATATCATGATGTGATAGAAATGTACAAAGACCAGCTCCCAGATCTGCCACGATACATCAACAAACCCGCTCAAAGCGCCAAACCCCATCTTGCAAAACACGCACCCGTGCGGCCGCTGCCAGCACACGAAGACGAATCCACCACAGAAGGTTGGGGACTAACCTTCGCACTCAACCACAACGCAAAAGAGTCGGGTAGAAAACCCGGCAGTGCATCGTGGGAAGGAATTGCGAATCTGTTTTGGTGGGCCGATAGAGAGAGTGGTGTTGGTGGAATGATTGGGAGTCAGATTTTGCCTTATGGTGGTGAGTAACTAGTTAGCTAATCTCTCCCGTCGTCTACTTATAAAGGGAACCTTAATATACTGATACATGGGGTAGATGTTGCGATGCTTGATGTTAATGATGCAGCTGAAAAACTAGTGTATACCGGCTTGAGAAGGACGGATGATATGTATAAATAATCAGTCCGATGTCTGGCATGAATATATGGTATATGTATAGACAAAAATCGCTCATCAACACTAAATATTTCCAAAAAAAAGAAAAGGTAAAAGGTTCAGAAACAAAGAAATTACTGATCTACAGCAACAGCAACCCCGGACCTCCCGCTACTTCTCTCTCTCATCCTTCGCCCCTCCATCAACCCCTTGAGTCCTCGCTTCTGCAGTCCAATCACACTACTAACATCGCCCGTCCAGATGGGCCGTTCACCACGGCTCTCGGCATCAGTGCCTCGTCGTCCGTGTCTGGCGCGGTTGCTGCGGATACCGCTTCCGCCCTCTTCAAGGGTATCCGAATCGGTGTGACTGAAACTCGTCGATGCTGTAGAAGACGCTCCGGATATGCTGGCGTCACTAAATGAGTCGTCGTAGTAATTCTCGTTATTGTTGCGGGAGCGTGACATGCTCGTGTTGACTCTCGAGGGTTGTTGTTGTGATTGGCTCATGACGGAGTCGGAGCGGAGATGTCGTTGACGACCAAGTTCCGTGTCTGAAGAATCAGATGTTGTTGAAAGTGACGAGAACGAGTTTTGGGTCTGCAAGCCGCCGGGTCCGGCTGCAGCACCATCCGGGATGTTATCTGATGATCTCTTCATGGAGTTGTGTACACCGTTCAGGACTTCGAGAGTACCGCCGATGCCACTGATAAATCCCGTTCCGCGGCCGCCACCGGCTGCCATGGCGGCGGCATTGAAGACGGCGGCAGCGTTGCGTTCGTCTAGGACTTGGTGAAGGCGTTCTACCGTTGCTTCCAACAGCCCGTCAACTTGATACGGGCGCGCCAATTGCAGGATAGAACAGAGAATCAAAGGCGTACAAAGAGGTGAGTTCACAGGGGGTAATGATGAGGTGTAAAGATAATAGACCAAAAGTCGAATGGTTTGAAGCGTATGCGGTAGATACAGCACACGAGGACGTAGGGACGGCGCAATAGAGTGTGCGGATGGAACATCCAGGTTTGCGAGAAGGCGAGAGTGTGGAGATGATAAGCTCTGGCTACTGCCGCTAGCTAATGTGCTAGCATTGGAAAAGCTGTTACCTGACCCCAGCGACGGTGTAATTGTTATACTCGAATTACGACTTGGATGACCTGGTCCACCTCCTGCGCCCATCGCACCACGCAGTGTCGCGGTTTCTGCAATTCCAGGATCAGATGCTTCACGGAGCAACTGGATGAAGAAGGGTCCCCATCGTCTAGCTAGCATCCGCGAACTAACCGGAATGCGCTCGCCACCTAACGCTTGAAGCTCCATGTCCGCCATCTCCGACATTGAAAATGCAACTTTACCCAGTTCATCGGATGCAGCTGAAAGCGGCCGGCCGCCACTCGTGAGTTGCGCAAGTTTCAACTGCAGAGAAGCCGGGACCATAGGCGCGCTGACGGAGGCATAGTCAGAAGTTGGCGAGGTTCGACAGGGGTTGTTGTAAAGTCCAAAGGCCTCCAACTCGACCATGCACAAATGGGAGAAATTGATTCGACGGTGATTGTAGTCGTCTACCAAGCTTCGCTTCCGGTTTCCAAGAATGACGAACGTGTTTCGGCGTTCCCACAAGACACCCCTGTTCCAGCTGCCATTGCTGAATACCATGCCGCCGCCGTCAATGCGTGACCACGTAAGGCTTCTCAAATCCAAGGCCCATAGGGAATATTCTTGCTTAGACGACGTAAGATATGTACCACTGACAACCAGATGGTTATTGATAATGCCTCCGTTGGGGAATCGCAATCCGGGAGGAGAAGCTTGTCCGTACATGGCCTTTTCCAATAAACGGCCATCTGGAAGTCGTACCTGAAGCTCCAACTTGACGTCTAAGAAATTATAATTAGAATATATCAGCATTGAAGTGCCATTTTCGGGTCCATCAACGGGCTGATTACTGGCGCCGTCTTCTGTCGCGCTGCCGAGCTCTGATACATCGAGATTGGTCAGCGGTGCGACGACACTGCGATACGAGCCACAGCTTCTTCCTAGAGAGCTAGTAGACGTCCACTTTAGACTCCTAAGATTAAAAACACTTATTTGTTCAATGTAGTGGTTGGAAGTATCCTGTCCACCCACGACAATCATTTCAGCACCTCCATATCCATCAATATCAGGTCCAATCGAGCCTTGATGCGGGTTTCCCGAAGACGGATTGTTGTGTATAGCGGATAGGGGCGCATTGGCCGACGTGAAGCATGCACTCGAAGGTAATATCGTCGCACAGTGCGCATATCGACCTAGTGGTGGATCCTTTGCAGGCAAGCGTGTCCACGTCCGTGTAATGACATCGTATATATGTATATCCGACATGACCTGCACGTCCGCCTGCTCATCCGAGCCATGCTGCTGTGTGCTTCCCCTCGAATCCGCCGGCGACATTCCTCCAAAACATACCAACTTCGTATCTCCCAAAGCACAAACACTATGAAAGTATCGTGGAGGAGGTATATCGCCAGAAACGTCCACTTTCGACCAATGTCTGCGTATCAAATCCAGCTCGTACAAGTCCGAAGTGAGTTGCACATGCGACTGGGAGCTTGACACGGACCGGCCACCAAAGACGTATAATTTATCGCCGAGAATCGTCGTGGTCGCACCGACCAGAGCTCGAGGTTCACGGCCGGTTGTTCTTCGCACGTTGCACACTAAGCCGGACAGATTCATGGGACCGGATATGGCCGAGTTTGCGATGGGGGCAGGCGAGACGCCATCTTCTCTGGCGCTATCGGTCTGGCTCAGACTCAGGCTCGACTGACTTCGTGACATCGCAGTGGTGTATATTGAAAAGGACAATAATATTCGGTACGTTAATCGAGTGGGTATCGTATCGCACGTTCAAAATCGGATAAGCGTCGGAAAACGATAGTTGGGTCTTATCGGCGTGATACGTATGGCTTCGAGCCGTGATAGCGGTGTATGATCCTCAACAAATCGCTTATTCAAAAGAACTTGCCGACGACAGAACAATATATATATATATATATATATATAATATATTATTATATATATTATATATATGTGTGTAGAAATAATTTGACTAGGCTGGAACCTCAACCGAGCAGCACAGAGAATATACAGGGATTGTGCCGAGCTAAGTCGATTATTTGTGCTGACCGCGCTTGTAGGCGAATATTTGCCGAGCTTCTTGGTTTGATAATATTATAAGAGAATCAAGCGAGCAGTAATTCGTAGGGGGAACAACAATACAATATTCGTTCTGTTCTCAGGACGAGACGAGCTGGTGTAACGCCGGCATTCTTCTTGTTCTTGGGTGTCGTTCTGGGTCTGATAGGTGGTTGAATCAATTGAGGGAACCTGCTTCTTTCTCGACGCAAGGAACAAAGAAAAGACAAATCGTAAATGGCACAGCGCCGCTCGAATAGAGAGACAAAAGCAACAAGCAACGAGATGGTTGGAACGACGAGTACGGAGTATGTACAAACCGATGGGGATGGAAGGAGGAAGGCTTCGATTCAGCCCCCTCTTGAGTCTGGCGGTGTTCTTTTTTCTTTCGGCGGACGTTAGCATGACAGGTCTGCACCACCACTGAGCGGGGAACGCTCTGTTAAGTTTGTTTCAGAAACAAATTCATTACAGCGTTTACACGTTCCCCTTTGACGCTTTGACTGGGAATACTGTGTTCCACAGCACTGATTGGCTGTCGCTCTGCAATCCTAATTTACCCCTTGTTTATCTTACTAGCGTACCGCTTGTTCTATCAGTGTGTACACTAACCGGCCATGGCTAGACGCACCCAAAAGCGTTGACTGTCCTGTCTATCCATTCAACAACATCCAAACGCCGAATCTCCAGCTCTTTCAAGATGGCTTTCTCCATAACACAACTCCTTGCAGACGCCCACCAACATCTCCCCCCTACCAGTAGCACACGCGCAGCCCGATAAAAAATGGAAAAGAAAAGCCAACGCCCGCGAATCTTTCTGCATCATCAACTCGGCGAAGGGGCCGCAGCACAGAATGGGGAAACCATAGAATAGTTGCTCAATATCTTCTGCGCAGGATTTAACAGTCGGGCTATCTGCCGTGGACTCGAGCAATGCCGCACAGCACAAAAGGGGCGACATACGGCGGATTATGTATTCGAAGGATGAGCGAGCCGACTGCTGTGATGCTACAGTCTGGTGGTCAAGCGAGGTGGATTGGGTAGTAGTCAGTTTTGTGACTGTATCTCTTAGACGCACCAATTTCTTCTCTTCGCTGCACACCCCGTCAGACGGCAAGGTACCGTTGGGACAAGACAGTAAGTCCGTCTCCAGCCCACGAAGAAGACGCCATGCATACGATGTCAGCCCATAAGTATGTGCCGTCTCGGCGTGCAACCTACACCAACCTGTACCTGTACCTGAGGCTGGTGATCATCCCACATCCTCATAAACGGCTCTACAAACCGGGTTGGATCTTCGCCTCTACTAACCAGGGTCTTCTCAATATTGGTCCTGGGATCCCGCCTCGTAAGCTGCACAAAGACGCTTCCTTCATCAATAAATATCGGCATGGCCTGAAACCACACCCGCACAATCCCCGGACTCATCAGAAATAGCTGCTCTTGCTCGAGACGTAGCGCTCTTTCATCATCACCATCATCATCCAAGAACCCAAGATCAGACCAAGAGATGTAGCTAATCAGAAGCGCGGCTCCAATTAGCGCCTCGCAGTGGTCCCTGGTAAAAGGACGGGATAGGTTCCTGCGAAACAGCTGCACCGTCTTGACGATTAATTGCATTGATGCGTGTGCGTACTTGCTGCTTTGTGGGCAGAGAGTCGCGAGATGCATGGCCCCGACGCATAGTATGGCGGACATGATAAAGTCTTCCTTCAAAACAAATCAGTCCCTGTATATAAGACCAGCCAATGCATGGATACAGGGCATAGGTAGTTACATGAAAAGCCCGCTGCATAATAACGGGCCATATCTCCGGAAACGTGAGCGTCGACCGAGTCTCCTTATCCCAGTGATGGAATAGCTCCAGATGTAATAGACTAATAGAGGGATGCATATCCATCTTGAAATGGGCGCTGGCTGTAGAAAGACTTGCGCCAATAATGTGTTGGTGCGATGGCTGAAGACATTGAATGTTGCGCTTCATGCAGCCGGAGCATGGGAAACGCTCGTCGCACTTCAAAATATTTCAACTTTCTGGATCAGGTCTATAGACAGAAGCGGAGCAGATGGCAACGTACCTTGACCTGCCGACGCTTACATGCAACGCACCCACGCCGACTCTTGAAATGAGGACGTTTCTTTCGCGGCTGCTCAAACACCGCGAGGGTCTGCAGAGTATACCCTTGGTCGGTGTGTAACGGCACCAGGACGGTGTTGGAAAAGGGCGTGGACATGCTTACAATGCAATTCATGAATATTGAAAAACGAGATTTGCGAGGTTGTCATACAGATCAAGATGAAATATAAGACATGCACATTTACCTAGGTTGTGTTCAGTCATCAATATTTACAAGCTAGCCCTGGAGGTATTGACATATTGGATTGGTCGTCAGCCCCGTATTCCCAAACGGGAATACGCAGAGCCTAGTTAGATGGATGCCTGGACTTGCTTAAGGCTAGTGCCAGGGTTAGTTTGGAATTACCAAAAAGTGTAAACGAGTAAAACGAAAGTGTGAACTACCGTTTCCTAAACGAAAAGAAGATATTATAGTGCACTACGGCAGTACATGTATCAATGTCTCCGTTGTTTGGAGACATTGGCTATGGATATGAATATGGACCCGCAGAATCATGACCTTATTGAGAAGACGATTAATTCGAATTTGAGACTGCTAGAAGCTGCTGCACGGCAATCTTCTAGTGTCAAGAGCGTGGTTATTACCTCCTCCCTCGCTGCGTGTGCGCTCCCGACGACAGGCGTGCCATACACGATTGACCCGACGACGTGGAACGTTAAGGCTATTGCGCAGACATCCAATAACGTAGTCGTCGAGGATGAAAGTGAAAAAAACCCGCTGGCACGGCGTCAAGCTATATGCAGCATCCAAAGCCCTCGGCGAACAAGAATCCTTCGCATGGGTCCACAAACACGCGCCGCTGCCCTTCAGCTTCAACACAGTCGTGCCCAACGTCAATTTCGGCATGGCCATATCACCCCCAAACATGGGGTATCGCAGCACTGCCGCTGTGCTCGATGCCGTCGTAAAAGGGTACCCCGCTGCGCCATCAATATTGCCATCGCGATGGTACGTTGATGTCGAGGATACGGCGCTCCTGCACTTGGCTGCTTTGACGCGGGATGATATGTATGATGAACGACTGCTTGCGTTCGCGGGGAGGTATAGCTGGACACAGATTTTGGAGATTTTGCATCGACGGTTTCCGGGACGCATTGGGTTGAAGGCATTACCTTTAGATGGATCGGAGGTGGTGGATGCAGGTCAAGTGGACAACCGGCGGAGTATTCAAGTGTTGAAGATGACGGGTAAAAAAGAGGGATTCACCTCGTTGGAGGATATGTTGGTCAAGGCTATGGATACTATTTTTGAGAATCAGGGCAAGAATATGCCCAAAACCAGGATTGATCTGTATTACGAGTCTTTGGCACGGTAGGCTGACGGCAGTTGATCTAGAGAAAAATATACGTCTGCAGAGCAAAGGAAATAAGCTGATGGTATCTGTTCATTCAAGACCTATCCTAGTCTTTTCGGTATCATAAGGGCATCACAAAAGGAAATAATATTAAAATATTTGAAAGCATCTGCTTTTTCGTACACCCACCGAGATAGCACTCTTGACATGCAGCACACGTTTACTTGCCAATGTTGGTGAATCGGAGGTAACTAAATAATTGTCAGTATCAAACATGTCTTATGCAATCAGAAAAGGGGGGACGTACGGCTTGACGACGCGAATGTTGTCCTTGCCAAACTTCTTCTCAGCATCCTCAGTGGAGACGGTGGGAGGAATGACAACATCATCACCAGGGAGCCAGTTGATGGGGGTAGTAACACCCTTCTTGTCGGTGGTCTGGAGAGCCTGGACAACACGGAGAACCTCGGCGGTGTTACGGCCGGTGGAGGCGGGGTAGGCCAAAGTGAGACGGATCTTCTTGTTGGGGTCGATGACGAAGACGGTACGGATGGTGAAGGGGAGGCCTATCATATCAAGTCAGAACGATTCATTGAGAGCGCTGAAGGGGTATCAACACACCCTTCTGGTCAACGTTGGTGGTGTCTTGGTAGTCAAGCATGTCGTAGAGGTAGGCAATCTTGCGGTCGTAGTCGGCAATGATGGGGAAGGTGAGGTTGGCTTTGTTGACCTCGTTGATGTCCTTGATCCAGGCGTGGTGAGAGTCGACGTTGTTGGCACTCAAGCCAATGAGCTTGACGCCGAGGGCAGCGAACTCAGGCTCGAGCTTAGCGAAGGCACCGAGCTCGGTGGTGCAGATGGGAGTGAAGTCATCCTACAAACAAAAAGTCAGACGGTCCGTTCTACAGAGCAGACGCTGGATGGATGAACATACAGGGTGAGAGAAGAGGACAACCCAGTTGTCGCCAATGAACTCGTGAAAGTCAATGGGGCCCTTGGAGGTCTCAGCCTTGAAGTTAGGGGCAGTAGAGCCCAGACGGAGGGGAACACGCTCAGGAGTGGCCATTATGTATGGTTAGATGGAAATATTCTCGAGAAGAGATAGAGTAGGTAGAAGAATTCAAAAGTGTGATGTTATTTGCTAGGGAGGAGAAGAAGAGAAGACAGAGATCCTGGAGTTGTGTTCTTATAAGAAATAAATTGTTTAGCCGCAGCAACCCCTCAAAACCACCCCCTCCTTTCCCCCCTTGTGGTTCCCGGCGCATTGGGAAGGTGCAATGGGCAGCTGTTTACGATTGCGTCAGTTACTTGCTTGACTTCATCTTCGTTTCAATCACGCCATCGCTGCTGTCCGCCCGGCAGAACGTGTCTGGTTGGCCGGCGACGGTGCGAGCAATTGCAGCCAGTTCCTGATTAGGTACCCCATCGATGTGAGAGCTCCCCTCTCGGTCGAGTGGTTCGCGGGCGGGTCCGTGCTAGTCCGCCGCTAGTCTGGATTGGGCTATGAAGCAGAGGATTAGATTCTGACGCTCCGTGGATGTCTTCCTGTGTGTGGGCTGAGATAGGAAATATGCATTATTGCGTGTTTGGGAGGGACCGATCGTTCATGAGGATCCAGTAGAGACACCCCGGTATATAACTTATCGCATAGAGGGAATATCTACAAGAATCCAACAGCTAGCTTCTCACCCGAGAGTGTCGGCCGAATGCTGATCAAAAGACTGCCATTTCAGCCAATGGAGTGGGAAGGAGATGGCGCAATTGACGGTATCTTCGTAAATGGAAAATAAGAGAGAACAACGGTGGTATCATATGCGTGACTTTTGAGATTAATGCTGGTTCACCAATTCCTAGGGATAATTAGCAATTGGTAATAGAGTCGATGGTTTGAGCATTGAACATACACTAGCGAACTTGCTTCGAGCCCTAATCCTTGGACCGTAGAAGACGAGTACCCAGGGCACAATTGTCAACAGCGCGCCCTGTAGTAGCTTTATTAGTGATCTGATGGATCGTATGACATCGTATTAAATGTAGGTATTAAACTTACGATGCCGCCCAGCAGACTTGACGCAGCTGGGAAACCAAGGTTGTTAAACATCGCGTTGGTCACCAGAGGAAATACTCCGCCAAGAAGATTCCGGCCTGAAGAACCGTATCAGTAAAAGAAGAAATATTTTGATTGAGATAGTAGTTAGGAACTTACAGCATGACTGCGCGGCAATCGCCGAACTCGCGTACCGATGATATGTATCGGCCAAGTAATTGAACACCGCAAGATACACGGAGAAAATGCCCATGGTTGCACAACCCACAGCTATCGTGGGCACAATCCACGGCACGGATGAAAACGACGTCCACCCAAACCAGAATAAGCCCACGGGCATCAGAACGGATTCAATGCAGGCAAAATACAGACGACCCTCGGGAGTGTTTGACATTTTGCCGAACCGGATAGCGATTTTCTCTTGATAGATGCTTAGGAGTGTCGCGAGAATGCCGCCAACGGAGATTGCTATGAGATTGTCAGCCTCTTGCTTAAGATGATGGCACTGCAACCCTCACCTGCAAAGACATCACTAGATTGGGCAACTGTGAACCCATGATTCGTTTGCATAACGAGCGGAACAGAGGACAGTTGCAGGTACAGAACAGCCCAGCTAAAGGCTACCCAGAGAGAAAAGAAGAAAACAACGGGTTCCGTAAATAGTAAATCTGCATCAGAGTCAGCTTCGATCATCAGAGTACATGGGATGTTGGTCTTACGGAAAGGACGGTAACACGAGAGACTGATCATTTGAACAATCGACTGTCGCTCTTCATCAGCCTTCACCTTCCATCGAATCCGACGAACAATACGCCTCTCCGGCAGATCTTCCGACGGCATCAACATCCCATAGTATCCAGCTTCCTCAAGACTATCATACCACTTGTTGAGCGCGCGAGCCTTTCGACTCAACAGAATACTGCCTCGAGTCTCCTTCAAGAAGAAATACATGAAAATCACAAACCCTGCGCTGACCATACCATGCGACCAATAGACCCATCGCCAGGTCGTGCGTGCCACGATGTTTCCAGCCACCAAAGGCCCAAGACCTGTTCCGAAGAGCGCTGCCCCGGCGAAGAGTGCCATTGGTGTGTTGCGGTCTTCGGCGTGGTAGATGTCACTGATGACTCCGCCCACCATAGTTGAATATGTCGCTATCAAACAGTCAGTATGGGGGGAGGCTATAAAAAGCCCTGAGGGATAGACATACATCCGCCAATACCCTTGAAGAATCGCGCAACTAGGGTTCCAGCCAAATTATTCGCGCCGCCACATGCAAAAATACAAGCTGTGAACAAAATACCACTCGCTATAAAAACCGGTCTGCGCCCATTAATCTCAGAAAACGGCGCCAGGATCATAGGCGCAATACCGAATCCGGTGGTGAAAGTCGTCAGACCGAGATTGTACGCGACCTGGCTCACATGCCATTCAGAGAGCAACTGCGAAGATGCCGGTGTATATTCACCAGCTGAATAGGCAGCCAGCAGTGTAACACCACATGCCAGCCATGTTGTCATGGACTTGCGACTGTTGGACCAGAGGAATGGTGATGTATATTTTGAGAGATTAGGGCATGGCGGCGGTGGTGTTGAAGATTCTTTCAGGACAGACAGTCCAGCAGGTGTGGGCAGTTCGGTGTCAAAGTCGAGATATAGATGTTCAATTTCTTGTGTGTTGTCGATGCCATGCCGAGCATCATTAAGATCTTTCTCGCTCGGCTGTGGCGCTCTTTCTGCTTTAGGGTCTGCTCGCGCTGAACGTATTGTGAAGGCGTCTTGGATATTAGATAGTGGCGCATCTAGTCGAGACTCAAGATCTGCCTGCGTCATATTTGTGCTCCTCGATATGCGTTGCCTTAAAGAGAGATTTGCGCCTCTCGTCCGAGAAGCGAGAGGATTCCTTCCAGGAATGGAAATATCAGCGCACTGTCTTATTTCCTGAAACGGAAATCGATTCTGAATATGAGACTATGTGTACACCCTCGAGGTCTCTTTCAAATGCCGAAATTGATAATTCGGCTCGAATCATCAAAGTGACGAAAAGAGACCCAACACACACAAAAAATTAAAAAATGAAGAAAGCGACCCATAGTGATTCGTGACTCGAGACAGAATCGGCAAATCGGCAAGCGGACATCTTTCCGCGATCCACCTTAGCAATCCCGAGCCAACTTGACAGGCAGTTTTTGTGGATTTTGAATGTTATTCATTCTGGATTACTCAACATGTTCTTTGATGCCTTGATTGTTATTGCAATGTAGTTATTTGCTGTGTTTCGTCTTCTATACTTCCTATGCGGAACTTCGTAGTGGTACATACGTAGTATGCTCTGCTATGCTATCGAATGCTAGACCGTCAGCTCTGGGACCACTGAAGGTCGTGTCTAGTTCCGCCAACCTCAAAGAGTTAACTAACTAGTTAACTTAGTTAAGTTAATTCATGTATGATTACGTAGATGCGTAGAAGTGCCAGGTATTTTTTATTCAAAAATAACGAGTACGGCGTAGAATAAGGGAATGATTATCCATTGATTGTGAACTACGTACTGATTGGCTGGCCGTACAAACGTGGAGAGTAGAATTTCCGGGGCCAAACAGCTTCTAAGGTTCGCGTGGCTTTCCCCAGCGCGATAGACATACTCTGTGTGCACCTGCAGATGGTCGCAGAACTCCATCCATTTCCTCTGTATCCATTCAATTGCATCGATTCTTCTTCACTCTTAACCACTGAATCAGCTTACTGATTCAATTCATCACGCGCCATGCCACCCAAGAAGCGCACCTCTACGGTCGCGAACGCCGACGCGACGGAGCCATCATCCAAACGTGTGCGCAAATCAGCTGGCCCAGGAACCGCTGCAGCATCGCGTCCCAAGCGATTCCCCCAGCTCCCACCACGCGCAGCAAAGATAAAAGCTGCTGCTCCTGCTCCTGCTCCTGCTCCCAAGCCATCGCCTGCTAAGCGCGCCGCTACCAGCAAGGCTCAAGCACAAGAGACCCCCAGGAAGAGAGGTCGTCCAGCCGCGACAGCTGCGTCGCCAGCCGTCAAGAAAGGTATATTGCATCATCCAAGCTTTCTCTAACATAAGACTAATTAATATGTGATAAGGTAAACCCGCCAAATCCACCGCGCCCGCCAAAAAGGCAACTGCCCCCAAGCCCAAAACCACAACGCCCATTGTCAAAACCAAGACAACCCCTACAGGTAAGCCTGGTAAACGACGCGGTAGACCACCCAAATCTGCCGAGCCGACTTCAACTCAAGTCGCTGGTAAGAAGAGGAAGAGGACTGCTGGTGAATCCAAGCAAGAATCTGCTACTGTCCCCCAAAAGTCGTCGACTGGAAAGCTTGCCAAGAAGCAAAAAGTCACCAGAGCACCTCGCACACCTGCATTCTTGAAAGAGAAAGAGCCCGGCCTAACAATTGAGGTGGCTGAAGAGGATGCGTTCGGATCCGACGGCAAATCATACTGGCTTATGAAAGCGGAACCGGAATCGCGAATCGTCAAGGGCGTAGATGTTAAATTCTCGATCGATGACCTACGAGCAACTAGGGAGCCAGAACCCTGGGATGGTATGTCGACACTCGTGGTTTCTCTCTCTCTTTTTGAATATTGCTAACAATGATGAAAAGGTGTTCGCAACTCTGTTGGTATGTGTACATTTCAATCTTGATCGTCCAATACTGACCTGAACAGCTCGAAACAATATGCGCGCTATGAAGCAGGGCGACTATGCGTTTTTCTACCATTCGAGTTGCAAGGTTCCCGGCATTGTGGGACAAATGGAAATCGTGAAAGAGCATTCAGTAGATGGTACGTCCCTGGAAGGTCACGACTGAGCCATGCTAATTGCTTTTGTGTATAACAGAATCCGCCTTTGACCCCGCACATCCATACTACGACGAAAAGTCCAGCCGCGAGAACCCAAAGTGGGAATGCGTCCATGTCGAGTTCCGACGCAAGTTCGATCAGACCCTGACTTTGGAGACGCTCAAATCATATGGTTTTCCGGGCCAGCCATTAGAGAACATGCAGACCCTGCGCCAGTCTCGCGTAAGCGTCTCGCGCGTCTCGCCCCAAGAATGGAACTTTATCATGGGGTTGATCGATAAGCAAGAGGCAGGCGCGAAGAAGGCTAGTGCCAAAGCTGCCGCTAAAGAAGCCAAAGCTGCTGCTAAGGAGGCTGCCGCTACGGACAACGCTGATACTGAGATGAAGGACGCCGCTGAGCCCAAAACTCAAGTGAACGGCGAGGCAGAGACAGCAGAAAACACCACCGAAGCCCCGAAAGAGCCCACGACGGAGGACGCCCCCAGATCAGAACACGATGCCCCTGAGGAACCAGCTGCAGAGCCCGAGGCTACATCTACATTCCCGGCACCAGTCGACGAACAGCTACCCAAGGGTACTTCTCAGCCCGAAGATAAACCCGAAGATCAAATGGATCACGAGAAGTCGACCGGAAGCGGCATCAATGGTCAAACGACAGCCGAACGAATCACTTCAGTATTCACTAGCGCTTTCCTAGCAAACTAAGAGCATCGAAGGAAAAGAAAAATTTCTCACTCGATGGGGCTGTGTCGTTGGAATCCATTTCAATTCTGCCCATTGTTCTTTGAATACGGCGGTTGGGTGGTTTATTCCTTTTTCCTCCAGCGAATCAATAATATCAGGATTCTTTCTTCATTCCATTGCCTATGACGCTCGCACTGCCCTCAACGCATAACTCCTAACAGGCAACAGCCCCAAATGCCTCGGAAACCCCAACTGCTCCTCCGCCTTGATCAAATTCAGTCCAGCCTCTTTGAATATCCTTCTAAACGTCTCATCCGTCCTTGTGACACTACTATCAATTTCATCATATATATCCCTTCCTGCCGGGTCTGTAGAATTATTTTCCTTGAGTACTATAATCCCGTTAGGCGTTAATGCGTTTGCGGCTCGTTGGAGGTATGTCGTCAATTGGGCGTCGGTCAAGTGTCCGACACACCATTGGTTCCAGATGAGGTCGTATTTGTGTTCCGGAAGCCAGGTTTCGAGGCCGGTTATGTAGATATTTTCTATTACTCCTTCTTCTTCGCCTTCAGTAGTTCCATCGGTCGTGGTTGTAGCTGTAGTTTTCTTCCTAATCAAAGGACCATTCTGAATAACCTCCGCAAACTTCGCAACAGGCTCAACGACATCCACCGTCTCGCACACGTTCCTCAAAAATCCTTCCGTGATGCGCCCTATACCCGCACCACAATCAACGCCTCGTTTGAGTTTTTTGCTTCTTCTCGATTGCCCCGCCACATCCTCCTCCTCATTATTATTATTACTATTATTCGATTCCTCCTCTTCTTGCGACGACTGTTCGATCTGAATCAATCGTCTAATCTTGGCTAGAAAACTGGCTGATCCGCGCAGATCGATGCGCGAGACTTGCGGAAATCCGCCGAGCATGCCATTCACGGTGGGTGGGATGCTGTTCCAGTATTCGAGGGAGGTGGCGTGGTTGATGTTTGAGTCTGGGGTTGTTGAGGAGGACATGGTGAATTCTGATTGTCGCCGAGGCGAGCAATTTGGTCGCTGCGAAGGATTGGATGGTACGTAAAAAGAAAAAACTAGTACGCAGTTTACATGAGCGTTCTGCACCGGGATACGAGGATATCGACGAGATAAAAAGCAAAGATCAGATTGATAAAGACGATGGTATTGTTGTATTGATTACCGGGTTGATTCCGCTAAGTCGATGATCTGATTGGCTGAGAAGTCTCTATTTCGCTACTCTGTATAAACCGTTACAATACGTCTATTTTCTTCAGGAAATAAATCAAAATAAATAATGCATGAGCCGTTTCTCTCTCGCTATGCACACCCGTCAAAAAAGCGATGCCTGCCGATTAAAATCAAAAACCAAAATATTTTTTATTCCATTGCCCTGATTCAATGATCAGGGTATTATATCCTCTCTCCCCAATTACAACCGACGCCTTGATATAACTACCCATTTTTCCCATATATGCCAATGTTCTCGTTTCACATATATCCCGTTATCACCTAGATCGTTGGCAGTGAGCATACTGAGTTCCTGTTCCGACAAGGATTGCAGATCTCGTTGGTGATGGCTGTGGTGATGGTACGGGAAACGGTGCTGCTGTCGATATGATTCTTCCGTCTCTGATGATATTTCGCTTTGCGAGTCGTGTATAGACACAATAGATGAAGAGTCTGTGTCGGATTGAGGGGGTTCAATTTCTCCATTGTGGTTTGTATCGTCATCGTCTTCGTCTTCTCTCTGTTCGTCTTCGTCTGTTGTACTTCCTGGCGGTATTTCGATCCCGTTCATGATTTCGGTGTTGAAATGAGATGCGTAATTGATATGCTGAAGGTTTAGCCTTTCGAGTCGCTCCATGTCATCGCGAAGTATGGATAGAACATCGCGCCACCTACTTCCATCGAGTAGGTAGACATATGGCAGACGTAGTTCTCGGAGCTGGGATTGATGACGTCGTGCGATTGCGCTGATTTCAGATGAATGTAGCCGCCAGCCCTGAATTCCGAGGCTCCGCAATCGCGGCCAATGTATGTGATGGAAAACGTCTTCCAAATGCAAGTTCAGCGGACTGTCGGCTGGAAAGCCAACATTTATAGTAGTGAGGTTGCGCGCAGCTTGGAAGAAGTCTCTGAACGTATTCGATAGTTTTGACATCAAAGCGGTGACGTCTGAGGCCGAGTGAAAATATATATCCAAGCATGTGAGTCGCTCACCTAAAGCAGACATCGTCACTCGAGGAGCATTCAGCAATTTGAGAGCGGCTTCGGGACTTAATTGCGGACCCAAAAACCGGACTGACTGACAGCTAGATCCCATCAGAGCCAATGCCAATCCTTCGATTGCGCGCGAGCATGCCGGCTCCCAATCGAGCTTGACATCTCTGACAGTACCCAGCCGTCTCGCTCGTTCCATGATATCTTCATCCGCCCTGTCCTGTAACCGAAGGAGCTTGATTTGTTGCAAAGAGGAAAACGCGACAAGCGCCCGCTTTAAAGAAAGGATATCTCGTGCATTCTTGATCAGCGAAGTCTGATCGGCGAGTCTGGCTGTGTGAATTTCGGAGAGCGTAGGGTAATCACGCGCAATCTCGGCGAGGAATCGTTCCCAATCTAAAGCGAACATCATCAGCTAGATTGTCCCAGTTGACATGGAACGAACGATTCAAAGACGAAGTAATCACATACCACGTCCGTGATAATAAGGTCGGACCATATATGTAAAATATCGCGTATGATGAGCCTGTTGCATATCCACCAACTCATTCAATCGCCTGAACCCCTCTGCCGAGAACCTCAATGTAAAACGTCGGAACTTCCACGGCGTCGCAATCCTCATAAACCGCGTGCACACAAGCCTGTATCTGTCCAGATCGGACCTTTCTCCCCGCGAAGCCACCGCATTCGTACCGTTCCGCTTACTGTTGTACGGCGGGAAGGCGTAGTCATGTATAATTTCGCGTCCATCCGGGAACTCCGTGTCGGCGATCAGAAAGGACAAGATCAAACTCAGCAGTTCGTCGGCCAAAAAGCTGATGCGGCCGGGCTCATTCATCATAATCATCATGATCATTGATTTCGTGAGCAGGCAGCCGACACACCGGCTGTC
The DNA here is from genome assembly GCF_009556855.1 of Talaromyces marneffei. NCBI lineage: Eukaryota > Fungi > Ascomycota > Eurotiomycetes > Eurotiales > Trichocomaceae > Talaromyces > Talaromyces marneffei. The sequence continues at coordinate 1,317,817 of NC_072353.1, read as the reverse complement.
TGGAGCGCGACAGTTGGCATAGAGAGACGAGACAACGGTTGGGGAGGAATTGATTTATGGTCAAGTCGCAAATTTATCGTCGAAATGCTCGCACCCCCCCTTTCCTCTGACGAAAAACAGTCGAAGTCGTGGCACTGAGATCGAGCGGCCGAGATTGTCTTAAACCTGGGGGAAACCGCTACTCCTATTATTAAAGCAGGCGACAGGGGATATGCCATCATTCGAGGGAAAGAATGGCCACGGTTTGCAAAGCTGCAGAAACAAGCTGGCAACGTTGAAATGGTTGGGTTGGGGGAGGGGGGAGGCAGGCAGGTCTCATGTCACCACTACAGAGAGCAGCCATGCATGCTGGCCTGACTTAATTACATTCGACCTGCAGCGAGCGGATCCTAGGTTACTTGCGCTTGAATAATGGGCGGTCCTCTCGGGCGCTGGAAGGCCATCCACACGGCGGTCACATGACCGAAATCGACCCAGGAAGATCAGGAGCAGCATGCAGCCACATGCACCGGCTGGGACTGGCAGCAACCGTATCAGAGAGGAGAGAGCAAATGGATGAGGTTTGGCGGTGCAGAGATCAAGCGGGAGGGGGGGAACGATTGGAGGTTGGCGGAGGACGTGAAGAACGGGAGCCCTGCAGGTGCACGACCCGGGCGGCTAGCCTGCCCCCCCAAGACTGAAGTACGTCTCTACTCGTACGGAGAGTCCAGAGGCTACACCCCTGCCACGACCACTCTAGTGACCCCGCTCACGAACGAAACACACCCTCCAGCCAACCATCTCGGCCTCGTCGTCGCTCGTCAGAACAAGTCCCATGGTCCCGACCTTTAATTGCGGCCTGCGCCCCTCTCAGTGGTCCGCGTTGCCGCCCCTCTCCGTCAACATCGGAGACCGCTGCTCAGGATTCTCCAGGGCCAGGTTGCCTATGAATCAGTAGTGAACGTCGGAGAAAAGACTCGAGGTCAACTTGAACACGCATCAACTAGGCTAGGCCGTTTTCCATGGACGAGCCAATGATGTTGAAATGCCGAGGTCTTGCTCGAATATTGTTTATGATTACTGTCTACTGCTGCGCGCCGCCAGTGACCACAACAGTTCAGATTGCCAGCGCCGTCATACGGCGATAGCGACGCTCCCCAGGCAGATCTAGGTGTGCAATCTCTTCCCGACTTATACAGTTCCAGTCCACTTGATTGGATAGGGGGTGAGCATCTTGATGATGAGTATCCTATTTGGCATGACTACCAACCCATCTACAATCCGTCCAATGTCACCTACGTGGCACAATCACCACCAGTGATCCAATCGTTCAAGGTCAGGTGCTACTGATACAAAACTGGGCTGTCAGTGCAGTGCGGAAGCCCGTTTAAAGATTGCTAGCCGCACTCTTCATTCGACGTTGTCGAATGTCAGTGCTACTGATCTTGGACTCGAAGCTACTGGCTGACGTATCCGCCACTTCTTGTGCTTCTCCCGCTTGCAAGACACCAACTTCAAACACTTCTAACGATGCCCATCCTTTTTTATTTCTCTCCGTGTTGACGGCTTGTCCGCCGGACCGTGTCTCTGCTGACACAATCAAAGCACTAAATTGTTCCTCTGTAATGGTTGGGCCGAACGGGTCATCAATCTGTACCAACCGGACAGTTGTATCTGGCGCCACCTGAAACGAAACCTGTTTGCCATTCGGACCTGGTTGCTCTGTGCGCGTGAGATCAGCAGACGAAGTCTCCGGAGGATTAAAATCGACGATGGCTCGTAGAAATGATGCCGTTCCTTGCATTCTCTCTTCCCAGCTCTCTAGATACTCTGCAAACTTCTTATTCACGAGCATCTGATCGCCGGTTATCCCGACTGCAAGAACTTTCTTATCTCTCGTAACATCCAGTGTTAACGCGGTAGCTGTGAGCAATAACTTATGTCCAAGATGAAGATGATCGAATGTTCCGCCAACAATGACTGCGGCATGGCTTGTAGATCGCTCCTCGTCGGAACTTATGATCGTTTCTACTGCAGAGGAAGTAGTGCCAACAGGTAGTTTGGTGTTAGCGATGGAAACCCCATGCGTTGACAGAGCAGCTCCTAGAAGCTCTCCCTCGGTTGTGCTTGGGACGTAAACATGATCCCAGGGCCGCTGTGAAGTTGCCAATGTCCTAAAATCAATGATAGGCCCTTGTATTCTTTTCCAGTTTTCGGCCTGCTCATATTCTGTGTTATCGACGAAAAAGACGCGAACGTCAATGCCTCCTGGTGCATCCAACTCTACATCATTCTCAGCGCTAATAGCTCCCACCAGTGTGTAGAAGTTGGCCAGGAGTTTCTGGATACTAGCAAAGGCCTTTGATCGGGGGTGATATTGAGTGGACAGGAGCTGAGGAATGACCAGTGCAACATCAAGCTTATATATATCGCTGGAGCCCTTTAACTGAGCTGCAATGCTTGAAAATAAATGCGACAATGCCGGCCCATAGACTTCCTTCAACTGACGCACTGCGGGGGAGGGCGGGGCCGGCAGCAACAGAAGACTATGCAGAGCAGCCATGTATCGTCTGGCGAAATGAACGGCTTCGTAGATGGATCCCAAAAGAATGTACTTATTGTGAACAAGATAGACAGACTCGAAAATGAGAGACTCTATGTAGCAAGCCTCTGATGATTGCCCTCCGATAGCCGAAAGAAGAAGAAGCCGCTGAATAAGCCGAACGCTGACCGCTGGTTGGCTGCTGTGGGCGGCAGGGAGCGAGGGAACGCGGGGACGCCCAAAGCCTAACGGGACTAACTGAAGCATTCATTGCTCTGATTAATTAAGCTCCCTTCTACAACACAATTGACTGCTATTTTGTTCGAAATAGACGCCTGAATACCCATGGTGTGCTAGAACAATTGAACTACAGGCTGCACAAGCTCTTGGCGGTCTCGGAGCCCCGCAGTGTCTCCTCGCATATGTGACTGGATAACTGGCATTAGGCTGACTGACTGTTGACACTCATTTATCACCTCCCACAAATAGCTCTACGCGCTCGCCCAACATGTCCAATCCTCCATCCCAACAACAGTACGAGACCCCAAGGCGGCCGGCTCCATTCACTCGTCAGTCGGAGGAGCTCCATATCCCCTTGTCAGGCGCCACCGTCCCTTCGAATGCCCCTCGATACTCGACAGGGCCAGACGCTGGTCACGTCCCCCCTGCCATCAGTATTCAACAGTCGACACCCCAGCATTCTCAATATGGGTCAGCTACCAGCACGCTTCCCGGAGCTTTGCAACCAGGTAATATGTCCGGTCGTCCAGCACCCTTATCCACCAACACTGCTCCCTCCGCTGTGCCGAGCCTACCTCCGCCAACCTCGCAACCACAACAAGCGACAACGCCGTCTCGATCAGGAACCGTTAATCATACACATGTCCATTCGCGATCAAGTCCTGCGGGATTCGATCAGCCTAGGTATAAGCAATATGGAAATACACCGGAAAGCGCAAAGTATTCCTCTCCGCCAGGCGGTTTCCCACCTCATACGCCATCGGGCGCCAAATATTCGCCGTTGGGTCTTGCAGATATAAGACCACCCAGTGACTCGCTATTGATGGACCATCCAATGACGCCGGGGTCTTTTGCAGCTTTTAATAATGACATTCAAATACCCACAAACAGCAACTATGTCGCTCCGTGGCCGATATATGCGGTCGATTGGTGCAAATGGCCGATGTCCACAGGAAGCTCTTTCGCTGGCAAAGTGGCCATTGGAAGCTATCTTGAAGATAGTCATAACTATGTGCGTCTATATCACGTCTCATTTATGCAACGCATGACTAATTGATATAGATTCAAATTATCGATACCCATCGCAAACAACCAGAGGCCGATACCCCAGATGTGGTCCCAGGAGACGTGGAGTTAGAATACGTCAAGACAGCAGAGGCAACACATTCATACCCGGTCACAAGAATATTATGGGAACCTCCTTCCTCCCAGAAGCAGTCGACAGACTTGCTTGCGACATCGGGTGATCACCTTCGGTTATGGTCTTTGCCAAACTCGCAGATTGTACAAACTACAAACTCGATCAACAATCGAAATCAGGGCCCGTCGCCAGCAAAATTGTCCCCGCTAGCTCTTTTGTCCAACTCTAAATCACCTGAACACACGGCGCCTATAACTTCACTGGATTGGAATATACTGTCGCCTAGTCTGATTATCACGTCTAGCATCGACACAACATGTACGATCTGGGATATTCCGACATTGACTGCTAAGACGCAGCTTATTGCGCACGACAAGGAAGTGTACGATGTACGCTTCTGTGCGAATAGCGTTGATGTGTTTGTCAGTTGCGGTGCGGACGGCAGTGTGCGCATGTTTGATCTGCGGAGCTTGGAACACAGTACAATCATATATGAGCCGTCGGAAAAGAACGAAAAACGTAAGTCATCAATTCCAAGCAACTTGCAAACAAGGTCTGACATAGTCGCAGTTATGAGCCCCGGAGGCTCCAGCCCAGGACACTCTATATCGTGGCCACCACCCCTACTTCGTATAGCCAGTAAGTCTTCCTCCATCCTGGCTTGGAACAAAAACCACTCACTAAAGAAACAGCATCCCCCCACGACGCCCACCTCCTTGCAACATTCTCCCAAGACTCAAACCTAATCCGCATCCTCGACGTCCGCCAACCAGGCCAAGCGCTCGTCGAACTGCGCGGCCACTCCGCCTCCGTAAACTGCATCGAATGGTCCCCCAGTCGCCGCGGCACATTGGCTTCTGGAGGCGACGACTGCTGCGTCCTCGTCTGGGACCTGATCAACCAACACAACGCCGCGCAAATCCAACCACAACAACCCCCTCCTTCTCTCCCGGCTGGGCCCGTCGGTGGCGCCGGCGGAGCAGCAGCAGCGACACCATCAACTACCGAACGAGGCCCAGCAGCAGCATGGCAATGCGACTATGAGATCTCGAATATTTCATGGTCTCCACAAGGATCGCCGGCTTCTCAAAATCCGCGTGACTGGCTTGGTGTTTGTGGTGGAAAGGGATTCTGGGGTGTTGCAATGTAGATTTTTTTTGTTGTTTTCTCTGCCTTCACGTCATAACGAGCGCTTTTGACGACTTTGTTTTTGTTTCCATCAAATTTTTATTTTATATTTCTCTTCGCATACCTTGCATTTGGGCCCCTTTTCTTCTTTTCTTCTTTTCATATGCTCCGCTCCAAAATATTACTGTTTTATGATTCATTGGAACATCGATGTGGATCATTGTTATGTTATGGCGCATGATAGTACCTTTTTACTATACCTAGACTAAAGAATAAACGACATCAGGAATATGCATTGAATTGTTTATAGTTATGTAGATATATACATCGATAATGAAACGCTAGGACAAAAAGCATACAACCTATCCGCTATGGAAAATAGACATATGAAAAATGAACCCCCAATGACCGATAATGCAAGGTATAACTGATTGAGTGTAGTATACAAGTGAAGGGGGAAAAAAAGGGGAAGGTGAGGTTCGTCGATCTTGGAAGGGCTAGGAGGGGGATTGCTTGAGACAGGACTAGTTAGTTAGATACCTGAAACTTCGCAAGCAATTCACTTTCCAATTGACGCGCAAACTTGACACTGGGAACATCCACAGCTCGCCAAAAGATATCTGCAAGCCAGAGGGCAATGGGGAGACAGATGCTCCATCCAATGGCAGCCCCGAAAAGGAATTGAAATGCTGTCTCGCGTCCGGTGATTTGCCAGATATTGTGCATCAGAGTGTAGCCAAGTCCGTGGAGGATTGGGCCATGAACGATGTAAAATGCATAGGAGATTTGTCCAAGGTATTGAGAGAGGGGATTCACAAAAATCTTTTGAATGGTCTTGGAATTGTTGATGCTTGCGACGATCAGGACCGCGCCGAGAGTTTGTGGGAAACGGTGTGGTTCTGGATACGTTTTTGGAGTAATGTGAGCGAGCCAAACATATCCTGGAGTGTATAGTCCACCAATATTTGGTGATGAGCCCATATACAGCCCTAATATGAAAATGCCTATCCAAATAGCATTTTGTCGTCGTCGAAGAAGACTCTGGACAGAGGTGGTGCCCACAAGTTTTTCCAAGTCTGACAAAGGTGCAGTGGCAGATTCACAGTTGGATGTGGTTGCAGTATTGTTATTCCAAATTCCATTTTCGAGGTCGATTTCAGCAAGGATCAAGCCGCTCAGGAAGAGCACCACATCCCATCTGCCCCAACGTACGCAGAACCAAAGCGTCATGGCCTCCAAGATCAAGCGAACCTTAGTTCTGAACCGACTGACGGCAAGAATCGTGACAAAGAGCACCATCGAGCTGCGGAATTCGACGGGAATTGTCCAGAGATGAGGGTTGTAGTTGTTATAATAAAGCCCCCAGTCCCAGAAATTCATCAATCGGCATATCGTGTTATACCAGTCCCAAAGTTGTATGTACGTTGATCGCAGGATAATTGGATGCTGTTCATTCGTGCCAGTAATCGTTCGACTATGATCCACGACCCACCGAGAGTAGTTGTATAACCCTAGACGGACTGCAACAAATACACAAAACAACCCGACGATTGACGGAATATAGAGACGCAATCCACGTCGGAAAGTTGCCGAAGAAAGTACTGCGAAGGTCTGTTCAAATGCCCCGCTTCGAATCGTTTTGAGAGGTCGATAAGAAAGAACGTAACCTGAAATCACGAAGAAGATGGCGACCATGATGTGCCCCGAAAAGATCATGTGAAAGAATGGTAGCTGATGTAACCCAAAATACTGCTTATTAAAACCCCAGCCTATATGTGTATGCCATGTATACGTGAAAAAGAAATGAAAGTTGAAGACGAGCAGACAAGCCCATCCTCGCAAGCCATCCAACGCCGCAATATCGTGCAGTTTTTTTGGTTTGTTCGGTTCTCCGCCCGTGATGTGATGCTGCAAGTAACTCGGTACTGTAAAGACCATGAATTGTGAAAAGATGCGCTCGGCGTACTCAGGGAAATCCTCATCTTGTTGCATTGTCAGCGACTGGGACCACGACATAGATGAGTCAGTAGCGGCATTGTGAGGGGGTGCGTGATCTGTGTAGGGCCGATCCGTATCTTGTCGTCGGTCGAGCTCCGGAAGGCTGAATTCGAGGGATAGGTTTCGCGGCATGTCATGGGGGGACGCTATCAGAGACTCCCTGCGTCTCACAGAGTCCCTAACCTGTGCGGTCATGGTATCAAATTCGATTTAAGATAATTCACATCAATTGAACGGGGACATGGATTATTGCATGCAAAGACTGGGGTTGTGACAAGATGAGAATAATCTCATGCTGGCCTTAACTCCCCATAGGAATCGCCCTCGGTCTGGCCGAGTCGTGAGGGAGGGGGTTCCCGCACGAGAAGTGTACGATGTGGGCGGGTTTAATTGTCGGTGATGGCGTTTGATGTAGTGCCGTATATGCACGTTGATAGCGAATTTTACAGGAGAACGAAGTAGCAAAGGACAGGCTATGCAAATGGGAATACAAGAGCAATGCGGTGCAGTGCATATGATATGTCCAGACGCAAAAGTGAGTGAGTTGATATTGAGTAATTGACAGTGAAGGTAGTGAAGAGAGCAGGAGAAGACAAGTATGTAGGATGCAACTTCCCCAGGGAGGCGCAAACTCGGCAGGCCAATCACAGGGGCGGCCGCCTGGTGGACCGCCGCTACTCGACGCCAGCCGTGGTCGAGACTGGGCCTCACCTCTTAGAGTCCTTACTACTAGTCTACTACAGTAGTACGAGTTTATGTTACTCTGTATATCGATGTGGTCAGGCTACAATATGGACGTGATTATGAGAAGACGTGGACAGGTCTGTGTAGTTAAATATCAGGCACATGAGACAATCATGTCACATTCGCTAGTTCTCAACAATGTAAACAAAGTGACTTGTCTCGACACGCACCGGATGCCAAGTCGCCAAGCCAGTGTATACACAAAGAGTGCTTATTCGAATATTTATGCATCCGAAAACCCACCCAGGCAGAACGACGAGTCGTGAGTCGCGGCCCTGAGTTTTAGACCCGTTAGCCTGCTGACCTTTTGCGGAGAAGGAGTTGCCCGGAAAAAGAACTAAGCCATGACTAAGCCGATCACGTGATAGTTAACTAACTATATTCTGCCTCAGGCTGTAATGGAACTGTCACGTGAGCGCGTAGCACCTTCCTATGACGCCGATGCTTGGATGTCGTGAATGAGCAAGGAACTCGACCAAATCCCAAAGATGATTGTAGAGGCGATCTCCTAATATAACTCCACGTATAGGATAGACGTCAGGCTCGTTGGGTCCAAATAAGCTATAAAAATGTTTGAGAGCTTCTCATTGGCTGTCTGTCGGGCTGCCGTAGTTCGCTCCTTCTGTATTCGGGGGATGAGAAGAAGATCTGCAAAAAGCCAGAGTGCCGTTACTCGAGTCTTTCAGGACATCATCATCACCTTTGTTTCGACAACAGGGCCTTTCCGGTTCAGTTCAGTTCTGCGACACGCCCTCTTTGTTCATCCTCTGATAGCATGCTCGCGCCTGCCGACGTCAACTGCGCATGAAACTCTTCGGTCTCCCAAAATCTTCAAGGACGCGCATTCGCCTTTCTACCACCTCCACTTGTCCACCACCACCAACCCCAACCAGCCTACACGTCGTTATCAAAATGCGCCCTTCCGTTATCTACAATTAAATCCTGAAGTTTGATCTCGTGATTGGATATTGATGAGCCATCCCTGGGGCTGGCAGTCCCGTCGCCTTCGCCATGGATTTGCGCAACATCATGAACAACGATGCCAGCAATGCTGCGAAACCTCAACCTCCGTCACTACAACAATCTCCACTGCGACAGAACTCAGAGCCCATCTTCGCTCCGCGACCAAACGAAGTTTCAACGCCCGGTCCATCCTATCAATCGAATCATTTCGCGCGCCCGCAACCTCCCTCGATACAGCCACAACACTCTCCCAGCGTATCCTCAGCATACAGTTCAACCCAATCCCCATTTCAATATAACTCGAGTATACCAGCAAATGGAGGACCTCCTCCTCACTATTCACAGAGTCCTCCGCCGCAACCATACCAGACCCGAGATTCTGGCCCGGTCACTCCGGCTAGCCCTGCAGTCTTCACACAGCCATCTTTAGCTTCCCCGTATACACCACGGACGAACTCGGCATCTCAACAACAGCAAAAGCAGCAACAGTCTTACTTCAATCAATATCCTGCTCCTCCGCCAGCTCATTCTGCTTCCGGCCCTCAGTCTAACTTTACTTATCCGCCTCACGCCAGTGAAAGTCCTCGTCCGGTAAATACTCAACGACCACCTCAACACCAGCAGATATCTCCTCCACCACCACAGCGTTCCCAGCCTAGTACGCCACTAGGTCCGCCTGCTGGTCCGTACCAACGTCCCCCGTCTCAACCTGCGCGGCCTCCGTCTGCGGGAGAAGGTACGCCAGTTCAAGCAACGAATACGTGGAGCCCTCACGATTCACATGCACCTGAACAAAGAACGGGCTATCCACAAAGCTATCCAGCTGCTCATCCACCGCCCAGGGATTTGAGACAGGCAGAAAGGCCCAGTCAAAGCCAATACCTCCCAGAATCCGACAGAGAAAGGAGCATTAGCATTAGTCCCAAAACCATCGTCTCACGACAGAGTCTATCTCAGGACCGAGACCCCATTGCGCCTCATCGTACCAGTATAGATGACGATCGCTGGCGTCAGAGTCCTTCTGGCAGTCACTCCCACAGCAGCTCTGTTGCAGAACACAAGTACTCATCACACCCGCCCCAGCAAGACTACGCTCAACGCCCTCAAGCGATGCAAATGAGCAGCTCCCCAATGGCGAGACACACACCATCTCGTGAGCCTTCGGCAGTACAAATTCAACCCATCAAGACCGAGATTCCAGAACCATCGGAGATCTCAGGACGACCGCCCAAACGGAAGAAGATGAGATACACCGAGCCTCCAATCTATGCTCGAAGAGTCCCAAGAGGTGGAAAAGGTCCAATCATTCCAAATCCAAGGCCAGCCATTCCAAAACACTCACCTGTCCGATTCGCCGTCCCTTCGCGCGCGACATCCGTGCAACGATCTGTGGCGTCGCCGTCTAGATCAATTCAAACCCCTGCGAGACCGCCACCTATCAATGGTACTACTCCTGTTAGCAGCCGCCCTGTTCCTCTGCCACAGCCACAACCCTCATACGGACTGTTGGGACCTTGGGAACCATCAATTTCTGGAAAGATCCCATACGAAGAAATCACAAAGACCGTCTGTGACTTTCTCTTCAAAGAGGTCGTCTGTAGGCCGGATCTTGCTGCGGGAGCCGCTGGAGCTGCTGCAACAGGGTCGGGGGCAATGCTGGAAATCGAGGCCAAGTTAGGACGAATAATGGATAAGGATCGGCAGGGACGTCTACGTCTACCAGTTATGAGTGAATGCATCCTCCAAACCGAAAACTCGGGATACCGGACTGCCTTTGAAAGTTCTATGAGCTTGGTAAGACCTCAATTCTGAGCTAATATACTATCCATGCTAACGATTCCTAGGCGCAACATCAGGCCATGAATAATTTCTTAAACGAAGCTGTAAAGGCTTCAATGCCCCAAGCTGGGCTCAATCGGATTCCTCTGTCGTATGCACACAAGAGAGAGCGCGATACATTTTATGAAGTACCACCTTCAGAGCTACCTCCGCTCATACAGAATTACCTGAATCCACGACACAAACCTAAAGTGCGAGTAACCACCGATCAGAAAACCGGCGAAATCCTGGCAAAGATTATCAAATGCCGGCTAGCAGATTTAGATGTGTATAGTCCTCGCACGAACGTTGACTGGCGCATTTCCGTCAATCTCGAAATGAACTATGACCGAGACGTACACAATTTTCCGATTGCAGGCGGTGGTTCTCAAAAGCCAGGTGGCGAAAGAATCAAAGATCGCATGAGTTATCGCCATTTGGCCTACCAGATTGATCTTACCCAAGTGGGTACAGCAGATGTGAGTTTCATTCCTAAAGCACAATACCATCACCCGGCTAATGAACATTTTAACAGAGTGCTATCAAGAAGGACTTCGAGCACGAGCTTGAGGTTGAGATTTCTGCGGCGGAGGTACGACGACAAGGGGAGCTTGCCAGAGAAGGGAACGAGAGAAACCAATACGAAGAACTCATCAAAGGCTTTGTCGATAACGTCCGCTTCCTCGCTCGAGCTGTGCCTAATGCATGAGCTGAAGAGTATCGCTGCACCTTCCATTTCCCCTCGAACGAATCACCATAAGCAACAAACGAATACATTGGAGTTGAAAAAAAAAACTTCAGCCAGAACATCTTCTTTTCTTCAACAGTTCTTCTGATGGTTGGGACGAATTTCTTGTCATTTTATTATAGAATGCGCGGCTATTTATTACCGTACATGGGTGGATGGGTTGGTATCTTATCTTTTGAAGCTTATGAGGGTTTGTCATATTACTTGTCTTCATATACTTACGTCTACTTCTTCTCTCTTCGATTCATCTCTATTTATTATCGTGTAAGCGATGAGGATGCTATTTGAATTTAATATGGTGTGTTTTCCTTTTCCTCTTCATCAGAGGAGAGCCAATGGATAAGAAACAGAAAAGTCATCTTTTTGTGAATTCTGAATTTCTGCATCTTAATGGGTATGTAGGTATGTAAGCGTCTCTAAACACATATGAATAGCTTCTTGGTAGCACAAAACGAGCAGAAAGAGATAAATAAATAACGAAAAGTAATACCATCGAGCCTTCATGCATTGAAATTAGATTGTGTATGAATCCAAGAAGAAGATGAGAACCATGAAGACTACTACACAAACCAAGTAACTAGCTATGTGAATAAGAAAAATAAAAATACAATCGGGGGTGTTTTTTTTTTTTGAATCACAGACCAATCAACTACTCCGAATCATCCAAATATGTCGGATTATCATCCCCCATCGCACCGGGTGTGGCAGCCATTGCTGGTGTTGGAGCGTCATAGGGTAATCGTCCACCGACAGTAAGGCCACCGCCACCACCTCCGGCGCCTGGTGTAGGCGCATTGAGAGCTCCGGGTGTCGGTGCGCTTTCGGCCCAGCGAGGAGTGGAAGCTGTGCCTGAAGCGCCTGGTGTAGGAGCTGTGGGATATGCGCCGGGTGTGGGTGCTGAGTAGTCGCCTCCGGGGGTTGGTGCATCGTACCGTCCGGTGTTGGCTGCAGCAGAAGGTGCGGAGTTGCTGTTGGCGGTCCAAGCGGGTGTGCGACTGCCTGTTGCAGCGCCCCAGGCTGGGGTACGAGATCCGGCTGCGAAGGCGTCGAAGCCGCCGCCGCTACCACCGCTACCTGAGTCATAGGGTGTCCGGGCACCGCTGTTCCAGGCTGGGGTGCGTCCTCCTCCCATTGCGCCGCCGTAAGCTGTGCGAGAACCGTCGGCTTTCCAGGCTGGTGTGCGTGAGCCACTGGCCGCGGAGCCTCCCCAAGCAGGAGCTGGGTTATGTTAGTATGAAGGTCATCTCATTGACACAGGAAAGGCACTTACTTCGTGAAGACAGTGATCCACCCCATGCCGGAGTCCTCGAATCCAGCGAGGCCATAGGTGTTCGCGAGCCAGCCCAATTTGGTTGTGGTGGTCCTCCAGGGCCTCCAGGCACACGGGGTCGACCTCCACGACCCATGTCGATAGTTTGACCGGTAATAGGACTAAGGCATGTTAGTAACTAGTTGCGAAAAGATTCTGGGACTGCAATGAACTTACTCCTTGACAACAACACCGGTCCGAGGAACCATGACTTTCGTTCCTTTAGTATGTAGCTCAACACGTACTAGGTCCTCCGTAGTCTCTCGAACAATACCGATTAGACCCTTGTAACTGCCTTTCGTGATACCGACAGTCTTTCCAATAAGCCGGTCTCGGCCAGCACGTGGAGGCGGCATGGCTCCTCCTTGAGGTGGGCGTTGCATGATAGCAGGGTTCATGCGTGACAAATCCGGACCTGTAGCACGGCCTCCCTTTGCGGACACCGTAACAACATTCGAAGTACGAACCACAATAACACCCGTGTTCTCGGCCTGCGCCTTGTTATGCAAGAAGAGGAAAGATCTGTGAATATGCATGATGACGCCACTGCGCTGTTCTCCATACATCTCGCGCACTGTATCTCCATGCCGAATCTCCGCACCGTTGCGGTCTGTCGCAACAGCGTCTTTGCGCTTGGCGATTTTGGATGCTATTCGCGACGGTAGAACGTTTCTGACAGAGCCATTCTGATCTATGACACGCAGTGACTCGCGATCAACTTGGATAATGCAAGCAACGGTAGTAGCACTAGAATTTGTTAGTATGCATTGAAATTCCAAAAAAGGGTTACGACTTCTTACTCAAGCTGAACAAGGTCATGCACGTCAAACGTTCCAAGCTTGCCATCAACACCAGACTCGGTCGAAAGCCGCAAGTCCTTGCTGAAAACAGTGATTTCTTCCATACTCATATCACTGAGTATGGTAACACTATCACCCTTGACCTGAACCACCATACCAAGTTCATCCTGATAACGGCTACCGCCAATGACTTTGACATGGTCACCTTCACGGAATCGCTTTCGTAGGGTTTTGATCGGCGCATCTATTACTTGTCCCTTCATGTCACCTTCTGTGACCTCCAACGTGATAATATCGCCTCTGGTCGCGACCGTTTTTCCGATTATGCCTTGTTGTTCACCTTTGTACACTTCGACTTGATCTCCAGGTCGGTAAGCATCCTCTGCAACGGTGTTCTTGAGCGTGTTGGCCAATGATGCCAGGTCGATATTTGCAGTACCGTCCTCAGAGCCCCGAGCAAACATGGTGACTTCCTCTAGGCGAGGGTTGACGTTTGTCGTGATCAAATGCTGAATCTTCATCTCCTTGACTAAGAAGCCATCGACGTAGGTGTCGCCCATGTAATTCCAAGACTTTCCGCTCAAATTGGATGTTCCTACTAGATGTCTGCCATGCTTCTTACTGGCTTCTGCCTCACTAAACAGACGTTGAGGTGGTCGAGCGGCTGTGTTGTTTGCGGCGCCGAATCTCTTTCTCTTCACATCGGCAGGTGCAGAAAGGTCTTCATTCAATCCGTAGTCGAGACGAGGAACCAGGCGAACAGTGACTTCCAAACCGTTTGTTTCGACTTCTTCAATTTGAGCAAGATCGCCTTGGTATTTTCCACGCTTGATTCGCACCCAGTCACCGGGGTTGAGCTCTTCGGACTTCTTGACTCGTAGAAGATCAGGCATCTCCTTGACCGGTACCAAGACCATCTTGGTCTTAGGATAGACATCGAGAAGACCGTCGAGAGCTTCCATGACCTCGGCCTGTCTTCTCGCTTCAATGTAGACGTAACCAGTCATTGTCTTTCCACGCTCAAAGGCTGATATAATCTTCAATCCATGACGGGTACCGGGAGGTCGCTGTTCGATACGCTTCTGAATATTGAGCACCACATCTCTCTCTTTTCCCGGCTTGCAGCGAACACCCCAGATACTTGGATCGTCGACACTGGGAAGAAGCAATCTCTTGGGAACAACGACCGAGTCTGTGGCGGCCATACGGTTGCGCCCATATCGTTCTTTGAGTGCAGCTGCCTGCTTCTCAGCGTCCATATGAGCTTCAAGCTCGCGTTGGCGATCGAGTTGTCTGTGTCTGCGGTCGTCTAGCTCAGCGCCGAGGGGGAGCGCATCGAGATCGTCGGGATGGGCTTCGGCGCCAAATACATCGCCCATGTCATCTTCTTCATCCTCTGCTTCTTCATCGTCGTCATCAACGCCAGCTTCTTCTTCAATAAAAGCATTGACACCGCCTCGTCTCCTGCGCTTTTTAGGTCGGCCCTAGATATAACCATTAGAACCCAAACAGAGTAAAAATTTGCTGGAACAATTCTATAACTTACTGAAACAGCATCTTCATCATCATCATCTTCTTCATCCTCGTCCTCCTCTTCATCCTCTTCGTCTTCCGCCTCATCCTCGTCTCCTTCATCTTCATCGCCTCTTCCTTCGCCTTCAGCTCCTTCATTGTCATCCTCAGCATCTTCATCCACCTCGACCTCCCGACCTCGTCTGCGATCGGGTCTGACGCCTTCCTCGTCCGAGTCGACAGCTGGGGCTGGGTTGAAGTCGTCGTCCTCCTCATCGGAGCCGAAATCCTGGTTCAGCACGTTGTTTGACATTGTTGCGGTTTGAGTGATAAGTTTCTCGATAGGGAAATTCGATATAAGAGTAAAAAAGGGAACAAAATTATAGGATAGTCAAGGACGTGGCGGGTAAAACGTGGTCGTCAAGAGCGCGTAGATCGGATGGTAATGCGACTAATCGTGGATAAGTCGCAGCGAGAATAATAAAAGACGTTGACCACAAACCGAAACGGGGGTCAAAGACTCAGAAATAAATGAGAAGCAAGACGAAATGGAATAAATGCGCAAGGTCCTTTGCCCAACGACAAGCTGCTAGTGGTCCTCAGGCCCAGCGACGAGTCTGAGAATCGTGCTCGCCTCCGACCAAAAGAAAAGCGGCGTAACCTGACTGGCAATATGTATCGATGTTAATCTCAGTCCCGACCACGAAGATACAAGAGTGAGTCGTGACTGAAACAATGGAAGAGCCTTAAATGAAGAGAAAGTTGTTCAAAATAAGTTGAGGCTGTCCAGAATTAGTCTTAGTCCAGTTCCAGCTTTAATGAAGGCCAAATACCGGACTGCGCTTTTGGTTGGCCTCGCTGGCCCTAACTTAACATGCGGCATCAGCTTTGATTATCTAATCCATCGATAGATTCCCGTCAACATCTTCTAAGTTAACTAACTAGTTAACTACATCAAAAGCTCACGTATATTTTTGATGGTCACTTTGTTAGTTGATTAAGGAATAAGCCCATAGCCATAGCCTAGGTTTCTTCAGAGTATGATTAACCCCAGCGCACACTGACCTCTTCCTTCAGTGCTTATCAATAACTTTTACTGACTGAGCGAGCAATCATCTCCACGAATATGTATCAACCTTTATAAAACCATCTTCATGGTGTCAACTATTCTTGGAACCCATGGAAGTCATGAAAGATGGCCCAAATACTTGACCTCCCCACAGAAATACTACTTCTAATCGGTAGATGCATAGAAACAGAAAAGGACATAAACTCCGTCTGCCAGACAAGTCACAGATTCCATGCCCTCTTCACTCCGTACCTCTATAAACTCAACGTCCGACAGGGCAAGAGCTCAGCCCTAGTCTGGGCCGCCGAACATGGCCGCCCAGCCACCGCAAGACTAAGCCTCCAAGCCGGCGCTCGCATAACGGCGTCCAAAGATGGTATGCCCCTCATATCCTGGGCTGCGCGGGGCGGACATCTGGAGGTTGTCAAACTACTACTCGACACGGGCAAAGTCCAGATCGATTTCCGAGGCTCGCCAATCTACAAGATCGCATTAGGCTGGGCAATCAAATGCGGCGACGAAGCCATTGTCAAGTTACTGCTTGATGCAAAAGCCGATGTGAATAAACGCTCCATTGATGGCGCAACGCCATTGATTGCGGCTGCAAAGGCGGGCCATGAGGGGATTGTGAGGCTGTTGATTGAGACAGGAAAAGTCGGCTATGATATGAGAGATGCGAATAGTTGTACTGCTTTATTCTATGCTGTGTCATGTGGTTATGAAGACATTGTCGAGCGGCTGCTTGAGACTGGGAAGGTGGATGTTAATATTGGTGATTTTCACTGTCGATTACCCTTGAGCTACGCTGCTGAAATGGGGTATGAGGGGATAGTGAGGTTACTTTTGGAGACTGGGAAGGTGAAGGCTTACTACGGAGGTACGGTAGTTGTTGGGGGGACACCGTTGGCTTGTGCTATTAAGGGAGGGTATGTAGGGATTGTGAAGATGTTGATGGATACCGGAGAGCCTGTTATGCATATTCCAGATCAGAATGGTCAGACGGCGTTGTCTTTGGCTGAAGAAGGGGGTAATGCAGACATATTAAAGTTGCTTCGGCCGGAGGTAGATACTAGGAGTTGACCACTAGTCGATATAACTATCCATAGATTTACGAGGATACCTAAGCTATCAATGTGCACATGTAAAAATAGGTACAGGTAAGATTTTATCAACGTGATTCCTAAATAGAATATATGACCTATGAAAATTGGATTATTCAACATTGCAATATTGATTGATGGAATCTAGTAAAGTCCACGATAAAGGTTTAGATATATATTGATGTAGAACATACAGAAATATAAACAGTCGTACCTCGCAATCTTGGAACAGAAGAGACGATAGCTCAGAGCCCAGTTGAAACAACGAAAAGCGTGTCATAAAAAAGAGCACATGCGTACATACATACTTACAGTACATGCAGAGAAAAACTCAACTCAAGTCTAGCCAAGTCACGAGTGAGTGGGTATCAAAACTAAACCACTGCTACATCTATAGCTTCATACCAAACATCTTGTGAACCCTCATACTCTGACGTATACTAAGATCAAGCATAATCTCCTCACTACCACCGGGAATAGCATAAGCACGCACATCACGGTACAAACGCTCAATCTTGCCACCTTGGCCACCACGGCTGTAACTGAGACCACCAAAGATTTGACTGGCTTCTCGGGCACAGAATTCAAAGGTCTTGGTTGATTGGGCCTTGAGACCGGCAATGGCGCCACCCATCTTGAGCATGGCTTCGGTGTCTTCCATGGATTGGGCTTGGTAGACGACGTTCTCGAGCCAGTTGTAGGCAGCTTCGATCTGGCG
The DNA here is from genome assembly GCF_009556855.1 of Talaromyces marneffei. Taxonomy (NCBI): domain Eukaryota; kingdom Fungi; phylum Ascomycota; class Eurotiomycetes; order Eurotiales; family Trichocomaceae; genus Talaromyces; species Talaromyces marneffei. The sequence continues at coordinate 1,300,008 of NC_072353.1, read as the reverse complement.
GGCCATGTCGGCGAGTTTCATGCGGATGACGGGATGGTCGATGAGTTTCTTGCCGAAGGTGCGACGCTTGTTGGCGTATTTGACAGATTCCTCGTAACAGACGCGAGAGAATCGGAGAGATTGGATGATGATACCAATACGTTCGTGGTTGAAGTTGGTCATGATGACTATTCAATGTAAGCGGATGGTTTTAACGAGGTCTTCTTGTAGATAGTTTACTCACCTTTGAATCCTTGGTTTTCCTTTCCGATCAAGTTCCCAACAGGAACCTTGGTGTCTTCGAAAGTGATATAAGTAGTACCACTGCTCCAGACCCCCTGGCAGTCCATGCGACGAGTGCTGACACCGCCGTTTTCTCGCTCAACAAGCAAAACGCTGATACCGTTCATGCCCTCGCCTCCAGTACGGACAGCGACAGTGAAATAGTCAGCCCAGATACCATTGGTAATCCATTTCTTCTCGCCGTTAACAATGTAGTGCTTTCCATCTTCGCTCAATTTGGCTTCGCAAGTCAAGTTGGCCACGTCACTACCAGCATCGGGCTCGGTAATAGCGAGACAAATGCGCTTGTCACCAGCCAAAATACCAGGCAAAATCCGGTCCAGCAAGGGCTTCTTGCCAAACTTGACGAGTGGCGGGCACCCGATACCGAAACCGCCAATCAAGTTCCAAACCAGACCACCGCTACCAGTGCGCGAAAGCTCATCAGTAACAATGAGTTCGTGGAAGTGATCCCACATCTCTGGAGGTACCGACTTGACTCGAGCCTGTGTGTATTCAGCTGGGAAGTGGACGCCAAGAAGGCCGGCGAGATAACCGCGTTCTCCCATCTGTTTGTAGATGCTGTCTGGTACTTTCTTTCCTTCGTCCCATTCTGTCACGTATGGCTCGATTTCGGATTCGACCCATTCTCGGACTTCTGCGCGAAGAGCGGCGTGTGTCTCGTTGTAGTAGGGAGAGTGTTGCTAGAGAGAAAGTGAATTAGCATACAACGTTTGCGAATGATATAAAGGGAGTAGAGACATACGCCTTGGTACCACGAGGGGTCTGCGAAAGGAATAAGGTCTCCGTAGGGGTCCAAAGGTCCCTCTGATTTGGCGGGTTTGGCGATAGCTTTGGCCTTGGCTGGGCTGGGTGCAGCAGGAGTAGGAGCAGGAGCGGAGGGTGCCTCGACTTTCTTGGTGTCGAGAGATCCAATTTGAAGCTGGCTCTTGTACTTCTTCAAGATGCCTTCATTGTGGTACTTCCAGAACTGCTTGGAGGCATCTTTGCCGGCAACACGTTGAAGAACTATACGGAATCCTGATTAGTATGGCGGATAACGCTAAAATGAGTTTCTACGTTAACATACTCTTCTTGCCACCTATTGACAGGGAAGTTAGTCCTCGATATTCATCAATACACGAAGATAGGCTGGTTGCTAATAACTTACCAGGATGATCATCCTGAAACTTGGTCACATCATAGACATCCTCGTCAATGACAATCCACAGGCTATCCGACTTATTATGAGCAGCCACCTGCTCTTTCGAAACCCTTTGCGACATTGCAGTGGTTATGCTGTGCAACGAGTGATGATGTTATAGTGGTACACGGACTCGGACTCGAAACTTGGCGCGACGGAGCAAGCAAGCAAGTTATCTAACACACAAAGGAAGGATACGAAGGAATAAAGAAGAAAGAAATACAGGATTTCGTCCGAGTAGCAGCTGATTATAAAGAGGAAAAAGGCATCAAAACCCCACGGGGCTCGAGGTAGGAATATTGTGTTGGATTTCGGAGAGCTCGGTTCGTCGAACTTGATTCACATGCTTGTGATTTTGCCCGCCGGCGTCATAGGTAGGTAGATGTTCTAGCGGGCCGCTGGCAGCGGAGCCAACCAAAGACCGGCTAAAATAATAGCCAGTAAGCTGCCTAACTCGGAGCAGTAATTACTATTCACGGACGAGGGCCGAATCAACTAACTATGGCCCAGAAAGGGTCGTCGGACCGCGATCGTTCGTATTCTTTGCTGTGTCGTGGCCAGACGCTATACCAAAAGCAGAAAATACCGAGGCAACCCGTTCACGGCCACACGTGACTTTTTTTGTTGAACTTGCGAAGTTGCGACCCGACAATCACATGAGCCTCATGAGGCTGCTTCAGTTAAAATAAGTATACTGTGGTAACTCACTAGTTGATGGATTCGAGGCTCACTGCAAATTCATGTTAATTATGATCGACGCGGTCTTAGCCGTGCTATAGTTACAAGAAGTGATCTTAGATTTATAATAAAAGTAGTGATACATGCAGGAGCATATGCAACCATAACAACGCTGCGGAAGCCGTCTACTTTAACTAGCCCCCTATCTTCGAATCTATTCCTCCATATTCTCCGTCTCGTAGCCGAACTCATCGGGAACAGGGGCATCCTCCGCACCCTCTTCATCTTCGTCAACGGCAGTGAGTACGCCTGCCGCTAGAGCAGCGCCAGTTGCAGCTGCTCCGGCGTCGCCTCGCTGTGGTGTCTCAAAGGCAGCATTGGCAGCTCCCTGAGCCTGTATACGGTCCGTGAAGTATTGCATAGCATCTGAGAAAGCCGCTTGTCGAATCTCAGTGGTGGCTCGCAGTTCGATTGTCTCGCGTGGTTCATCTGGTTTCTTGTCAAGAACAACAACCACTCCTCCAGTAGGCTGTAAACAGAGTCAGTACCATATCTGATGTAGAGAGTGCAGTTCGTATAGAAGAAAATTGACTTACTCGCTTGACAGGCTCGTATCGAGGGTCGGGGAAGGTCAAGTATTTCAACTGGGCTGGGAGCACACGAGACATGTTCTCCAGCTCGTATCCGACCTTCTCCTTCTCCGCCTTCTTCTTCTGACCCTCCTCCTTGGTAGCCTCTTTGGCCTCTTCGCCTTCCTTGACAGCACTCTCGTCTGTCTCCATCTTCTCGGGAAGCTGACCGGAAACCTTGGGTGTCGTGGGTGTCTGATCAACGTCCATGCTTTCTCGCCTTTGTTGCTTTTCGCGACGCTGAGCACGTCGCTTGGCTTGATTAGTAGTAGAAAGAACAGCCGTCTTCACTTTCTCAGGAGCTTCGTCAGCCTTCACTTGCTGCTCAGGAGGATAGTCGAAGAGGCTAGGTCTTGTGTTGCTATGGAATTGGAATACAGGAACTTCGAGGGATTGATCGACACCAATGACTGCAGTAGGCGTGTAACTCAGGGAAAGGAAGTGTGCAAGAGGGAACCAATACCAGTACTGTGTGAAGACAGCAGCACCGACAATACCAGGCATGTTGAGATTACCCGTCTGGGTCTGTAGACTGATGGTGCAGTTGCGCCCACCAGCATCAATAATACCCAAAGCAAGAGCACAACCAAACTTAGCCATAGCATCCTCATGGCGATCTGTGATCATCTTATTCATCATTTTGCGAATGCTGCCAACCTTGGGGTTCATAGTCTCGTTCTGTTGAACGAGGACCATGGCAAGAGAGATGAGGGCACCCTGCCTGACGAAATCCGTAGGATCCTTGAGCATGGGTTCTAAGAGATCGATAGCTTCATCAAGACCAGTGCCAGCACATGAGATACCCAAAGCCATCGCAGCACCATAACGGACATGTGGGTTGTATGACTCAGATAATAACTCAACCATGCGAGGAACGCTCTGGTGCTTGCGGAACAAGATAAATCCTAAGCTCATGACTGCCACTCGACGGACGTCATCGTTGACGTCGCTAACTGCAACATGAAGAAGCTTGCGGACAGCTTTATTACTTCCCGTACCGCAGTAGGCCAATGCAACGGTCATGATACCTCCGTAACGGAGGTAAGGATCAGGGTCGCCCAGCAAACCGTTAATGAGTTCGTCAGCTGCTTCTTGACGGCCGTACATGATCAAAGCCATGCCCAATGCAAGACCTCGCACAATCTTCTCGTGCTGAGTCTCGTGTGCATATTGAACCATTTCTTCTAACAGTTTCATGTTACCAGTACCCAACATGACAAGGCCCATAGCCAAACCAACAGCCTCTCCGTTCACGGCAGAGTCGGTGTAGAGAACAGACTTGAGATCCTCCCAGATACCCTCATCGCCTGTTGCCATACCAGCAACACCAAGACCAAGAGCGCCTCCATGCTGCACAACTTCCTCGGTTGCCTTCTTGAAGTGATCACGGATAAGCTCAACAGCAGCACCACCGTGATTGGCGTATATCAATCCGTATGCGAAAAGCGAACCACCCTGGCTGTAGACAGAGCCCGTGCTACCGACTCCGGAGATATGTTCACGAGGGAGATACGGGGCCAAAAGCTTTCGACCTTCCGACAAATTTCCCTTGTGAATCACACCCAGAGCAGCGGTTGCCGTGAACTTAGACCAGTTGACGGCTTTTCCGAGCCACTCCAAGTTGTCTCGGAAGAACTTGTCGTGCGTCGTTCCTGCATGCATAAATGCATTTGAAAAAGTGACAGCATTGTGGAAAATCGAGTTTCTGGCTTCAAGGCTATCCCGGATTTTGTTAAGAATCGACACATCGGCCTTATTGCTACGGTAGAGGAACTCAAGGTTCAATTGAATGGTCTTGACACCTTGTAGGATGTCGCGTATATTTGTAAAAGCCAAACGGGCCTCCTCAGTCAACTCGGCCTTGGAGGAGGATTGATTTGCCAGCAAGGAGTCTGCCTCGGTGGCGGCCTCTTCGTTTGCGTTTTCAGTTTTGGGTTCTTCTGGAAGAAGCTCCTCAATCTCAGCAATCACTTTCTTCAAGAATTCTTGAGTGCTGTTATCGTAGAGATCGAATGAAATCTGATAAGCGATTGTTCGGGCCCGAGTCTCGTCCTTGTCGATGAGTTGTCGGAGAATCTCGGTGGCCATGGAATGCTCGTCGAGGTAAACAACACATTTGGCGATGGCGAAATAATCTGGGGATGGAATTTGATTCAGGAGCTCCAAAATGAGTTTCAAAATCTAGATGCAGCGACTTGGTTAGTTTATGACGATAGAGTCAAGGTCAAAGACATCACAAACCTCATTACGGAAACTTCGCTCCTGAATCACACTCATGCAGATGTCTAGTACATATTCGATCAACTCCTCGCCATGTCTTGAGGCTTCTCCTTGTTGTTGCTTCTCAGATTCACTGCAACGAAGGATAGCCGTCCGAAGGACATCTAGATTCTTTGCTTCGATTGCGATTCCGACAACCTGACGATATCGTTGCTGGCGGAAACACTGTTCGAATAATCGCTCAATTACACCTTGTAATTGTTTCTGGACACCTCTTCTCACAACCAAGGAAGTCTCTTCGAATTTGGAAGCGCTGTCTTGCGGGAAAGTGGCATCTGCGCTTGGTTCTTCCTCACGCGACAAAAGAGATTTGGAGGGGAGGGCGGATTGTGAGAATGGAGTAATAGGAGAAGCCAGACTGGCAGATGTGTTCGTAGCGCCGTTCGAGGAAGGAAAGGCTGTGTTGAGAGACAACGGAGCTTCACCAACCGATGGATGGCGGCTGGCGGATAGCGCTATGAATGTGTCGATACATTTGGCTATGATGGAGTTAGAAATGTGCAAGTTTAAAGGGCCAGTACGTGTGTCCTACAGATGATCGTCTGCTCGAATTCGCCACCCT